>NW_028318702.1:339166-650833 GCF_062004578.1 Staurois parvus | reverse complement strand
AAACAGACAAATTCCCTTACATAGGTGGTTGGGGAAGAAATGACTTCTTGTGTTGATGTTAAGTGATGGATCCCCTACATTGGGGGATAGTAGACAATACCCATTACATTATGGTCAGGGAGAATGGTTCTTTTACAACTACTGTATATGGAGAGGAAGAATGCCCCTTTCATTGGAGGTCAGTTGGTACCATTTCATTGGAGGTCTGTAGGTAGAATGAGATGGCAGGTCAATCAGCCACAATCAAGGAAGGTCCTAGAAACCTCTGGAGGAGCCCTAGGGTTCCATGGAACCCCGGTTGAGAATGGCTACCTTAGAGGAACCTGCAATGATTGAAATACATTGGTGGTCATTGCTGACTTCCTTCTGAAAGTGCTAGTCACTTGCTTCTCATGCTGATCCTTTGGTCTCAAAACTTTCCGAGTCCATGACCCAGAACAGGTTTGCAGATAGTGAAGTCAGACAGCCATGTCTCATGCCAGGCTTCCTTTAACTTGTTATATTTAGTGATTTTAGTCATTTTAAAACCACATCCTGCTTCAAGTTAGAAGTTGTGATGTAAAGAGCTGAAAGTAATCGGGAAAAGCAGAAAGGTGAGGCCCTTGCAGAACGCTGCTGCAGTATATGTATTGACATGTGTGCTGTTTTCACTTGTGCGTATTTGTGCAATACCCACACCAATCTCTCGGCTGTCTCCAGTTCTATATATAGAGATTAAGGCTCAGTTTCACAATTAAGTATGACACGCAGAAGTGAGTGCAGGAGAGAGGGAGAGGGGAAGCAGAGAGGAGGAATGAGCAATAAAGGAAGAGAAAGAGATAAGGCTTTTCAGGTAGGAGGAGAGAGCCTGTGACACATTTTCTGAGCTGACGGGGAGAATTCTTTGCACAGATATTAATTAAAATATTTTTAGCCTCCCGACCGCCTTCATGTAAGAACATCCCCATGGAATGTCAGGAGACCCCCGTGCTGGAGTGTTACGCACATACACACGTTGCACATCTATAGATAACTCTGCGCTATAATACAACACTGGAACTCTGTGCTTTATATCATTTTTTTTTTTAGTACAATCAAAATTGGTGTTCTATACCAAGAACAAATTTACCCAGATTGCTTTAAATTAAATAAAATACCAAAATACAGCATAGACAGATGTTATCTATCCATCCATCCACTTTTAAACAAAATTAGAGTTCTAAACAGAAAACTATTATACCCAGAGGCTATTACAATTTATATAATATAATATCTGTCCTCATATACCTAATACACCCTATGATTAGGCTGAACAAATACAGAATCATTCTATCTATCTATCTATCTATCTATCTATCTATCTATCTATCTATCTATCTATCTATCTATCCTTCCATCTCTATCTATCTATCTATCTATCTATCTATCTATCTATCTATCTATCTATCCTTCCATCTATATCTATCTATCTATCTATCTATCTATCTATCTATCTATCTATCTGTCTATCTATCTATCTATCTATCTATCTATCTATCTATCTATCTATCTATCTATCCTTCCATATCTATCAGTCAATCATTCTATCTATCTATCTATCTATCTATCTATCTATCTATCTATCTATCTATCTATCTATCTATCTATCTATCCTTCCATATCTATCATTCCATTCATATCTATCAGTCAATCATTCTATCTATCTATCTATCTATCTATCTATCTATCTATCCTTCCATTTATATCTATCTATCTATCTATCTATCTATCTATCTATCTATCGATCTATCTCTTCCTATCACCATAATCTATCTATCAATCTATCTCTATCTATCCTTCCATATCTATCATTCCATTCATATCTTTCAGTCAATCATTCTATCTATCTATCTATCTATCTATCTATCTATCTATCTATCTATCTATCTATCTATCCTGCTCATTTAGTTAGTGAGAGGGGTCAGAGCTCCATAAGAATAGAATGTAATAAAATAATTCTACAGGTAGATTCTTTCTATGATAATACACAGCTAATTTAGACTCTGTGTATCTGTTTCAGCAGAATTCATCTTCATTCATAAGTCCCTGGCCTGGAACAAACATGCAGATCAGGAGCTCTGACCTCTCTCTCTTTCTCTCTCTCTTTCTCTCTCTCTGACTTATCGTGCTGCAGACTTGTTCCAGGTCAGTGACTCAGAACACTGAAGCAGAAGGAGCAGACCTCGCCCCATTTAATGTCTATTGGTGATCTCAGAACAATCGTTCTTGGTGGGAATAAGGGATTAGATTGGAGAACGTTGCCTTACTGATCTTGTTCCCTGGAGATCAGACAGTGCTGCCAGTGTATATAAATGGACAGAGAAACTGGTGCGGTGGTCTAAACTAAAGTTGGTTACACACAGTTTTTTTTTTTTTTCATTCAGCTAGCAGGAATCCTCCCCACTGTGTCCCTGTATTCTGACAGCCAGACTCCTCTGCTGTCAGAATTCACTGATCAGTGCTGTAGCCGATTGGCTGAGAGCACTGACCGAATGGAAATTTTCTGCCGGACAGTTCATGAGAGGTCAATCAGTAGATCATGAACAGGAATCACCATAGATGGATCAAAATTCTTCCGGTTCCTGATGAACCAGCTGAATCTCGATCCATGTATGGCTAGCTTTAGAGCAGTGGTTTCCAAACTGCAGCCCGGGGGCCAGATGTGGTCCTTTTCCTGCCTTTATCTGGCCCTTGGGGCACTATCTATCCCACTAACAATAAAAATGGGCCATAATTCCTGCCATTGACACCGACAGTGGGGCACCATTTCTTCCACAGACACCAACGATTGGGCACTATTCCTCCCACTGACACCAATGATGGGGCACTATTCCTCTCAGTGACACCAATGATTGGGCACTGTTCCTCCCACTGATACCAATGATGGGTCACCATTCCTTCCACAGACACCACCGATGGGGCACTATTTCTCCCATTGACACCAATGATGGGGCACTATTCCTCCCACTGATAACAATCATGGGTCACCATTCCTCTCACTGACACCAACAATAGGGCACTATTCCTCCCACTCACACCAATGATGGGGCACTATTCCTATCACTGACACTAATGATAGGGGCACTATTCCTACCACTGATACCAATGATGGGCACTATTCCTATCACTGACACCAATGATAGGGAACTATTCCTTCCACTGACTCCAATGATAGGGCAATATTCCTGCCACTGACACCAATGATGGGGAACTATTCCTTCCACTGACACCAATTATGGGGAACTATTCCCCTCACTGATACCAATGATGGAGAACTATTCCTCCTACTGACATCAATCATAGGGCACTATTCCTTCCACTGACACCAATGATAGGACACTATTCCTCTTACGGATGCCACCAGGTTTTGAGGGGGCTGGACTATGGCCAGTGTGAATAGAAAATGCTCTGGCATCAATGGGAGTTAACAGTGCCCCATCATTGGTATCAATGGGAGGAATATTGCTCCATTGTTGGTATTAAGTGAAGAAATAGTGCCCCATCATTGGTGTCAGTGGTAGGAACAGTGCCCATTGTTAGTATCAGGGGAAGGAATAGTGCTCCTTAAAGCAGAGTTCCACCAAGAAGGGGAACTTGTCCACTTGTCTGCCTCCTCTCCCCCCCCCCCCCCACTGCTACTGCTAGTGCTACATTTGGCACTTTTTGGGGGAAAGGAGGATCGGGTACCTGGTTTTGACAAGGTTCAAGTTTGCCCCCCCCACCATTCCCCTGAGATCATTGAGGAGGTGCAGCGCAATTTGCACATGCACAGCTGGTACTGAGGAGGCGCAGCGCAACTAGCACATATACAAGCTGTCACAGCCGGGTGCCCACAGTTGTGATGAAGGTGCCAGGGGAAGAAGAGGGAAAGAAAGTACGGCTCGGATGAGCACATCACTGGATCTTAGGACAGGTGAGTGTGTGTTTATTAAAAATCAGCAACTACAGTTTTTGTAGCTGCTGACTTAAAAAAAACTACAAAAATGACTGGAACTCCACTTTATCTGGTATCATTGGGAAATATAGTGCCCTGCCATTGATGTCAGTGGGAGGACTAACACCCTATCATTGGTGTCAGTGGTAGAAATAGTGCCCTTTTGTTGGTATCAGTGACAGGAATTATGCCCCATTGTTGGTGTCACATGTGGTCACGTCTATCCCCCTGGGCTGCAGTTTGGAGACCACTGCTTTAGAGCAGAGTTTTAAACTAGGGTTTCTTCTGAGGTTGCTATGGGTTCCTTGAGCAGTCACCAACAACAAATTGCTCTCCAGCCTACAATGACTACCTACATAGTTCAACACTACTAATTTTGAGGAGTACGACAATCTTTACTGTGCATTTTTTTCAGTTATTATTAATTTGAAAATATGTACTCAAAATGATTTAGTTGTATGGAGTAGGTTTGTAAAATAAAAACAGATCCACTCTGGGGGTTAAATATGATACAGTAGGTAAACCCCATTATTTCGGTTTTAATTTAAAACTTCCCGCAACTTTTTGATCATGTAAATGAGCTGTGAGCCGTGGGGATAATCACTTCTAGCATTAGCTCCTTGAGACTTGAAAATGACTTCAAGGGGTTCCTCTGGGGTAAAAGGTTGAGAAGGGCTGGTCTAGACTCTAGAGAGAAACCTCTATAACTGGAATCCCAGAAACTCTGTGAATGTGCCCGATACAAAAATGTGTAACATCCAGAGCATACTGCAAGAAGCATAATTGCACTTATAATAACCAATAATAAATAATTTAAATTAATTCTTAATAGAATAAAATAATATTTTTATCATTTTGGATAGAGTAGTGAATGGTTTTCAACTCTGTCATGTTTATTTGTTCTTCCACTGGGGAGATTCACCATGTCAATTTGCCCTGATGACCACCATCACAAAAAAATACAACTTTGAGCTGGTACCAAAACATCTGTCTAAGGGGGTGCCACTGATGGGACACAGATGGCAAGAAACTTGTAATTGGGTTAAGGTGTCCCTCCAGGTGGCAGTGGGCAGGACAGGCCTCCAGGAATGGTGGAAAGAGAAGAGGAGAGAGGATTTTGAGACAACACACTCTCCTCTTTGGGGGAAAGCACTGGAGAGTAAGGTCCTAGAGGTTGGGAAAGATTGGGAAGCAGCTAAAATGTGACCTTTGTCACTTGATTTCTATGGGACTGTACTATGTGAGTACTACAACCTTCCCTCTCCTGTGTTGCCTGCACTGTAAACACAACTGTTTTTGCTGAATACATTCTAAGATTGTTCTGTTCCATTACTATAGATTTGGACATGTATATTTAGTAAGCTCAGTAAATACATTAAACAAAGACAAGACTCTGTTCTTTTTAAGATGCTACCATATGGCCTATACTTGCGGTAAGGTTGTTCAGCATCATGGGGGATTGAGTAGTTGCATTGTAGCAGGCGGCTTTCTATTGCTGGTATGAGGAGCAGGATCTCATTGATCCTTGGTGACGTTGGCCTTGGTGCAAAGCCTAAATGAATAATTAAATACGGTATCCCAAACTATAATACCTACACCCTTAAGCCTAAAAAGGTCTTCCTTTCACCCTTGAAAGTAAATATATATATAAAACCCTTTTCTGTGCTCAACATATATATCTTCCAAAAATTATAAGTGGAAGTCCATAAAGTCCCAGTCTTACTAAAAAATGAATCATCAAGTGTCCATAAATAATCAAGTCACTCAAAATTCCGATCCAAAAAGGAAAATTTAAAATCTTTCTGCCGAGCCATCCGAATGGCTCCAAAGAAGACGTAAACCTCAAAACAAGGACAACTCAATTGTGCATTGCCATTGATAAAATAAATCAATAATAATGTAACATTTGTGAAAGCCGTGATAGTGTAACACAATGTGAATCAATAATTAAATACAAAAATAATTTCCAGTGGCTTTCAGTGTGCACTTCTACAGTGTCTGAATTAAATACCCTTACCAAATAAATATTATAACACACTTTAATCCAGCAGAGGGTATATGCAGTATTGTCCCATGCATGCCTTCAGAGCCTCAGTGTATGTACTCCATTGTACCAATGCTCCACAGTATAGATAGGAACGAGGAACAAACCCATATAATGTAATTTCGTTTTAAATATTATAAATCACTTTATTGGTTGCTCTTGCATTAAAACAGCACAAAAACACCTTATTCCCATGACTCCAAACCGTGAAGCAGCTTCCTGGATCGCCAAGTATGATATTCCAACTTTCAAAATGGCCGCTCCACTACTTCTGGTCCTCTGGTAACTGCATGCTATCTGGGATTCTAGTGTTTGGGATTTTTATGTACTTTCCTTACTCCCCTGGACACTTGTTGATTAATTTTTTAGTAAGTCTGGGACTTTATGGACTTCCACTTTTTTTTTTGGGAGGATATATATGATGAGCACAGAAAATTGGTGCAAAGCCTGAAACTACTGTGTGGATACAGGCCTCTAGAGTTTTGAGCGTCCCCAATGTTTTTGTATGGTGCAAAGTGAATCGTCTCATGGAACTTGGTTTCTGATCACTCCTATATGGAAAGTGTTGGATTGTTTGAGACCCCTTGCAGGATTCCAAGGCCTAGACCGTGGTTTCTCAACCAAGGTTCAGTGGAACCCTAGGATTCCTGCAAAAGGTTGATAGTGGTTCCTTGAGCAATCTGAACAATTTCTGCTTCTAAGATAAGTTCCAACTGACACTAATGATCTTTTTAGCTATCTGTAAGGGGGGATTCTTCCCAATGACCACAAGTCTAAAGATACATCTTCCTGCTGACTCTCACACTAATGTATCATGAGTCGTAGCTATAGTAATTTTTAGTAGGGGTTCCCTGAGACTGGAAAGTTATTTCAAGGGCTCCTTTGTGTTGAGAATGTTGCCAAAGAGTTTGTGTGTCCTATAGGTGGTGGTTCCTGCCACCCCAAGCATTGGCCCCTGCCTACAACCTGAGAGGTTTTTAAACCTGAAGCAGCAGTAAAGTAAAAGAACTCTGAACATGTGTAAGGACCTTTATGAGGATGTACTAAGTTTTTGCATGCTTCAAGTTCCCTTGAACTGCCAGAGGAGATTTCATAATGGCACCAGGCAATGGATAAGGTGTGCTTTCCTGAAATATAAGCTCTTTTAATTATCAATAGGAGTAGGAACATGCCAAGATAACGTACAGCAAATTTAATGAGGTCCCGTGTAAAAAACAAAAACAAAAAAACAATGTTTTTGGAGAAACACAGGTCCCCTTTATCAAGGTGCCAGACAGAATCTCGCTCTGTTGGACGTAATCCTGGTGTGCCGGTTCCTACAGATTATTGGGTTTACTTGCTACTATCATTCCAATTATGCCTGTTCCATGAGAGCCTGTGTGGTATGGTTTGATCTTTTTGTCAAGGGGTTGTAAACCTTTCCTAAACTGCACAGCAGTTTAGTTTGTGATTGAGTGATGATGTCACAATGAAGTCACACACTCCACGTTACATGTCATTGATGAAGAGTCCCATCTTATGTATTGCTTGCATTTTATCAGCACAAGATACTCCCATCTTGTCATCTTCTATGCAGAGGCATTTTAAGTGACATTTGTCATCAGCTTCTTTGTTCATTTTTGATGGGCTCTCTACTCATGCTTGTATATGTGTTTTTTGCGCAGTTTTTAATTTATTTATTGAATTGATTTTTTATATTAGTAAAATATACTAATGCAAAAGGGACACTAAAGGGGACCCTGATGTAAGGGGGGCCTCTGATGGAGAACCTGATGTAAGGGGAGACTCTAATGGAGAACCTGATACAAGGGGTGACTCTAAGAGGGACCCTGATACAAGGTGGACTCTGATTGGGTCCCTGATATAACGGGAACTCTGATGGGGACCCTGATTCAAGGGGGAAATCTGATAGGGACTCTGATACAAGAGGCACTCCAAAGGAGACCCTCATGTTTGGGGGGGGGGCTCTGATGGGGAAACTGATGTAAGGGGGGACTCTAATGTGGACCCTGATACAAGGGGGACTCTGATTGGGTCCATGATGTAATGGGGACTCCAATAGGGACCCTGTTTGAAGGGGGAAATTTGATAGGGGCTCTGATGCAAGAGGGACTCTAAAGGGGACCCAAATGTAAGGGGGGCTTCTGATGGGGAACCTGATGTATGAGGGACTCTAATGGGGACCCTGATACAAGGGGGACTTTGATTGGGTCCCTGATGTAACGGGAACTCTGATGGGGACCTTGATTCAAGGGGGAAATCTGATAGGGACTCTGATGCATGAGGCACTCCAAAGGGGACCCTCATGTTTGGGGGGGCCTCTGATGGGGAACCTGATGTAAGGGGGGACTCTAATGGGGACCCTGATACAAGGGGGACTCTGATTGGGTCCATGATGTAATGGCGACTCCAATAGGGACCCTGTTTGAAGGGGGAAATCTGATAGGGACTCTGATGCAAGAAGGACTCTAAAGGGGACCCTGATGTAAGGGGGGTTTCTGATGGGGAACCTGATGTCCGATGGACTCTGTTGGAGAACATAGTGAAAGGGGGGCTCTGATATATTGGGTACCCCTGATAAGGACCCTGATGTAAGGAGGAACTCTGATGGTGACCGTGATGTAAAGGGAAACTCACGTATTTATGAAACTGATTTTTCTATCAGTAAAATATACTATGTGGCCCTTGTGGAAAATTGGAGACCTATAATCTAAGGGGCCAAAAACTGTCTTTCCTGTCCAAAAGCAGCCCCTGTATTTCTATGGCACGACAAGCCATAGCACATCGCTAAGATGTGAAGAGGCCCCATAGAATAGAATGGAAAGGTTGAGCGTTGTAGTGCTTCAAATCGCTCAGGTGTGAATGGGGCCTTGATTAGTACAATTGTTAGAATTAATCAGTACCAGCCCTCTTCACAGCAGACAATAAGGTTTTCAGTTTCTTCTACCCGCACTTTAAAAACATCAGCTGTGATATGATTGGTAGCTGAGGGTAACTCAGCTGTGATATGATTGGTAGCTGAGGGTAACACAGCATCCTCTCTATCGGAATTTCTTTGCTATTTCCAGGGATCAGTATGGAGCACATTGACACTGATCTCTACCATTCTCACCGATCCGTCATTCTGGGGCTATGGCGCCTTTTTCCTTTTACTACCAGACCCTCCAAGGCTCCCTGCGGTTTAGCTGCTGTCCGCCACCACCACGGTCCAGCATCCTGGTTGCTAGGTAACCGCAGGCTTCATCTTCCTGGAAACGCGTAGAGTTCAGACGCAGGAATTCCGAGAAGAGCTGCTGTGCAAACACAGGGGCCTTATTTGTCTGTCTGGGATACCCCCTGCCGGTGTTGTCTGATAGCCACCAATAAAATGAAAAGCTGTGCTGGAAAACGACAGCTGGATACAGAAAGACAGAATCTGATTGACTGTTGTGGAACATTATCTGCCTTAGGAAACAGTTGTTATCTGTCAGTACCTAATGCAATACAAATACAAATTCAGCGCACAAGAAGAAGGTGACCCTTATAGGCCATAATATATGATGTACAAACAAGTCCATAAAGGTCCAATGTCCATGGTGAAGCAGAACGCCCAGATGGCAGCCATCCCAGAGTATGCCAAACTCGAAAGGTAAATACAAAACAGAAAAGAGGGAGAGAGGCGCCTTCTGTGGGCAGTATATGGGTGAAATGTATTGAGCCACAGTTAAAAAAAACTTACAATAAGAAGATGATAAAATCCTCCATCAATAATAAGGGAAAGATATCCAGGGCCCGCTAATGGTCCTCTACATCCTAAGGAGGTCCGCCTGGCATCGGGTAAAGTTGACTTTGATGGTGGGGGAATTCCCAGGACGCTGAAGACGGAACCTTATGTCTCTGCAACCATCGTGAACTGCAAGCCTGGGTGAACGTCACCTCTTGTCTGCCCAGCCTTGCGGTTCATGCTGGTTATAGAGACTTCTGGGTCAGTCTGCAGCGTCCTGGGATTTCCCCTGTCAGGAATCAGGGTATGACCAGAGGTGTGTGGACTGACACAGGGAAACGCAGGCTTCAGATATGTTATAAACAATATAATTTATTAATACTAACAATACAAAACGCAGTGCAATACTAAACATAAACACAGTGCAAACAAACCAAACCAAACCACCCACAGATAACAATACATACAATGCAAGCGTAGTCAGGCAGGCCGGGTCAGTAGGAAACGGGCAAACGGAGTACCAGGAGCAGGCGGGAGAATGGTCAGGGTCACAAGCTGGGTTCAGTAACTCACGGGGAGCGTGGTACAGAGGGTCAGGCAGAGAATGGTCAGGGTCACAAGCCAGGGATCAAGCAGGAGAAGTCAGCAGAGGTCAGGATCAGGCAGGGTCGGCAACAAGTCAGACAGGAACAGGAACAGGGATACAGGATACAAGATACAGGGGCCCATGGAAAGACACACACCAAGGCCCTGACTGTGAGTCTGGCCATTCCTTAAATACAACCCCCGTAATCAGCTTCAGGTGTTTGGCTGACTGCAGGGTTGAGTCTCTGATTGCTGAGAGCACCCGCTGGCCAGCCCTGGTACTGCAGCCCACAAGGCAGGTGAGTCCCACCATTATTGGCAAGTCCATTCCTGACATCCCCCACCACCAACGGCGACTTTACCCAATGCCAGGCGGACCTCCTTAGGATGTGGAGGACCATTAGTGGGCCCTGGATCTCCCTCCCTTATTATTGATGCCCCACAGTTAAGACTGATCATGTTTTGAGCTTTCTGCAGCTTTGGGACTTGGGATTGGGTCACCTCCTCCCATGCTCGCCTCTAGGGATTCTGCAGAACCTCTTCTATCCTTTGGAACTCCCTACCCCGGTATGTCCAGTTAGCTTCTACCCTGTCTGCCTTTAGGCGATCTTTGAAAACTCATTTATTCAGGGAAGCCTACCCCTTCTCCACCTAAAAACTGTACACCAACCACCGCCAGCAGTTCACCCAGGCGGACCCCCTTAGGACGTGGAGGACCATTAGCGGGCCCTGGATCTCCTTCCCTTATTATTGATGGGCGATTTTATCATCTTCTTGGAAGTCTTTTTAACTGTAGCTGAATACATCTCACCCATATACTGCCCTCAGAAGGCACCTCTCTCCCTCTTTTCTGTTTTGGATCTATCAGTACCTAGGATGTATCACGGGTTCCTTTTCTCTGTGATGCCCCAAAGTTAAGACTGATCATAATTTGAGGTTTCTGCAGCTTTGGGACTTGTGATTAGGTCACCTCCTCCCATGGTCACCTCAAGGAATTCTGCAGAACCTCTTCTATCCTCTGGAACTCCCTACCCTGGTATGTTTAGCTCCTACCCTGTCTGCCTTTAGGCGATCTTTCAAAACTCATTTATTCAGGGAAGCCTACCCCTTCTCCACCTAAAAATTGACCACATCAACCACCGCCAGCAGCTCACCCCTATTAACGTTTATTAACAAAGCATGAGCAAATGAATGCTGAAGCTCCTGCACTGGACGATGGGCTCCACACTGTCAGTAACCCCACATGGAGTACTTTTTGGGAATGCAAGCCTTGCTTCCCTCAACGGACCAGGGAAATCCAAAGAAGCTGTGTGCAAAGAAACAAACAGAGGGCGCACGGGCCTAGTGCATTACCTTCTAAAAATGAGATTTATTGAATAAAAGTAGTATACTCACAAAAGAATAAAATCAAAGGAACATCACAAAAAAGACAGCACGGTCCAATCTCCCTAGATGTTGGCTGTTGGGGGACTGCAGGCCTCCAAATGGCTGATGCGTTTTGAGGCAGAACCTCTTCGGGTGGTCTTAGGGTGGTCTACATGCATCAAGGCATCTTTATATTTGCATAGCTCCTTCCAAAGCCTTGCATCAAGGCTGAAAGCTCTTGAGAGTAGTACTAAGGCAGGGTGCTGTGATGTTTACAGGAAGCTATGTACAGCAGCCTGCTGGCTTCTCCCACCAGTCATAATCTGCCTGCTTTGCATAGAGAAGAACAGAGACCCAATGATGATGTCACTGGGTCAAAGGCCCCATTCCCGCCTGAGCGCTTTGTAGACCAAAGCTCCAAAATGCTTGAGGGAACAAAAGCAATTATTCTTAATGGAGATGGTTCACATTTCCACTCCAAATCACCAGAAGCCAAATGCCTGAAGCTCAAACAAGTTCTGGAGCGTTTTTTTGTATCTCAAATTGGACAGTTTATTTGTGTTTTTGGTGTGTTTTTATTCCCAAGAAATGAATAGAAATACACGATTGGCATGTTTTTCTGTGCTTTCATGCGTTTTGTGAGATTTTCTGCTCAAACGAAAAAATGAAAAACAAAATAGTAATAATATATGAATAAATAAATGTAAAATAAATACACAAATAAATAAAAATTCATGATAAATAAATAATAACCCCTAACCTTAACCCCCAGCCCTAAAGACGCCATATTAAATAAGTTATTATTATTAATAATAATAATAAAAAAGAATAAACAACCAAACCAAACAAAAAATACAACAATAGTAATAATAATAATAAAAAAAATTATTATTATTATTTTATTACTTTTTTTAAGGGTTCAGGTGTTTTGGTTAGGGTAATTGTTATTTATTTATTATTACATAGTAATTATTGATGATTATTTTAATTTCTTTTACATTTATTTATCATCATTATTAATATTATTAACACCCGAACCCTACAAAAATAACTAAATAAATAAGAAGAAGATAATAAATAAAATATTAACCCCAACCCAAACCCTAACCTCTAATCCTAACCCTAACCTAACCTTAACTTTAACCCCTTACCCTAACACAAAACAAAAAAATAATGATAAAAAAGGAATAATAATAATAAAAAAAGAAAAGCTGACGGAAAAGCTAAAAAAGCAGAAAACCTAGCAACAAATGATGCAACAGATGATATTTTT
This sequence comes from Staurois parvus, assembly GCF_062004578.1. NCBI lineage: Eukaryota > Metazoa > Chordata > Amphibia > Anura > Ranidae > Staurois > Staurois parvus. The sequence continues at coordinate 637,911 of NW_028318702.1, read as the reverse complement.
CTCTACTGGCTAATGAAAAAATGCCAAAGCTCAAAAACGGCTAAAACACGCTGTAATAAAACGTGCAAAAATCGTGGTAAAATATGCGCAAAAAACACACAAAACCACTATGCTGGACCCTTAAGTAAGGTATGCAATTAAAACAGAACCTCCTTGTGTGCCATTACAGTTGGCCTTTCAATTACTGTTGTTTTTACCTGTTTAAAAAAAAAAAAAAGAAAGAAAGGAAAGAATTTATTGAAAATAGTCATCAGCATGTTAATGGGGAAGTATTGGGGGAGGCAAAATATAGGCAGATTAAACAGATTAAACTGCAGCTTTGTAGAATTTAAAACAGAGCTTTTCTGACACATTTGCACCTTTACAATGAGCCATATTTTATAGTAAAGAATTTTCAGGTGAAAATAAAAAAAATCCTTTTTCTTTAATGAAGATATTTATATCATTTTAATTAGGAGAGAGGGAACATTTTTGGAAATGTGGTGATGAGATTCTGCAGCCGGAGCACAGATCGATGCCCATAATTCATGACCACATGGCATCAGTGATTGGCAGACTGATACAGGAGATGCCCCAGCCAAACAGAAGACCCATGTGTATACGCACAATACCTGGGGTCATGCCAACTACACCCCCAGCCCGTGCATTCCTCTTACTACACAGACTTTTCAAGGGCTGTAATACTGAACTATAAATGATTTCAGAATGTGTACACTCCTAGATGGAAGTTGTTTTTTTTCCAAAATAAGAACAGTTTAGGGATAAAAATGATTTAAAATTCATGTAATCCTTAAATAAATGATATTTATGGGTGTATTTATCAAGAAGTGAATGTGACTTTCACCAAACATTCACTGGTGGTGATTCAATCACTGTCACTGGGACTGCATTCACACTATAGCGCAGGGGCGGACAAACTGCAGCCCTCCAGCTCTTGCGGAACTACAACTCCCATCATGTTTCTGCCACTGGGAGTAACTGTCAGTCAGTGGCGTCCCGAGGCAGGTGCGGGGGGTGTGGCCTGCACCGGGTGACACCGGCTGCACCGGGTGACACCGGACCCGCTCCACAAAAAGGTAAGTTGTAAAGCAAGCTGACGATCCCCACAGGATTGATCCGATCCATCCTGCGGGGATCGTCGGTTTCTTTACGACTTACCTTTTCGTGGAGTGGGTCCGGTGTCACCGCATATAGGTTGCATGCCGACGATCACCGCAGGATGGATCAGATCTGCAGATTGGGGAGCATAATGGATCGGACTCCGATCCATTATGCTCAATCCGCAGATCCGAACCATCTTGCGGGGATCGTCGGCATGCAACCTATACGGGGTGACACCGGACCCACTCCACGAAAAGGTAAGTCGTAAAGAAAGCCAACGATCCCCGCAGGATAGATTGGATCTGCGGATTGGGGAGCATAATGGATCGGAGTTCGATCCATTATGCTCAATTCACAGATCCGATCCATTCTGCGGGGATCGTCGGAGGGGGTGTCACCAAGTGTTACCGCACCGGGTGACATCAACCCTAGGGACGCCTCTGCTGTCAGTCTTCCCATCATGCCTCTGAAAGTCATGCTTGTAACTGTCAGTCTTGCAATGCTTCATGGGAAATGTGGTTCCATAACAGCTGGAGGGCCGTAAATGCCTACTACTGCTTTAGTGTTTGTGATCATGGACAGAGTCGCTTTTTGATGGCACTCATTGTTAATGGCACCCTAGTTGTGACAAGCAGATGTGCATTTTCTTGCGAAAAAATGTGTAACATATACAGCAAAACGTGGGACATGCCATTTAAAGTGGTTGTAAACCATTACATATACCCAGTGAAGTGACTGGCCTCAGGCAATACACAGAGATGAAACAAATCCTCCTGCATGAGTTGTACATGTCTATCTGCATTCTTCTCTTTTCTACAGCCATTCAAAGTGCAGAATTTTAAAGCTTGTCTGAGAGTTCATAAAAAAGGGGGCGGAGAGCTGATGTTACACTCTGCAGAACTCAGTGAGGAGAGTCCTGAGAGCTGATTGGAGGGTAGAGACACACCTCCCTCCACACAGATCACAGGAACAGAGCTGAGGCTGTCAATCTGCTGGAGGAGGCAGCAGACAGAAATGACACTTAGTGCTCTTAATTGAGACATACTATAGATGGATAGACTTTGTTCATATTTCATGTCTGAGGTTTATAATCACATTACATGAATAGGCTGCCCTATGCGTGTACTGTAGCACCCTCCTAGTTCAGAATAGGCTGCTAGATATATTTAGTTAGCAGCGGAACAGGGGTTGATTACTTAGGGCTGTTCCGTGTCCCACAGACTGCCGTTCTGCTACTTCCAACGGTCTTCTAAAGACTTCTGGAAGTATAATGGGAGGGAGAGCAGAACAGGCAGTCTGAATACTTATGGAGTTTATAATCCCTGGGGAGGTTTGCCCAGAAGGTGGAGGGAAAGCCCATAAATATTCTGAGGCCTGGCAGCCAAGGTGCAGAGTACCTGGGTCCAGTCCTTCGGAAGGAAACCTCTGTGCAGGGGCTCTGTCCCTGGAGCAGAGAGGAAGCTTGAGGAGCCTTTGAAGGCATCAAGGTCCCAACTAGGCTTAGGGCCTACCGAAAAGTCTGGTCTAGGGACTGAGCAGAGCCAGAAGAGAGTTGGTTGGAGTAAGCTCATTCATTCTGGGACTAAGTACATAACTAATCCTGCTATACAGGATGTGGGGTGGTTTATCTCAAAAGTCAGTGCAATACAGCAGGCGTTGTGCAAGACAGCCAGGAACATGCAATATTGCTGACAATGTGCTCAGTATAGCCAAGAGTTCTGCAAGACAACCAAGAATATGAAATACTGCTGAAAGTGTGCTCAGTACAGCCAAGAGTTGTGCAAGACAGCCAGGAGTTGTACAAGTAAAAGAGAGTACAGTACAGCCAGACCTGTGCAGTACAGCCTGCATCTCAGTACAGAGCAGCCAGAAATCTTATCTCATGCTCCCCACCCCTATCCAAGTTCCTGCTCCCAATAAAAGAAATCCCTAGACTGATTCTTGAGCCAAAGGAAGAATGCTAAAAATGCAGTGTGCCTGCCTGCACGTTCTGTGCTTGGGGGAAATGGGCCAAAACTACCAGTGGCTCCTGTGGGTGTAACACTACAGTACCAAGACTAAAAAATCATGTAAAAACACGCATAGGCATGAGGCTTGGCGTTCCACCTTGGCGTTTTTCACACCACGTTCGATAGGACTGTCTTTGGCATCTATTCCATTGCAGTCCCACCGCAATTCTTACCGCATGGGCAAAACAGACCAAGAGACTCCGGGCCTGTCAATCACAGTGTGAGGTCATGGTGGGCATGGCAGACCAGGAGTCTCCTAGCTTTCACTCAAATGGCGTAATATGAGTGGGCAGGTAAGACCGGAAGTCTGACCTGGGTCTGCAGTCTTACAGTGTAAATACCTCACCACTCATTGAAACCAAAGGACAGAGGGGGAGTTACAAGACTTTCACTTGAGTTGGTTGCATTCAGTGGCATATGTACAGCCCTGAGCAGCTGCATGTTCTCCTTTAGGTGGGCGATCAGGGGTGGGCGATCTTTTGACTAAAATGCCATTTCAGTTTTAGTCGTATTTTAGTCATCTGAATTGTTTGAGTTTTAGTCAACTAAAATCTTCAGTACATTTGTGTGATCTTGGCAGGGTCTCCTAGTGTGATCTGGGTGAGACCTCCTAGAAAGTGGATGTGAAGCAAATGGGTCTACCCTTAAGGTGGATGTGACCTGGGAAAGTCTTCCCAAAAAGTTAGCATGATCTGGCCAGCAATCTCCCAGAAAGTAGGCATGATTTGGGCAGGACCTCCCAGAAAGTGGGAGTAATCTGGGCAAGGAATCCCTGAAAGTGAGCATGATCTGAGCAAAACCTCCCAGAAAATAAGCGTGATCTGGGCAGAAACCACTCAGAATGTGGGCACAGTCTGGGCAGAACCTCCCAGAAAATAGGAGTGACCTGGGTATGGTCTCCCAGAAAGGTAGCAGATCTCAGTGGAACCTCCCAGAAAGTGGGTGTGATCTGGGTGGGTCTGCCCTGAAGGTGAGTGTGATCTGCACAGGGCCTCTTAGAAATTGATCGTGATCTGGCCAGAAACCCCCCAGAAAGTGGACATGATCTGGACAGGTCCACCCAAAAGGTAGATGTGATCTCGGCAGGGTCTCCCAGAAAGGTAGTGTGATCTGGGTGAGACCTCTTAGAAAGTGGGTGTGAAGCAAACGGGTCTGCTTTTAAGGTAGATGTGTGACCTCGGAAAGGTCTCCCAGAAAGTAAGCGTGATCTGACTAGAAATCTCCCAGAAAGTAGGCATGATCTGTGCAGGACCTTCCAGAAAGTGGGAGTGATCTGGATAGGGCAACCCAAAAACCAAGTGTGTTCTGGACGAAAACCTCTCAAAAAGTGGGTGTAATTTGGTCAGGTCCTCTCAGAAGGTGGGTATGATCTGGTTAGGGCTTCCCAGAAAGTGATCATGATCTGGGCAAGACCTCCCAGAGAGTGGGTATGATCTAGGCAGGGCAACCTAAAAACCAAGCTTAGTCTGGGTGTAAACCTCCCAGAAAGCAGGTGTGATCTGGGTAGGTCCAACCAGATGGTGGGTATGATCTGGTCAGGGCCTCCCAGAAAATGAGCGTGATCTTGGTGGGATCTCCTAGAAAGTGGGTGTGATTTGGGCGGGTCTGCCCAGAAGGTGGGTGTGATCTGGGCAGAAGCCTCCCATAAAGTGGACATGATCTGGGAGGAAACCTGCCAGAAAGCAGGTGTGATCTGGGTGGAGACTTCCCAGAAAGGGATGTGATTTGGGCAGGACCACCCAGAATATGGGCATATCAAATGTGGGCAGTGGCCATAGATAACGGTGTCCCGGGGACTGGGGCAAAGATATTGGTAAGCACCATAGTATGATCACCGTTTAGAGTACCATATTGTGATCACCGTTTAGAGTACCATAGTGTGATCACCGTTTAGAGTACCATAGTGTGATCACCGTTTAGAGTACCATAATGTGATCACCGTTTAGAGTACCATAGTATGATCGCCGTTTAGAGTACCATAGTATGATCACCGTTTAGAGTACCATGGTATGATCGCCGTTTAGAGTACCATGGTATGATCGCTGTTTAGAGTACCATAGTATGATCACCGTTTAGAGTACCATGGTATGATCGCCGTTTAGAGTACCATAGTATGATCACCGTTTAGAGTACCATATTGTGATCACCGTTTAGAGTACCATAGTATGATCGCCGTTAAGAGTACCATAGTATGATCGCCGTTTAGAGTACCATAGTGTGATCACTGTTTAGAGTACCAAAGTATGGTTACCGTTTAGAGTACCATAGTGTGATCACCGTTTAGAGTACCATGGTATGGTCACTGTTTAGAGTACCATGGTATGATCACCATTTAGAGTACCATTGTATGGTCACTGTTTAGAGTACCATGGTATGATCACCGTTTAGAGTACCATGGTATGATCGCCGTTTAGAGTACCATGGTATGATCGCCGTTTAGAGTACCATAGTATGATCACCGTTTAGAGTACCATGGTATGATCACCATTTAGAGTACGATGGTATGATCACCGTTTAGAGTACCATAGTATGATCGCCGTTTAGAGTACCATAGTATGATCACAGTTTAGAGTACCATAGTATGATCACCGTTTAGAGTACCATAATGTGATCACCGTTTAGAGTACCATAGTATGATCACCGTTTAGAGTACCATAGTATGATCACCGTTTAGAGTACCATGGTATGATCGCCGTTTAGAGTACCATGGTATGATCGCCGTTTAGAGTACCATAGTATGATCACCGTTTAGAGTACCATGGTATGATCGCCGTTTAGAGTACCATATTGTGATCACCGTTTAGAGTACCATAGTATGATCGCCGTTTAGAATACCATAGTGTGATCACTGTTTAGAGTACCATAGTGTGATCACCGTTTAGAGTACCATGGTATGATCACCATTTAGAGTACCATTGTATGGTCACTGTTTAGAGTACCATGGTATGATCACCATTTAGAGTACGATGGTATGATCACCGTTTAGAGTACCATATTGTGATCACCGTTTAGAGTACCATAGTATGATCGCCGTTTAGAGTACCATGGTGTGATCACCGTTTAGAGTACCATAGTATGATCGCCGCTTAGAGTACCATAGTGTGATCACCGTTTAGAGTACCAAAGTATGGTCACCGTTTAGAGTACCATGGTATGATCACCATTTAGAGTATGATGGTATGATCACCGTTTAGAGTACCATAGTGTGATCACCGTTTAGAGTACCATGGTATGATCACCGTTTAGATTACCATGGTATGATCGCCGTTTAGAGTTCCTTAGTGTGATCATCGTTTAGAGTACCATGGTATGATCACCATTTAGAGTACCATAGTGTGATCACCGTTTAGAGTACCATGGTATGATCGCCGTTTAGAGTTCCTTAGTGTGATCACCGCTTAGAGTACCATAGTATGATCACCGTTTAGAGTACCATAGTATGATCACCGTTTAGAGTACCATAGTATGATCACCGTTTAGAGTACCATGGTATGATCACCGTTTAGAGTACCATGGTATGATCACCATTTAGAGTACCATAGTGTGATCACTGTTTAGAGTACCACAAGCCCATGGTAGCATGATGCCAAGCCCCTCAGGGGGGCAGGCCTTTGACACCTTGGGCTCACAAAGTGGATTTAATGATACTGGGGATCATTCAACCAAGAAGACCAGTGGCAGCAGCAGGAGGGAGCAGTGAGTTTTTTGGGGACAGCACTGGAGGGAAGATGACTATTGCAGTGAAAGCTACTTAGATGTTTTAGGCCAGGTTCACTTTCGAACAATACTACATGTCGGGAAATCGCACTTTTCCTGACACGCACAGAAATGCGCTGCCCTGTACCAGACACGCGACAATGCCATTAATTGTTAATTGCACCCCCACGCATCTGCTAACGTGCACATAAATGCAAACTGCATGGTGCTGCAGCTACACGCGACACACAGAAACACGCACTCTGCCGCACCAATAGGTGTGAACCTAGCCTTAAATATTGCCTGTATGGCTTTTTTTTTTGTTGTTGTTCATTTTTATTTAAACCTGGAGTTGGTCTTTAAACCCGTGGAGGTTACGTAAGTGCCTCATGTCATGAGAGAGAGCATTTCACAGCAGGGGTGCAGCGCGGGAGAAATCCAGGATTTGCGATTGTTAGAAGAGGCGATCAAAGCGATCTGGAGAAATGGTTGTGGTGAAGAGCACAGGCTCCGTACGGGGGAGTATTTGGAAATAAGAGAGGTTACGTGTTGAGGTGGCAACGCTGTTTCATGCACTTGCTGGGAACCGGCCCTCGTTTTCCCTCTTTCGCATTCCACGATTCTCTGTGCATTACTTAATATGTAGAGCTATTAATACAGCAGCTCGGCAATAACTGCTTTCACCATGTGTTTAAAAATAATTTGAGATATGGATTGCATAAGAGCTGAATGGGAGCCACACGGGGGCATTTAGAAACCACTTTAGGATGAAATATGACATATAGAGGATGTGCCTATTGCATAGCATGGAGATCGGATTATCCGCTGCGACTGCAGAGCCAAAATTCTGCTCGGGGGGCATCGTGGGCCTTCTGTCTTCATAGGGACTGAAAGGGAAGAGTTTGCATTGCCTACAGCAACCAATCAGAAATTAGCTCTCATATTACTTATGGTAGGATAAGAAATGCAGGGGCGGACTGACCATTTGAGCACTCGGCACTGTCCGAGGGCCCGGGCTCAGTAGGGGGCCCCATCAGATGCCCCTGGTACCTTTCTTTGGCTTTTTCATAAGCTGTTTTGGGTTTGGGCGAGGACACAGGGGCCCGATGATCCCCTATTGCCCGGGGGCCCCATGAGTTGTCAGTCCGCCCCTGTGCATTGGATAATCTGATTGGCTTCTGCTTCAGGCTAGGTGTGCGTAAGTGGACCTGTTGGCCACAAGAACCATTCATATTTTCTATTCTAGTTTCTAGTGAGCTTTTAAAGTTGATCTCCAGCCTTCCCTTCAGCCCGGGTTCACACTGATGTGGTGTGGAATTTGCAGCGTTTTCTGTACGAATTCCACACTGCATCAGAATCGCACCCCATTCACACGAACCGCTGCGGGTGTGTATGTTAAGCAGGGGCGGAGTGACAACTCATGGGGCCCCCGGGCAATAGGTGATCATGGGGCCCCTGTGTCCTTGCCCAAACTAAGAAAAGCCTATGAAAAAGGTACCAGGGGCATCTCATGGGGCCCCCTACTGACCCTGCCCGAGGGCCCAGCACTGCCCGAGGGCCCAGGGTCAGTAGGAGAGGAGTCAAGAGGAGAGGAGTCGGTACACCCAGGGCCGGACTAACAACTCATGAGGCCCCCGGGAAATAGGGGATCATGGGGCCCCTGTGTCCTTGCCCAAACTCAAAAAAGCCTATGAAAAAGGTACCAGGGGCATCTCATGGGGCCCCCTACTGACTTCGGGCCCTCGGGCAGTGCCCGAGTTTCCAAATGGTCAGTCCACCCCTGATGTTAAGTTAACAACACCCCAAAAGCGGACCGCAAAGCATGGTGCGATGTGCAGAATCGGATCGAATAGGTGTGAATAACCATGCGATCCAATTCTGGTGCGGACCCAAAAAAGGGTCCTGCACCTTTTTGGTGCGGGTGCGGTGCGATTAGAGCCATACAATACGTATGGCTCCAATTGCACCGCACACAAACCGCGGTGCGGTTCCTGTGCAAATCACATGCGATATACCGCACCGCACATATGTGATCCCAGGCTCAGTCTTGCACTGGTGTGCCAGGGGCGGACTGACCATTTGGAAACTCGGGCATTGCCCAAGGGCCCGGGGTCAGTAGGGGGCCCCATGAGATGCCCCTGGTACCTTTTTCATAGGCTTTTTTGAGTTTGGGCAAGGACACAGGGGCCCCATGATCCCCTATTGCCGGGGGGCCCCATGAGTTGTTAGTCCGCCCCTGGGTGTACCAACTCCTCTTCTGAAAGGGCCTACTGTGATTGCACACTGTGAGCTTCTCACAATGTGTGTTAGAAGCTGCAGCAATTAGAGCCCGCCTCATTTCCTGGCTGGAGGACGTCCAGCATCATCTAGGGAGGTCTGAAAATGCAATTTGTCTAGGACTCCCACTCCTCCAGACAGACATCCACCTATCAAGGCATGTTGATATTTGCATAACTCCTCCCAAGAGCTAGCTCACTGCTTGCAGGAGGAGTACTACGAAGCACTGCACTGGTTTTTTTTTAGGAAGCATAATGCCAGCATCTTCTACCAGCCATGATCTGCCTGCATTGCATAGAGAAGCACAGAGGCCCAGTGATTACATCCCTGAGTCTAACATAAGGTATGCAAAAAGAAAGGTTTTATTTAACCCCTTCAGTCCCGGAAGATTTTACCCCCTTCATGACGAGGCCATTTTTTGCTATTCAGCACTGTGCTAATTTAACTGGTAATTGTGCGGTCATGCAACGCTGTACCCAAACTAAATTGATATAATTGTTTTCACACAAATAGAGATCTCTTTTGGTGGTATTTGATCACCACTGTGCTTTTAATTTTTTTGCGATATAAACGAAAAAAGACCAAAAATTTTGAAAAAAAACCCCAATATTTTTTACTTTCTGCTATGCGTTTGTGAGTAGTACTGCTTGGACCTTGAAGAAGGGGACATTCCCCGAAAGCTTGTCCTCAAAATTGTATGTTAGTGCAAATAAAAAAAAGTATCACGGACAGTACTCAATTGTTTCTGTTACTTTCTGCTATAAAACATATCCATTAAAAAAGAAAAAAGTCACATTTCTTTATAACTTCTAGCCAAAATGTATTCTTCTACATGTCTTTGGTCAAACCAATCCTAATAGGTGTCAACACAGAGCTCTGGGCTGTGATTGGACACAGCTGATCAGCTGGTCCTTGCTGTGAATCATTGCCTGGCACTTGCTGACAGATGTACCAGTAAGTTGCTTTGCCTGCACAGGCCACCCACCTGCGGAATATTGCAGGCAGGTGGTCCTTAACCACTTGCCGTCCGCCTGCTGTTTATAAACGGCAGGATGATGGCAGTCCAGGGGCGGGTTGCCGTTCATAAACGGCACCTGCTTTTTCTAGCTGTGCGCGCTCCCTGGGAGCGCGCAGCACCGCGATCCGGTGCCCGCTGTGTCCTCCGGGCACGGTGAAACACCGATCGTTGGACGGGACCTCTGTACGAGGTCCCGATCATGTGATCACTGATTGGCCAATCAGTGATCACATGCAAAGTAGTAAGCAAGATGTCACTTGTGACATCATTGCTTACTACGTGTGAAATCTGTGAATGATCACAGAGGTCACATGGTACAAGGCTATTCACAACAGCCTTATACCATGTGACAAGCTGTGACCAATCACAGCTCACTCAGTACTTCTCAATGAGTGCAAGAATGCAGACAGAGAGAAAGAGAAATGATTGTTTTTACATCCTATATGGGTGTAAAAGCAATCAGTATAATAAAAAAAAAAAAAATCTTCATCACCCCCCACAAGTCGTACAGTGTCCCCATGGTGACACTGTACTGCTAGGGTGACAGTATGTAAAAAAATAATATAAAAAAATAAAATAAAAATGTAAAAAAAAAAGGTTTAATAATGATAGTTTTTGGTTATAAACTAATTTGGATTTTATATTTTAATAAACAAATAACGGAATAAATTTTGGCCAAGATTTATGATGAAATATTATTTATTTGCAAAATTTTATTTAAAAAAACACTTTTTTTCAAAATTTTTGGACTTTTTCATTTACATAGCAAAAAAAATAAAAATTCCACCAAAATAAAGCTTTATCTGTCTCAAAAAAATGGTAAAAATGTCATATGGGTACAGTATTGCATGACCGCGCAATTGTCATTCAAAGTGTGATAGCGCTGAAAGCTGAAAATTGCCCTGGACAGGAAGAGGGTAAAAGTGTCCGGACAGGAAGTGGTTAAGTGGTTAATAAATATCATTAGCATGTTGATGAGGGGGCAAAGGAGGTACCAGGAAAGAGAAAATGTAAGCAAATTAAACTTCAGCTTTCAGTCATCATTTTAGATCAGTGTTATATCATTTTATTATTATTTTTTTTACCATCAAATATAAATGATCAGATACCTGACATATTGTCACTAAATACATAATTTACAACATGCTTGTTACAATCTTAAGCTGAGAACAAACTTACGAGTACAGCGCACACATTACAGGCTCATAAATGCAATTCTAATCTAATGATCGACTAAACCATAAAAATCTCTCTGTAACCACACTGTAATTGGTCTAATAAAGAGCCAGTGCACACAAAACTAAAGCCTCATTCTTTGGTAGACAGTGGAACATTTAAGGTGGACTATATTGCCAAAAGTATTGGGCCAGCCCTCCAAATCATGTGATTCAGGTGTTCCAATCAATTCCATGGACACAGGTGTATAAAATCAAGCCCCTAGGCAGGCAGACTGCTTCTACAAACATTTGTGAAAGAATGGGTCGCTCTCAGGAGCTCAGTGACTCCAAGCGTGGTCCCGTGATAGGTGGCCACCTGTGCAATAAGTCCATCCGTGACATTTCCTGGCTACTAAATATTCCACGCTCATCTGTTAGTGGGATTATAACAAAGTGGAAGCAACTGGGAACAACAGCCACTCAGCCACCAAGTGGTAGGCCACGTCACATGACAGAGCGGGGTCAGCGCATGCTGAAGCGCACAGTGTGCAGAAGTCACCAACTGTCTGCAGAGTCAATAGCTAAAGACCTCCAAACTTGGTGTGGCCTTCAGATTAGCACAACAACAGTGCATAGAGAGCTTCATGGAATGGGTTTCCATGGCCGAGCAGCTGCATCCAAGCCTTCCATCACCAAGTGCAATACAAAGTGTCGGATGCAGTGGTGTAAAGCACGCCGCCACTGAACTCTAGAGCAGGGGAAAAGGTGTTCTCTGGAGTGACCAATCACGCTTCTCTGTCTGGCAATCCAATGGATGTGTCTGGGTTTGGCGGTTGCCAGGAGAACGGTACTTGCCTGACTGCATTGTGCCAAGTGTAAAGTTTGGTGGAGGGGGATTACAGTGTGGGGGTGTCTTTCAGATTTTGGGCTTGGCCCCCTAGTTCCAGTGAAGGGAAATCTTAAGGCATCAGCATACCAAGACATTTTGGACAATTTCATGCACCCAACTTTGTGGGAAGAGTTTGGGGATGGCCCCTTCCTGTTCCAACATGACTGCACCAGTGCACAAAGCAAGGTCCATAAAGACATGGAGGAGCCAGTTTGGGGTGGAGGAACTTGACTGGCCTGCACAGAGTCCTGACCTCAACCCCATAGAACACCTTTGGGATGAATTAGAGTGGAGACTGCGATCCAGGCCTCCTCCCCTGACATCAGTACCTGACCTCACAAATGTGCTTCTGGAAGAATGGTCCAACCTTCCCATAGACACCCTCCTAAACCTTGTGGACGGCCTTCCCAGAAGAGTTGAAGCTGTTATAGCTGCAAAGGGCGGGGCCAACTCAATATTGAACCCTACGGACTAAGACTGGGAGGCCATTAAAGTAATGTGCGTGGAAAGGCCGGCCGACCAATACTTTTGGCAATATAGTGTATATTAAAATGATCCACCTTCACCTCCCACCCTGACCCTTGTGTCCATTAGATCTAAATGAATGGCAAAAGAGCTACCTAATACTTAAAACGGTATTAACATTTGTTAGAAAATGCAGCTTACCAATCCTTGGATGTGGTGACTGCATTAGTTTTCTTTTTTTACATCTTTTTTCCCCTCTAATTTTCATCTGGTGATCCTGCCAGTAATGCAGGGCATACATGGGTCTAATTCTGAAATTATTTTCTTTCAAATTTCGCACCATTAGTGGGCCGCTTTACCTGCAGCCATCGAATTTGAGTGATTGGGCATGTTAAAAATGTTTTGAAAAACGAACAAATTTCTAATCAATGATGGGAGAATCGTGCGAGAAATGTAATCAAAAATGAGCATGAGCATGAGCTGTGACCTTGAAAAAAGAAATATTCCCAGCCATGAAAATTCTTTTCTGTAGCAACATATGGCGAAATTGAAGGCTTGGTTGGTCGAATTTCAAAATCAATGGTGGCACCTTTGGATTACAAAACGCACAAAATTTCTAAAGAAAATTTGAGTTCGCCTCATGTATGACCTGCATTAGTCTGCTATTTTTCAACTTCACTTACCCCCCTTCATGACCAGACCATTGTTTGCTTTATGGTGCTGCGCTACGTTAACTGACGATTGCGTGGTCATGCAACACTGCACACAAATTTATATTACTTTTTTCACACAAATAGAGCGTTCTTTTGGTGGTATTTGATCACTACTGGGTGGTTTTTTTTTTTTGCTATAAACAAAAAAGGTCAAAATGTAAAAAAAAACAACAATATTTTTTACTTTTTGCTATAAAACATATCCAATAAAATAAAAATTGAAAAAAAAAGTCCTCTCAAATTTAGGCCAAAATGTATTCTGCTACGTTTTTGGTAAAACAAAAAAAAAAACCCTAATAAGTGTATATTATTTGGTTTGTTTGAAAGTAAAAGCATCTACAAACCATGGTATAGGTACTGTTGTTTTTTTTATTTTTTTTTACATAAATCGGTGACTTATGACTGTGATAGTACGACGGGCATTCTGACACTGACACAGAGAGAGAACTGACTAACTGCCACTGACATCTCCACTAACACTAATACAGTGGTTGGTGCTAATAAAAAGCACTGACACTGTACTGATGACACTGGGCAGGAAGGGGTTAACATCTGGGGCAATCAAAGGGTTAACTATGTGCCAAGGGAGTGTATTTACTGTGTACTGTGTGGGGATTGGCTGGTTTTTATTCCCTGCTTTGGGCATGAGATTCCACTCCTTGTAGATGCAATCAGAACATTCAGATTATTGAGTGAGTGCACAGAAAGGTACGTGTCCATACACTATACAATCTGATTGTACAATCTCCGTACAATCAACGTTAGATCTTCAAAAACTATGTAATACAAGGGCCTACCTAATCTATCCAATCAATTTATATCCAATCAGGCAGGCTATTATATTAAATGCTGCTTGGTAGATCTAAATTGTAACATGTGTGGTGAGCTTAAACCCACAGCAGTAAAATCAGTCTGTATATGCAGTAAAGCATGTTTGTTACACTCACTGTGGAACCTAAGGGGTTAATCCTCTGCATTGTGTGGAACGGCTATTTGATCCTGTCTTCGCTGATTCTCCCCTTCTTTTGTCCTTAGTCCATCTGCTGATAGAACAGAGCCTTGGGGACAAGCTGCACATGCTCAGTTTGGTGTGTATTGCTAAAGAATTTTTATTTTTTATTTGGGAGAGTGCATTTGATCCACACAGGGCCAATCAGCACTGTCCAGATAGAGGGGTCAGGGGTTATGCATCCTCATAGGACAATCAGGGGAGAATGAAAACTCCTCCTACATGCTTTAACCAGCGCTCAGCTGGACACTGATAGAAGTCACAAGACTGCTATATACTGCTGATGAGAAAAGGTATTTAGCAGTTTATATTTACTAAAATAATTGCATTTCCATGTTGTGTGTACTGTGGGAGACCAGATATAGTGAATGCAGGGTCCGGGGGAGACCGGATATAGTGAATGCAGGGTCCGGGGAGACTGGATATAGTGAATGCAGGGTCCGGGGAGACCAGATATTGTGAATGCAGGGTCCGGGGAGACCAGATATAATGAATGCAGGGTCCGGGGAGACCGGATATAGTGAATGCAGGGTCCGGGGAGACCGGATATAGTGAATGCAGGGTCCGGGGAGACCAGATATAGTGAATGCAGGGTCCGGGGAGAGCGGATATAGTGAATGCAAGGTCCAGGGAGACCAGATATAATGAATGCAGGGTCCGGAGAGACCGGATATAGTGAATGCCGGGTCCGGGGAGACCAGATATAGTGAATGCAGGGTCCGGGGAGACCAGATATAGTGAATGCAGGGTCCGGGGAGACCAGATATAGTGAATGCAGGGTCCGGGGAGAGTGGATATAGTGAATGCAGGGTCCGGGGAGACCACATATAGTGAATGCAGGGTCTGGGGAGACCAGATATTGTGAATGCAGGGTCCAGGGAGACCAGATATAATGAATGCAGGGTCCGGAGAGACCGGATATAGTGAGTGCAGGGTTCGGCGAGACCAGATATAGTGAATGCAGGGTCCGGGGAGACCGGATATAGTGAATGCAGGGTCCGGGGAGAGCGCACATAGTGAATGCAGGGTCCGGGGAGACCAGATATAGTGAATGCAGGGTCCGGAGAGACCAGATATAGTGAATGCAGGGTCCGGGGAGACCAGATATAGTGAATGCAGGGTCCGGAGAGACCAGATATAGTGAATGCAGGGTCCGGGGAGACCAGATATAGTGAATGCAGGGTCCGGGGAGACCAGATATAGTGACTGCAGGATCTGGGGTTTAGTAACACTTTAAAAGAGGAATGTGTTGGTGCCTTAAGGTGTTCTGTATTACCTATCAACAAAACTAAGAAATACTATGGAACCACAAATCCCAGCAAGCAGCTGTTTCAGAACTAGAAGTCCCTGGTATTACAATCTCCTGGCCGTGTTTTGAGCAGAGGTGCTGCGTGCTGTTAGGTGCACTGCAGTAACTAGGTCTGAATCTACATACTTGGCATCGTGGAGCTTTTCCTTAACTGACCCCTCTCTCTCCTGCTGGGCTCCAGCGCCATGCTTAACAGCCCTGATGCAAACACTGAGCTCAGCCAGCGCCTTATTGACAGGCTCAGATCAAAATGCACTTGTTAACTCCGTTGCTGCTTTCATGGCTCTGTCTCCCTCTTGCATGAACAATAAAAAGCATACCACTATTATTTGCTCATGACTGCATTAACATCGGTGACAGTCAGTGTGTTAAATTATAATTTAAGGAGCGCCGGGTAGCGACAAAGACCCCATGATTGGCCAATTAATTCTATAGTGACTCACCTGCACTGTGAAAGGCAAGGCCTACCGCCACGCACACCGATTTATAATCTGTGTTCTGAATCAGGAAACCTATAGCTTGAATTTTAATTGGGACATTGCAGACTGTAAAGGTGCAGGTTTTTACATAGTTACATATTCTGGTTGAAAAAAAGACAGAAGTCCATCTAGTTCACCTATTAAAAGGGGAAGAAATTTTTTATATATATATATATATATAATTATTATTATACAGGATTTATGGCGCCAACAGTTTGCTCAGCGCTTTACAATATAAAGGGAGACAATACAGCAACAAAACAGTTCAATACAAGAGGGTTAGGAGGGCCCTGCTCCTTGAAGCTTACAATCTAAGAGGAGCTAACAGTCCTACATACAAAATCCTATACCCACAGTTGATCCAGAGGAAGGCAAAAAGCCCCTATAAAGCATGGTCCAATTTGCTCCAGGAGGGGAAAAAAAATCCTTCCTGATCCCCCAAGAGGCTCTGGATCAAATGTAGCCATTAATATTAGCATCCAGTTATGTTATGTGCATTTAGGAAAGAATCCAGGCCTTTGTTATAACAAACTACTGAGCTGGCCAGAACCAACTCTTGAGGGAGTCTACTCCACATTTTCACAGCTCTTACTGTGAAAAAGCCTTTCCGTATTTGGAGATTAAATCTCTTTTCCTCCAGATGTAAAGAGCGCCCCCTTGTCCTCTGTGATGACCTCATGGTGAAAAACTTTATACCGAGTTCACTATATGGACCACTGATGTATTATACATGGTGATCATATCCCCCTTATGTATTATACATGGAGATCATATCCCCCCTTATGTATTATACATGGAGATCATATCCCCCCTTATGTATTATACATGGAGATCATATCCCCCCTTATGTATTATACATGGAGATCATATCCCCCTTATGTATTATACATGGATTTCATATCCCCCCTTATGTATTATGCATGGTGATCATATCCCCCTTATGCATTATACATGGAGATCATATCCCCCCTTATGTATTATACATGGAGATCATATCCCCCCTTATGTATTATACATGGAGATCATATCCCCCTTATGTATTATACATGGTGATCATATCCCCCCTTATGTATTATACATGGAGATCATATCCCCCCTTATGTATTATACATGGAGATCATATCCCCCCTTATGTATTATACATGGTGATCATATCCCCCCTTATGTATTATACATGGAGATCATATCCCCCCTTATGTATTATACATGGTGATCATATCCCCCCTTATGTATTATACATGGAGATCATATCTCCCCCTCATGTATTATACATGGTGATCATATCCCCCCTTATGTATTATACATGGTGATCATATCTCCCCCTTATGTATTATACATGGTGATCATATCCCCCCTTATGCATTATACATGGTGATCATATCCCCCCTTATGTATTATACATGGTGATCATATCCCCCCTTATGTATTATACATGGAGATCATATCCCCCTTATGCATTATACATGGAGATCATATCCCCCCCTTATGTATTATACGTGGAGATCATATCCCCCCTTATGTATTATACATGGAGATTATATCCTCCCTTATGTATTATTCATGGAGATCATATCCCCCCTTATGTATTATACATGGAGATCATATCCCCCCCTTATGTATTATACATGTTGATCATATCCCCCCTTATGTATTATACATGGAGATCATATCCCCCTTATGTATTATACATGGAGATCATATCCCCCCCTTATGTATTATACATGGAGATCATATCCCCCCTTATGTATTATACATGGAGATCATATCCCCCCTTATGTATTATACATGGTGATCATATCCCCCCTTATGTATTATGCATGTTGATCATATCCCCCCTTGTGTATTATACATGGAGATCATATCCCCCTTATGTATTATACATGGAGATCATATCCCCCCTTATGTATTATACATGGTGATCATATCCCCCCTTATGTATTATACATGGAGATCATACCCCCCTTATGTATTATACATGTTGATCATATCCCCCCTTATGTATTATACATGGAGATCATATCCCCCTTATGTATTATACATGGAGATCATATCCCCCCTTATGTATTATACATGTTGATCATATCCCCCCTTATGTATTATACATGGAGATCATATCCCCCCTTATGTATTATACATGGTGATCATATCCCCCCCTTATGTATTATACATGGAGATCATATCCCCCCTTATGTATTATACATGGAGATCATATCCCCCTTATGTATTATACATGGAGATCATATTTCCCCTTATGTATTTACATGGAGATCATATCCCCCCTTATGTATTATACATGGTGATCATATCCCCCCCTTATGTATTATACATGGTGATCATATCCCCCCTTATGTATTATACATGGTGATCGTATCCCCCCCTTATGTATTATACATGGAGATCATATCCCCCCCTTATGTATTATACATGGTGATCATATCCCCCCTTATGTATTATACATGGTGATCATATCCCCCCTTATGTATTATACATGGAGATCGTATCCCCCCTTATGTATTATACATGGAGATCATATCCCCCCTTATGTATTATACATGGAGAACATATCCCCCTTATGTATTATACATGGAGATCATATCCCCCCTTATGTATTATACATGGTGATCATATCCTCCCTTATGTATTATACATGGAGAACATATCCCCCTTATGCATTATACATGGAGATCATATCCCCCTTATGTATTATACACGGAGATCATATCCCCCTTATGTATTATACATGGAGATCATATCCCCCCTTATGTATTATACATGGAGATCATATCCCCCCTTATGTATTATACATGGAGATAATATCCCCCCTTATGTATTATACATGGAGATCATATCCCCCTTATGTATTATACATGGAGATCATATTTCCCCTTATGTATTATACATGGAGATCATATCCCCCCTTATGTATTATACATGGTGATCATATCCCCCCCTTATGTATTATACATGGTGATCATATCCCCCCTTATGTATTATACATGGTGATCATATCCCCCCCTTATGTATTATACATGGAGATCATATCCCCCCCTTATGTATTATACATGGTGATCATATCCCCCCTTATGTATTATACATGGTGATCATATCCCCCCTTATGTATTATACATGGAGATCGTATCCCCCCTTATGTATTATACATGGAGATCATATCCCCCTTATGTATTATACATGGAGATCATATCTCACCTTATGTATTATACATGGTGATCATATCCCCCCTTATGTATTATACATGGAGAACATATCCCCCTTATGCATTATACATGGAGATCATATCCCCCCTTATGTATTATACATGGAGATCATATCCCCCCTTATGTATTATACATGGAGATCATATCCCCCCTTATGTATTATACATGGAGATCATATCCCCCCTTATGTATTAAACATGGTGATCATATCCCCCTTATGTATTATACATGGAGATCATATCCCCCCTTATGTATTATACATGTTGATCATATCCCCCTTAATCTCCTCTTCTCAATACAAAATTCAGGGTTTTTCAGGTCCTTTTCCAAAGAGCCCTCAGCAAGTACTTGGAGCGGTGACTTTGGCAGGTCTCTAAGGTTCAGAATCCATCTGATGGTGGACTAGAGTACCTGGTGCCCTAGGGGGTTCTGGGATTGAGGCCCTTACTCTTTGGAGGTTGGGTGATTCTGTACCCTTGTGCAATTTTTTCATGTTCTCTGACTTCATGGCTCATGTTTGTTACCACAAGCACCACAACACAGAGCTGCTAAGAATATATATACACTCACCGGCCACTTTATTAGGTACACCTTGCTAGTACCGGGTTGGACCCCCAGAGGCCTTCAGAACTGCCTTCATTCTTCATGGCATAAAATCAACAAGGAGTTAGAAACATTCCTCAGAGATTTTGGTCCATATTGACATGAGTTACTGTTGCCTTTCTATCATCTCAACCAGTCTGCCCATTCTCCTCTGACCTCTGACATCAACAAGGCATTTTCATCTAACCAACTGCCCCTCACTGGATATTTTCTCTTTTTCAGACCATTTTTTGTAAAACCTAGAGATGGTTGAGACCATACTGAGACCAGCCCATCTCGCACCAACAACCATGTCACATGCAAAGTCACTTAAAGTGTTACTAAACCCCGGACCCTGCATTCACTATATCTGGTCTCCCCGAACCCTGCATTCACTATATCTGGTCTCCCCGTCCCCTTCATTCACTATATCCGCTCTCCCAGGGCCCTGCATTCACTATATCCACTCTCCCAGGGCCCTGCATTCACTATATCTGGTCTCCCCGGACCCTGCATTCACTATATCTGGTCTCCCCGTCCCCTGCATTCACTATATCTGGTCTCCCAGGACCCTGCATTCACTATATCTGGTCTCCCCGTCCCCTGCATTCACTATATCCAGTCTCCCCGGATCCTGCATTCACTATATCTGGTCTCCCCGTCCCCTGCATTCACTATATCCGGTCTCCCCGGACCCTGCATTCACTATATCCGGTCTCCCCGGACCCTGTATTCACTATATCTGGTCTCCCACAGTACACAGAACATGGAAATTAAATTATTTTAGTAAATATAAACTGACAAATACCAGCCGTGAGAGCAGTCTTGTGATGTCTATCAGCATCTAGCTGAGCACTGGTTAAAGCTTGTAGTGGGAGTTTTCATTCTCCCCTAATTGTCCTATAAGGCTGCATAAGCCCTGACATCTGTCTGGAGAGCGCTGATTGGCCCTGTTCTGATCACATGCACTCTCCCAAGAAAAAAACACACCAAACTGAGCATGTGCAGCTCGCCCCCAAGTCTTTATTCTATCAGCAGATGAATTGGAGACAGTAGAAGAAGGGGAAGATCAGAGGAGTCAGGATCAAAGAGCCTTTTTACACAATGCAGAGGATTAACCCCATAGGTTCCACAATGAGTATAACAAGCAAGTTTTACTGCATATACAGACTGATTTTACTGTTGTGGGTTTAGTAACAGTTTAAATCCCCTTTCTTCCCCATTCTGATGCTCGGTTTGAAGCTCAGCAAGTCATCTTCACCACATCTAGATGACTAAATGCATTAAGTTGATGCCATGTGATTGGCTGATTATCAATTTGTGTTACCAAGCAATTGAACAGGTGGAGCTAATAAAGTGGCTGGTGAGTGTACAGTTGCAAGAAAAAGTATGTGAACCCCTTGGGATTACGTGGTGTTTTGCATGAATTTGGCATAAAATGTGCTCTGAACGTCATCTAAGTCACAACAATAGAAGAACACAGTCTGCTGAACATAATACTACACAAACATTAGATGTTGCCATGGTTTAATTGCACATAACATGTAAACATTCACAGTGCAGGGAGGAAAAAGTATGTGAACCTTTGGACTTAATAACTGGTTGACCCTCCTTTGGCAGCAATAACCTCAACCAAACGTTTCCTGTAGTTGCAGATCAGACCTGCACAACGATCTGGAGTAATTTTGGACCATTCCTCTTCACAAAACTGTTTCAGTGTAGCAATATTCTTGGGATGTCTGGTGTGAATCGCTCTCTTAAGGTCATGCCACCGCATTTCAATTGGGTTGAGGTCAGGACTCTGACTGGGCCACTCCAGAAGGCGTATTCTGTGCTGTTGCAGCCATTGTTTTGTTGAATTACTTGTATGCTTTGGGTCATTGTCCTGTTGCATCACCCATCCTCTGCGGAGCTTCAGTTGGCGGACAGATGGTCGTACGTTTTCCTGCAAAATGTCTTGATAAACTCTGGAATTCACTTTCCCATCAATGACAACAATCCGTCCAGGCCCTGAGGCAGCAAAGCAGCCCCAAACCATGATGTTCCCTCCGCCATGTTTTACAGTGGGGATGAGGTTTTGATGTTGGTGTGCTGTGCCTTTTTTTCTCCACACATTGTGTTGTGTGTTCTTCCCAAACAACTCAATCTTGGTTTCATCTGTCCACAGTATATTTTGCCAGTAGTGCTGTGGAACATCCAGGTGCTCTTTTGCAAACTTCAAACGTGCTGCAATATTCTTTTTGGACAGCAATGGCTTCCTTCGTGGTGTCCTCCCATGTACTCCATTCTTGTTTAATGTTTTCCTTATTGTAGATGTGTCAACAAAAATGTTAGCATGTGCCAGAGATTTCTGTAGGTCTTTAGCTGACACTCTGGGATTCTTCTTTACCTCATGCAGCATTCTGCGCTGTGCTCTTGCAGTCATTTGTACAGGACGACCACACCTAGGGAGAGTAGCAACAGTGCTAAACTTTCTCCATTTGTAGACAGTCTGTCTTACCGTGGACACATGAACATCAAGGCTTTTGGAGATATTTTTGTAACCCTTTCCAGCTTCATGCAAGTCAACAATTCTTGATCGTAGGTCTTCTGAGAGCTCTTTTCTGCGAGGCATGGTTCACATCAGACAGTGCCTCTTGAAACCAGTAAACCCAAAACAGGTGTGTGTTTTTTAAGGGCAGGGCAGCTGTCAGCAACACATCCAATATCATCACACTGATTGGAGTCAAGGTTGGCTCACTCCTGGCTCCAATTAGCTCTGGGAGAAGTCATTAAGCTAGGGCCACACATACTTTTTCCTCCCTGCACTGGGAATGTTTACATGTTATGTGCAATTAAACCATGGCAACATCTAATGTTTGTGTAGTATTATGTTCAGCAGACTGTGTTCTTCTATTGTTGTGACTTAGATGACGTTCAGAGCACATTTTATGCCCAATTCATGCAAAACTCCACATAATCCCAAGGGGTTCACATACTTTTTCTTGCAACTGTATGTCTACTTGCCTACTGTGCCAATTTTGACAGTTCTCACATACATGTAAAATATCTAAATTTTTCTTGCTAGACAATTACTTGGAACTCTCAAACATTATATATATATATATATTATTTTTTTTTTGGCAGAGGCACTAGTGAATAAAATTATGGATGTTGCAATTTTTCTTGTCACATGGTATTTGTGCAGCAGTTTTTCAAATGCAATTTTTTGGGAAAAATGTTATTGCACACAAACACAATACAATACCCAATTTTTTGTTACACCGAGTAAATAGATACCGAACATATCATGCTTTAAAACTGTATACGCCTGTGGAACGGCGCCAAACTAGGTGCCGCTTTAAACGCCTTTACAGCTTACCAGTTTGGAGTTATACAGGAGGTCTGATGCTAGAATTATTGCTCTCGCTCTGATGTTCATGAAAATACATCACAAGATCACCTTTTACATATGCTTGTGGGACTTACGAATGTGTTCGCAATTGTGCGTAAGCACAGGGGGACGTGGAGCTTTACCTTTTTTTTTATTATTATTTAAAAAATTTTTTCACACAGTGTCTCTTTATTTTTTTGATTACCTTTATTGCTATCACAAGTGATGAACAACATCCCTTGTGACAATTTGGGCCATGAAATGTCCTCTTTATGGAGGTCTATTAGACCCCAGATCTCTCCTCTGGCCTCCAATGCAGCCGATTAGCTTGGTCTGATTGGCTGCTTACCACCAGGTAAACAAAGAGCCAAAACTAAAAGTGACGAAATCCTCATTGCTTCCGGTTTCTGGGGTCACAAAGAAAAACGTTAGTTCCTTTCTCTCTGTGTAGTGGAGCTGTTGCTGCCGTTTGCCCCAATGGGACGGGGGAGCCCGGGAAAGACGGCAGCAGTAGGTGCATGCATCGTCCCGGTATAACCACTCCCCTTCCAGGACGTCACACGATGTCCACCAGGCGGAAAGTGGAAATACACATATATATATATTTTTCCTATCATGTATACAGGAGATATATATATATATATTATATACATTGTGCTCAAAAGTTTGCATCCCCTGGCAGAAGTCGTGAACGTTTGGCATTTATACTGAAAATATGACTGATCATGCCAAAGAACGGTCTTTTATTTAAGGATAGTGATTATGTTATGAAGCCATTTATTATCACATAGTTGTTTGGCTACTTTTTAAATCATAATGGTAACAGAAATCACCCAAGTGGCCCCGATCAAAAGTTTCCATCCCCTGAAATGTTTTGCCTCGGTACAGACACACAAGGTGACACACACGGGTTAAAATGGCAATTAGAGGTAATTTCTCACATCTGTGGCTATTTAAATTGCAATCAGTGTCAGTGTATAAATAGTTAATGAGTTTGTTAGCTCTCACAAGGATGCACTGAGCAGGTTAGATACGAAGCCACGGGGAGCAGAAAAGAACTGTCAAAAGACCTGCGTAACAAGGTAATGGAACTTTATAAAGATGTAAAAGGATATAAAAAGATATCCAAAGCTTTGAATATGCCAGTCAGTACTGTTCAATCCCTTATTAGGAAGTGGAAAGTTCTTGGATCTCTTGATACCAAGCCAAAGATAGGTAGGCCAAGAAAGCTTGCAGCCAACACTGCCAGAAGAATTGTTCGGTATACAAAGAAAAACCCACAGGTAACCTCAGGAAAAATACAGTCTGCTCTGGAAAAGTGTGGATTTTTTGTGTATGTAAAGGCAGGCATCCCAATTCTTTTGTCAATATAGTGTGTGTGTATATATATGTATATATATATATATATGTAGTATGCGCCCCATTCATACGTGAGCATTTTGTCACAAAATTCCCGAAGCATAACATTCATAATGAAGGATCCCAATGGGCCCATTCACACCTGAGCATTCTGTAGCTTGTTTTCTGTTGTGTGAGGTTCGAAAAAGTACAAAAATAAGCAATTCTCTTGTTTCTCAAGTCACTGGCAGCTATTATCGGCCTATGGCACAGCAAGCAATTGTGTGCAGACAGCCACGAACACCCGCTGACCTATCATTATGGTGAATGGAGATGGCGGCCGCACCTAACCGCTGAGAGCTGCAGCAGGAATCAGAGGATACACCTGCAGCACCCGCTGACCTATCATTATGGTGAATGGGGATGGCGGCCGCACCTAACCTCTGAGAGCTGCACTAGGAATCAGAGGATACACCTGCAGCACCCGCTGACCTATCATTATGGTGAATGGGGATGGCGGCCGCACCTAACCGCTGAGAGCTGCAGCAGGAATCAGAGGATACACCTGCAGCCCCCATTGACCTATCATTATGGTGAATAGGGATGGCGGGCGCACCTAACTGCTGAGAGCTGCAGCAGGAATCAGAGGATACACCTGCAGCCCCCATTGACCTATCATTATGGTGAATAGGGATGGCGGGCGCACCTAACCGCTGAGAGCTGCAGCAGGAATCAGAGGATTCCTGCTGCAACAATTCGTACCAGCCTTAATCGCTGGTGTGAATGTAGCCTTATGGTCATCTTCTCCACTTCCCATGGAGTCTCCCTTTGAGGGAGCCCAACCTAGTACTTGGGTGGACCTTATGCAGGCCATACATGGGTTGAATTCTGAAAGAATTTTCTTTCGAAAATCTTTTCTAAGAATTTTCCTTCGAATTTCACACCATTAGTGGTTCACAGAAACTGTCGATTTTCGTGTGACCATCAAATTTGAGTTATTGGGCATGTTGGAAATTTTTTGAAAAATGAACAAATTTTGAATCAATGATGGGAGAATCGTGTGGGAAATATAAAAGAAATGAGCATGAGCTGTGACCTGGAAAGAAAAGAAAATTCTGGGCCATGAAAATTCTTTTCTGTAGCAACATGAGGTGAAATTGAAGGCTTGGCTGGTTGAATTTCGAAATCAATGGTGGTACCATTGGATTACAAAATGCACGCAAATTCAGATTTTCTAAAGAAAATTAGTTCGGAATTTGACCCATGTATGGCCTACATTACCTTGGCAGGTCCCCTGAAGAATGGGGTTCACCTGGTTTCGGCCAGTTCTGTCAGGAGTCTTGCACCCTGGGGGGGATCAGGGCCAGGATCCTTTCACTTTGAAAGAGAACCATATGCACACCCCATGCTGGTGTTAGTGTGCGCACCAAACTGCGAAAAAGGAAGTATTGTTTTAGTAAAAGATGGAGATTTAAAGATACCGAAAATGACTCTTGAAATTACCTTCAACATGTAAAAGCTATTATGTGATTGTAGCAAATGAGTTTAGATCTGCTCTGAATGAACTCATAAAGGTTAGTGAATTAACACCATAGAAGAGGAGTCACTAAAAACCACAAAGGGAGCAAAAGCAGAACAGTGCCCCCCTCCTCATATCTCATCCAAAGCCTGCCAGTGTCTTCTTCAGCCTTTGAGCTGCTAATTTAAAAAAAAATGATTAGCCTGGTACAGACTCATACAGCAGAACCGAGGACAGGATGTGAAGGGAAGAATCGCAGCTTTGGATGGAATGTGAGTACAGTAGATTAATGACGAGCACAGGCATGGTTTTGGCCCAGGAGCAATTGCTCTTCACCTTTGATAATTAGACCATTGATGGTAACATCACCCCACTTCTAGGATAGAGTGTTACTAAACCAAGGACCCTGCATTCACTATATCTGGTCTTCCACAGTACACAGAACATGGAAATGCTAGGGGTAAATGCTAAGGGTAACCCTGGATTCTGAACTATCTTTTCAGACCCACATCCAATCCCTGTCCAAATCATGCCGCCTTGACCTCCGCAACATCTCCAGAATATGCTCCTTTTTCACCAATGATACCACAAACCTTCTAATTCACTCCCTGGTTATCTCTCGTCTTGACTACTGTAACTCCCTCCTCATTGGCTTACCTTTACATAGACTATACCCCCTCTAGTCCATCATGAATGCTGCTGCCAGGCTCATCCACCTTACCAACCGTTCAGTGTCTGCTACCCCTCTCTGCCAATCCCTCCACTGGCCTCCAATCAGTGTCTTCTACCCCTCTCTGCCAATCCCTCCACTGGCCTCCAATCATTGTCTTCTACCCCTCTGCCAATCCCTCCACTGGCCTCCAATCAGGGTCTTCTACCCCTCTCTGTCAATCCCTCCACTGGCCTCCAATCAGTGTCTTCTACTCCTCTGCCAATCCCTCCACTGGCCTCCAATCAGTGTCTTCTACCCCTCTGCTAATCCCTCCACTGGCCTCCAATCAGTGTCTTCTACCCCTCTCTGCCAATCCCTCCACTGGCTTCCACTCGCTCAACGAATAAAATTCAAAATGGTAACAATAACTTACAAAGTCATCCACAACTCTGCCCCCAGCTACATCACCGACCTGGTCTCAAGATATCAACCAAACCTCTCTCTTCGATCCTCTGCTCTCTAGTTCCCATGTAACCTCCTCCCATGCTCCAGGACTTCTCCCGAGCTTCTACCATCCCACGGAACTCCCTACCCCAATCTGTCTTCTAATCTATCCACCTTCACGCCCGATTCTCATCTATGCGGGTGGTGCCGCTGCGGATCCGCACGAAAATCTGTGCAGCCGCACCACCCGCACAGAGAATTGCGGACCCGTGGGTGGGTGACATTAGTTTTAATGGCATGCCGCCCGCACTGGGAAACGCAGCCGTACTGGGAACTAAGGTCAAATGAATGGGCTCTCATGTCCGAGAAAAACATAGCCCGCACGGCCGCATAGATGTGAACCTAGGGTTAGATGATCCCAGAAAACTTGTCTCTTTAAAGAAGCCTATCCTGCTCCTAACTAGTATGTATTTTGTGTCCCTCAACCCTTCCTCCTAGATTGTAAGCTCTAACGAGCCGGGCCCTCTGTTTCCTCTTGTACCAAATTGTATTGTAACTGTAATGTCTACCTCCATTTTGGAAAGAGCTGCGCAAACTCTTGGCACTATATAAATCCTGTATAATAATAATTTTAGCAGATATAAACTGCTAAATACTTTTTTCATCAGTATATAGCAGTCTTTTGACTTCTATCAATGTCTGGCCAAACACTGCTTAATCTTGTAAGAGCAATTTTCATTCTCCGCTCAATGTCCTATGAGGCTACATGACCCTTGACCCTCTGTATGGACAGTGCTGCTTGTCCCTGTGCTGATCACATGCACTCTTCCATGAAAAAAAAAAACTCTCTAGCAATACACACCAAACTGAGAATGTACAGCTTTCCCCCAAGGCTGTGTTCTATCAGCAGATGGATTGGGGACAGTAGAAGAAGGGGAGAATCAGAGAAGACAGGATCAAACAGCCTTTTTACACAATGCAGAGGATTAACCCCTTAGGTTCCACAGTGAGTATAACAAGCATGCTTTACTGCATATACAGACTGATGTTACTGTTGTGGGTTTAGTAACACTTTAAAGCTCAACTCCAACCTTCCCTTCAGTCTTGCTCAGTTGTTGTACCGCCTCCTCTCCTGAACTGAAGCTGCTTATTCTATTCTCGCTGCATGCTGTGAGCTTCTCACAATGTGCAGTAGAAGCTACGGCAAGTAAGACTGGACCTCATTTCCTGGCTAAGAGACATCCTGCATCATCTAGATATTTCCTCCCCATCCTGACTGTCTCTGGCCCGCCTTTTTCATTGATTAGATTTCAGGTCCTTCAATCATAGAGGTTCAGCATCACATGTACTCTGGTGTTGGTGTATGGGGTTACCTGGGGCGGTCTGCCTGAAAATGCAGTTATAGGCAAATCTTGGCATTCCTATAAAATCATTGAGCTTGGCTCTCCCTGCCTCCTCATTGCTCAGTGAGGTCTCCCACATCCCATTAAAGCAGGGGTGTCAAACTCAATTTTATTTTGGCCCGCATCAACATTAAAGTCGCCCTCAAAGGGCCGGTTATGTCTGTAAGACTGGATGTCCAGAGAACCCCCCCTCCCCCCTTACATCAGATGTCAAGAGCCCTACCAACATCAGAAGTCCAGAGTCTCCTTACCCTCACATTTATATCACAGTGCACCCCCCCTTATCTTGTGCTGCCTCCAGGAAGAGGCTGGTGGAGGAGCTGGGAGAAAGCAAGTGCAAGGTCTGGAGGAGGACCAGAGGAGGGCTGAAGTCAGCTGTTAGAGTCTTGTGAATGCTGAGACCAGGGGACGCGGAGACAAGCCGGTGCTGCAGCTGCACAAAGAGGTGCAGGATCTGTAGGAGGAGTTCTGTCCTCCTCCCTGCTACTCACTGCTGAAACAAGGTGGGGGCGGAGATGAGGGTGGTGCTTCAGCTGCAGAAGAGGTGTGAGGCCACATGAAATGACCTGGTGGGCCAGATTCAGCACATGGGCCTTGTGTTTGACACATGTGCATTACATGCTCAATATGCATCTTAGAAGGAGCCATCAAAACTTGACTTTTACTTTGAAAGAATGGGACTGCTGATAATTGTGATCCAGGTAACCTCTGCTTATGTATTTTCCATATTAGGCCCCATACACACTTACAAATGGGGCTATGTGCAATTACCAGCAGGAGACCCAGTGGGATTCCCTGTGATTAGCTGTGGGTGGGAAGCCCCGCAGCTATTTTCGCATGCAATCATTCATGTAGCAGCTACTTGCAGATGTTCAGCTCTGGATGCTGACTTCTCTGTCCTGGTCCAATCATCCACAGTTAATTGCTGCATGAGCGATTACATGCAAACGGCTATGAATAGCTGCGGGCGCTCTCAGGCTCCCATTGCTTCCTTTGGGGCCCCCCCACCTGCAGCTAGTCACAGTACACACCCCACTGAGTCTCCTGCAGATAATCACAAATGGCCACATTCACAAGAATGAATGGGGTCTTAGATAGACAGCACTGCACTGGAGTTTGATTGGCTTAAAGAGGCGCTCCAAGCTCCCCCAAAAAATTAAAAGTCAGCAACTACAAATACTGTAGCTGCTTATTTTTAATATAAGGACACTTACCTGTCCAGGGGTTCAGCGCGGTCATTACCTGGGCTAGTTCTTCACTTGCCTCCAGGTTCCCTGGGCTGGCATAGCAAGTAAGGGAAACCAGAAGCCTTGTGACCTCACAGCCGGGTTCCTACTGCTCATGCGTGAATTGCGCTGTGCCTTGTGAATGGTCACGTAGTTATCTGGGACCTGTGAAATGTCCCAGAAGACTGCAGGGGAAGGAGGGGGGCTGAACTTCTGGCTCAGTTTGCTACGGCAAAATGAGTGGGAGCAGTTACCTGTCAAAACCAGGTACCCGCTCCCCCTCCCCCACAAATGTGCCAAATGTGGCAATGGAGGGTGCAAAAAAGCGAAGCTTCCTCTTTTGGGCCGATCTCTGCTTTAAGCAGGCCATAGATGATACAATCAATCACAGTCAGTATTAATGGGGAATTCCTGCCACGAAGCTACTGTGTTCTGCTGGCGGGAAGCCTTCTCTACTGGCACAACACAATGATCACCGAAGGTAGCTATAGCCGCTGGCAGTAATTACGTACAAAAAATGCGACAGACTGGTTGTACTGAATTCAATCGATCGATTACAGTACAATCAGCCTGCCTATATATGGATCAAATCTCAGCTAGTCCCTGCTGAGCTGGCCAAGATTCGATCCATCTGTGACTGGCTTTACAGTGCAGAACCTCCCACTCTCAGCCTGATATCTGCTATGCAGGGGACGGAAATTGATAATATAAAAATACAACTAAGAAAGTTATGCTACAACTATTTTAAAATATATTTAATGATTTCTAATGAATACATAACGGGGCTAAAGGATGTTTTTTGTAATTTGCCTGGGGTTCCAATTTAATGACACATTCCATTTACACGTACTCCCATCATGCAGCGTGCGTGTTCTGAATGAAGAAATCTGATCAGTATTTGGGAGTGATACTCGGGGCCTATTCATTCTCTGTGCTTGAAAACAAATTTATTTTGACATGTGTTGGTAAACGTCTTTGTGATTCTTTTTGTAGATGCATTTGAGTCTGTTTTTCATCAATTAAAGCTGAACTCCAGCCTTTCCTTCAGTCTTGCACAGCTGTATAGGCACCTCTCCTGTACTTAAAAATTGCAGACTCTGATTTCACTGCACACTGTGAGCTTCTAGCATTAGAATCTGCAGCAAGGTATCTGCACCTCATTCCCTGGCTGGAGGACATCCAGGGGTTTATTTACTAAACCTGGTTGACTCAGAATCTTGTCCACTTCTGCATAAAAACCAATCAGCTTCCAGGTTTTATTGCTGAAGCTTAACTGAACATGCTGAGGTTAGAAGCTGATTGGCTACCATGCACAGGTGCCCAAGATTCTGAGTCAACCAGTTTTAGTAAATCTCCTATCCAGCGTCATCTAGCATTTTCCTCCCCGTATTGACTGTCTCTAGCCCTGCCCCCTTTCATTCATTGAATTTCAGTTCTCTTTAATCATGGACCCTTTTCCATCCTGAGAGGCAGTAGACTGAGGTGTCAATTGTCTCCCCTTTTGTTTGCACTTGTGATTGAACCCCTGGCAGACTTCTTAGAGTATCCCCTCTGATTAAAGGGGTTCAAAATGGCTCTCTGGAGGAAAGGATGTCATTATATGCAGACTATATATTACTGTATATTTCAGACCCACTGTACAGTGTTACTGCTGCTCTGGAACTTATCCAGCAGTTGGACTACTCTGGATTCAAGGTCAATTGAATGAAATCTTGGGTATTTACTATTGATGAAGACCCACCTCTCCAATTACCCCCATCTTGCTCATTACAGATAACCCACAAATTCAGATAATTGGGTGTTGACATCCAGCTTCCATGGGCAAAGGATTTTGATAACAATGTCCTCCCCTGCATCTCTTCCTTTTTGGATTAAGCTACCTCTCACCCTGCTGGAGCATGTTAACCTATTCAAAATGGTCTTCCTGCCAAAATTTCTTTATATTCTTGTTAATTCCCCAATATATGTTTACAAACACCACTTCCAGGAAATTGACTCACTTCTCATTACCTTCCTTTGGCACCCTAAGGTACCCAGACTTTCTTTGAAGTCTTTGCAGCTGCCTGTCTCCATGAGGGGGTCTGGCATTGCCTAATTTGCATCTCTATTAAAATGCCGCCCAATTGGTTTACATCCGTTGGTGGCTTTTCCTCTAACAAGACAACGCAGGCACTGTGGTCGAAGCGGCAGTGGTCTCCTCATTTGTGACTTTGGGTAATCTTATCTACACACAATCACTTAACACTACCACAGGGACGGTAACTCTAAAGGCCTCTCTGCGAATTTACAACCACTGCTTAAATATTTTAGATGAAGCCAAGCACCTCTGTTCCGCCAACAAGCCATTATGGTTTAATCCCCATTTGCCATACTTCTACGACTTACCAGATAGTCTACATTGGGCTCGGTATGGCTTAACCTCCTATATACACTTGCAAAGAGAGCTACATATCCCCATAGGGTGGCACTTCCGGTACTTTTTGGAAGCTACCTCTCACCCTGCTGGAGCATGTTAACCTATTCAAAATGGTCTTCCTGCCAAAATTTCTTTATATTCTTGTTAATTCCCCAATATATGTTTCCAAACACCACTTCCAGGAAATTGACTCACTTCTCATACCTTCCTTTGGCACTCTAAGGTACCCAGACTTTCTTTGAAGACTTTGCAGCTTCCTGTATCCATGAGGGGGTCTGGAATTGCCTAATTTGCATCTCTATTAAAATGCCGCCCAATTGGTTTACATCCATTGGTGGCTTTTCCTCTAACAAGACAACGCAGGCACTGTGGTCGAAGCGGCAGTGGTCTCCTCATTTGTGACTTTGGGTAATCTTATCTACACACAATCACTTAACACTACCACAGGGACTGTAACTCTAAAGGCCTCTCTGCGAATTTACAACCACTGCTTAAATATTTTAGATGAAGCCAAGCACCTCTGTTCCGCCAACCAGTCATTATGGTTTAATCCCCGTTTGCCATACTTCTACGACTTACTAGATAGTCTACATTGGGCTCGGTATGGCTTAACCTCCTATCTACACTTGCAAAGAGAGCTACATATCCCCATAGGGTGGCATTTCAGGTACTTACAATTATGACACGTGGCAGAGGTGCAGCTGGGACTCCGGGAGGTGCGTTTAGGTAATTTGTTTTAATCATGGAAGCTCAGTGTCACATGTTAGCATACCAAATGCATGTCTAGGAATGCCCACTCCTCCACGCTGATATCCACCCATCAAGGCATTTTGATATTTGAATAACTGATCCCAAGAGCCAGCCCATTTCTTACATCAGGGCTGTGGGCTCTTCAGGGGAGCACTGGGGCAGGGTGCTGTGATGTTTTCAGGAAACTATGTACAGCACCCAGTTGGCTCCTCCCACCAGTCATGATCTACCTGCATTGCATAGAGAGGCAAAGAACCCAGGGATGATCAGTGGGTCTAAAATAAGGTATGTAATGAAAATGGAAAGATTGTATAAAAAAAAATTCATTAGCATTGTGATGAAGGAGGAGAGAAGAACCAGGGAAGGCAAAATATAAGCAGATTAAATCTCAGCTTTAAGTAATGAAAGAGCGTAACTACATCTGCTGCTGCCAGTGCTGCTGAACATCATTTTGATGAAGAGAGATCATCCATTGAAGTTTCTTCAGAAACTGACACTTCAAGAGTATTGATCTACGATATCTGCCGATTCACTTGGTTTTTCCTCCCCTCAACCTCTACCTCCCTACAGGACAGAGTCATCCAGTAAAGTGGATGTCCAGCCAACACTTTGTTTTTTCATTTTTGGAAAGAGTGGAGAAATATAAGAACATCTCTCAGGTCTTTTTCTGATATCTGTGGCTCCATTAGGGAGATTTTGCCGTGACAACAGTTTACAAACAGGATTTCTCAAACAAGGGCACAGGAAGGAAATATAGCCACTATAATATCTGCAGCCTGATGGTCAGGGGTCAGAGGTCAGCTGAAATCTGACAGTTGCTGCTCATTCAACCATCTGACCTGGTGTCTCCAAGCTTTTAAGTGTGCATAGTAGGGTCAAATAAAGCCACCCTGTAGTTGCTTTCATCAGTCTCTATTATTTCTCACTGCTATGCATTCCCAGGACCAGAGAGACTGTGTGTGAGGTCAGGCAGTTATAATATAAATAAATATGATATAAATCATTTATAAGCAAGCCTGCAGAATTACAATAACTTAAGACTGAATAATTATATCCTTGCATAAACCCAGTCTTGACTGGCTTTCATTAAAGTGGGCTTTGTTTGAAAATTCAAGGTCTGCTTATGTTGGAGCCCCCTGATCACCAAATCAAAAATGCTAAGCAAAAGCGAAAGAGGATTTTGGGATTTCATGCCTAAATAAAAGGTGTGTATGCAAAAAAATGGAGGGTCTGCCAAAATTGGTTTAAAATGAAAAAAAAAAGTTTAAAAATTAAAAACAAAGGGGCTGTCATGTGGTAGATGCTTTTCCAAAGAGTTGCGCCAGTCAAACTGTATTTTAGGGCATGGTAGTACAACAGAAAATACTGAGCCACTTGGCTCCTTTGTTGGCAGTTCCTCTTACCAGTCTCTCTGACTGTGTCATCCAGCTGTCCTGGATCACTTGGCTGTCTTAGCCTTTAGTCACAGTGCCCTGCTGCACGGCCCACTCCTGGCCTATGGATTGGGGTTCTCCTGACACCCTGATAGGAGCCGACCTGACTCCTGGAAAGAGTCCTCTTGGTTGCTGGCTGGGGCACCTCTGACCCCTGGGTGAGACCTCCTGTCTCTTGGCTGGGGCACCTCTAACCCCTGGGTGAAACAGCCTGTCTCTTTACCTCTGGCTGGGGCACCTCTAACCCCTGGGTGAAACATCCTGTCTCTTGACCTCTGGCTGGGGCACCACTGACCCCTGGGTGTGGCCTCCTGTCTTTTTGGCTTCTTTGCTTGGGCTTCGCTGACCAATGGGTGAGACCTCCTGGCTGGGAAACATCTGACCCTTGAGTGAGACCTCCTGTCTCTTGGCTGGAGTACCTCTGACCCCTCTATGAGACCTCCTGTCTCTTGACCTCTGGCAGGGGTTCCTCTGACCCCTGGGTGAAATGTACTGTCTCCCAAACTGGGGGCAGTCTCCTAACTGGGAGCTCTGAGCTATCCTCAGGCTTGAGTAAATAACAACCCTGCACACCTGTGTACGCAGACAGGTTGCAGGTATCTAGTAAAACCCAGGCACAGGATTGAAGGTTCCTTCCCTTCCAATACACTTTGGAATCTTCAAGCTCCACACCCCAATCCAGAACTACAGAATCCGGAGAAATCCAAAAACACAGCTTTCTCTTCTCAGAAACAATAATCTGGAACTTTGTATTAACCCTTAATGCAAATCCCAAGTCAAATTCTCTTATATTCTGACAGGGCCTCCCGCTCTCACAGGACTTATTTGTGTAAATCTAGGAACATTTTTTTGGAGCAATGACAAAAACATTAGGTTAAATTTTAGCTCATACAAGTGAGTAATTTAGGGTCAAATTCCATGATTCGTTGATGGGGTGAACAATGGAGTGGGAACGACAATAAAGTGGGGTATATGATGGAGCCTAATAGACAATAAATGGTTGTAGACAATGGAGTGGCATAGGTGGTGGAGCAGGTCGAAGATGATGGCATGGGATAGATAATGAAGTGAAATAAATAATGGAGCAGTGTAGTTGATATATCATGATAGATGACTGGGTAGCGTAGACCATGGAGGAGGATAGAATATGAAGTAGGATAGATGATGGAGTGGAATGGATGATGCAGCAAGACAACTGAATGATATAGGTGATGCAGTGGTGTAGCAGTGATGGAGTATGAAATAGGGATAGCTCATGGAGAGGGATAGATGATGAAGTAGGGTAAAAAAGGAGTGGGATAGACAATGGAATAGGGTAGACCATGAAGTGGAATAGACCATGGAGATGAATAGAGTGGGTAGACAATGGAGTAGTGTAGACCATGGAGTGGGATAGATAATGGAGTGAAATAAGTAATGGAGCAGTGTATTTGATATATCATGATAGATGGCTAGGTAGGATAGACCATGGAGGAGGATAGAATATGAAGTAGGATAGATGATGGAGTGGGATGGATGATCCAGCAAGATAGACAACTGAATGATATAGGTGATGGAGTGGTGTAGCAGTGATGGAGTATGAAATAGGCATAGCCCATGGAGAGGGATTGATGATGAAGTAGGGTAAATAATGGAGTGGGATAGACAATGTAATAGGGTAGACCATGAAGTGGAATAGACCATGGAGATGAAAAGAGTGGGGTAGACAATGGAGTAGTGTAGACCATGGAGTGAGATAGACCATGGAGAGGGATAGATGATGAAGTAGTGTAAATCATGGGGCAAGGTAGACCATAGAAAGGGGTAGATGATGATGTAGGGTACACCATGGGGAGGCGTAGATGATGAAATAGGGTATAGGATGTAAGCTAACCCCCTATGACTACGTGCCTTTGCACGAAACGCGTCAGAGAGCGGCTACAGCGGTGTGACGTCACGCCGACCGGCGCCACGAGGGCCCCGGCGGCCATTTGTTATCTTTGTATGGTCAGTATCTCTCCTGCCTCTGCTTGTATATTGTGTGTCTTTGGGAATAAATACCCCTTGCCTATAAGGTATCACACTATTTGGCCTCCTTTGTTCTTTGGGCTCCGGTGGGAGCCCTTTACATCTGCAGAGCGAACTTTTTTCTTCTATGCGTGGCAAACACTATCAAGTGGCGAGGGGCTTTTGTGACCAGATCTGACCAGATCCATATGAGGACCCTAGGATTATCTGCTTTGAATGCGCATTTGGATTGCGTATCTGGTGAGTGCGCAATCTTTATACTTTTATCACCTCATCCACGAATCCAGGCATTGGAGCTCTTTGAAGACTCTCTTGGGTTTTGAACACGTTATGGACTATAACTTATTTTAGTCACCGTTTTGCACTTTAACAGCACCTTAACATTGGTTTATATAAGCGTATATTTATCAAGTTAGCGCTGCACCTCTCCCTTTTATGCATTCAGGGTATAGGATGGAATGGGCTAGACAATAAAGCAGGGTAAACCATGGAAAGATATACATGATAAAGTAGGATATATCATGGAGTGGGATAGACAATGTAATAGGGTAGACCATGAAGTGGAATAGACCATGGAGATGAATAGAGTGGGGTAGACAATGGAGTAGTGTAGACCATGGAGTGGGATAGACTATGGAGAGGAATAGATGATGAAGTAGTGTAAATCATGGGGCAAGGTAGACCATGGAAAGGGGTAGATGATGATGTAGGGTACACCATGGGGAGGCGTAGATGATATAATAGGGTATATGATGGAATGGGCTAGACAATAAAGCAGGGTAAACCATGGAAAGATATAGATGATAAAGTAGGATATATCATGGAGTGGGATAGACGACAAGGTAGGGTAGGCGATGGAGTGGCATAGATGATAGAGTAGTGTAGACCATAGAGTGGGACAGAGTACTCTGGCTCTTCCACAAGATCTTTGGTGATTGATAAATGAAATGTTTCCAAGCTATCAGCGGCCTGCAGAAGTAACAATGGCTGTGTTGCAAATGTAGCTAACGTTACCATGACCTAACCTTCCTGTTGAAGAATGAAAAATCCACATGTGCAATCAACAACATATGTGGCTCAGTGGGGCAAATAAATTTTAAAAAGATAGCAAATCTTTTAACGGGTGTTTCTTGGAAAGAAATGCTGCAAGTAATCAACAAATGAATCTTTAGCCCCTTTATAAATATACCCTGTAATCAGACACTGATAGGCTTTCATTTACTGTACAGAATTCCTTCTTTATTTTTACACTACACCCTGCTGGGACTTGTTGCTCCTCACCAGGTGGCAGATTCCATCCAAGGATGATTAAATAATGCAGTTTATGGTTATTATTTTTAATGTGCGATAAGCAGTCGTACTGTTTATGATGTTAATAATTCAGAATATCGAGCTTGGTGTGAAAACAATGAGAAATCCACTTTGTGACTGTGATCAATAATAAATAGTGGAAATATTATGTTCGACTTCAGAATTAAGGATATGAGTTGTGGGAGTAGTGTTTGATTTTGAGTTTGATTGTTCAAAACAGGAAGGTAGGGAGGCCTCATCTATAAAACCGAGGACAGGCACAGGGGTTGATTTACCAAAGCCAAACATTCTGCAAGGACATTTTCTTCATAGCTTAGTAAATGAGTGGAAGCTCTGCTGACTTCCATTATCCAATCTTGTGCAAAAAAATGCATTTTTTTTTTAAATTTTCCATCCATGTGGGTATTCTTGCTTAAAGTGAAGCTTTACCTCATTTACTAAGCTCTGGAGCAACTGAACTTGCAAAGTGCTCAGTCTATTAGCCTTCAGTAATACAATTCTATAGCGTTTGTTTTCCCTTCAGCAACCAGATGGTTGCTTCCCTTTCCGATGTTATGGGGGTGCAGACTATTGGCTTTGTTCCTGTACATATGCAGTGCGTGTGATGTATGTGTTGTGGATTATCATTCAAGAAATTCATAGTTCATAGGAAGCAGTAGTGCACATGTCCGTACTTCCAAATCACAGAATTATTTTAAGTAATAAAGTAGCTCTTTCTTGCCATTCATAAATGTCTCCTCAACTTCCCATCATGTGATCTAAAGCCCTGGTACCCAACCTGCAGCCCGGAATCTGCATGTGGCCCTTTGGCACTTACAGCGCAGCCCTCGGCACCCCCATAGAAAGTGACCTGTTTTGTTGCTTGCTTAAGACTGTAAAAAGAATGCATTCTAGTAATTATTGGTTTGATTAATTTCTTTTACACTATTCTTGCTTTTTTTCTGTGCTGTCCATCCCTTTTCTCATTTTAGGTATTGTTTTTTTTTTTGGCCCTCTATAATGGATCTTGCTGAAAATGTCAAATGTTGCACAAGTACAATTTGTAAAGAGGCTGTAATAGCTGTGATCTCTTGCAGTCTCTATATATCAAATCTCCAGTCTATGACTGTCTCCTTAAGCTTGTCCTCAGTCTCTAACAATTCCTATTGCATGTTTTAGACTTTGACCATCTCTTATAGTATGCCTGCAGTCTCTGACCATCTCCTGTAGTATTTCTGCAGTCTCTGACCATCTCCTGTAGTATGCCTGCAGTCTCTGACCATCTCTTGTAGTATGCCTGCAGTCTCTGACCATCTCCTGTAGTATGCCTGCAGTCTCTGACCATCTCTTGTAGTATGCCTGCAGTCTCTGACCATCTCTTGTAGTATGTCTGCAGTCTCTGACCATCTCCTGTAGTATTTCTGCAGTCTCTGACCATCTCCTGTAGTATGCCTGCAGTCTCTGACCATCTCTTGTAGCATGTCTGCAGTCTCTGACCATCTCCTGTAGTATGCCTGCAGTCTCTGACCATCTCCTGTAGTATTTCTGCAGTCTCTGACCATCTCCTGTAGTATGCCTGCAGTCTCTGACCATCTCCTGTAGTATTTCTGCAGTCTCTGACCATCTCCTGTAGTATGCCTGCAGTCTCTGACCATCTCCTGTAATATGCCTGCAGTCTCTGACCATCTCTTGTAGCATGTCTGCAGTCTCTGGCCATCTCTTGTAGCATGTCTGCAGTCTCTGACCATCTTCTGTAATCTGCCTGCAGTCTCTGGCCATCTCTTGTAGTATGTCTGCAGTCTCTGACCATCTCTTGTAGCATGTCTGCAGTTTCTGACCATCTCCTGTAATATGTCTGCAGTCTCTGGCCATCTCCTGTAGTATGTCTGCAGTCTCTGACCATCTCTTGTAGCATGTCTGCAGTTTCTGACCATCTCCTGTAATATGTCTGCAGTCTCTGACCATCTCTTGTAGCATGTCTGCAGTCTCTGACCATCTTCTGTAATGTGCCTGCAGTCTCTGTCCTTCTCTTGTAGTATGTGTGCAGTCTCTGACCATCTCTTGCAGTATGTCTGCAGTCTCTGACCATCTCCTGTAATGTGCCTGCAGTCTCTGGCCATCTCTTGTAGTATGTCTGCAGTCTCTGACCATCTCCTGTAATATGCCTTCAGTCTCTGTCCATCTCTTGTAGCATGTCTGCAGTCTCTGGCCATCTCCTGTAGTATGCCTGCAGTCTCTGACCATCTCTTGTTGCATGTCTGCAGTCTCTGACCATCTCCTGTAGTATGCCTGCAGTCTCTGACCATCTCCTGTAGTATTTCTGCAGTCTCTGACCATCTCCTGTA
Source organism: Staurois parvus (assembly GCF_062004578.1). Taxonomy (NCBI): domain Eukaryota; kingdom Metazoa; phylum Chordata; class Amphibia; order Anura; family Ranidae; genus Staurois; species Staurois parvus. The sequence goes on along the minus strand of NW_028318702.1, from coordinate 597,796 downwards.
GTATGCCTGCAGTCTCTGACCATCTCCTGTAGTATTTCTGCAGTCTCTGACCATCTCCTGTAGTATTTCTGCAGTCTCTGACCATCTCCTGTAGTATGCCTGCAGTCTCTGACCATCTCCTGTAGTATTTCTGCAGTCTCTGACCATCTCCTGTAGTATGCCTGCAGTCTCTGACCATCTCCTGTAATATGCCTGCAGTCTCTGACCATCTCTTGTAGCATGTCTGCAGTCTCTGGCCATCTCCTGTAGTATGCCTGCAGTCTCTGACCATCTCCTGTAGTATGTCTGCAGTCTCTGTCCTTCTCCTGTAGTATGTCTGCAGTCTCTGACCATCTCCTGTAGTATGTGTGCAGTCTCTGTCCTTCTCCTGTAGTATGTGTGCAGTCTCTGTCCTTCTCCTATAGTATGTGTGCAGTCTCTGACCATCTCCTGTAGTATGTGTGCAGTCTCTGTCCTTCTCCTGTAGTATGTGTGCAGTCTCTGACCATCTCTTGTAGTATGTCTGCAGTCTCTGACCATCTCCTGTAGTATGTCTGCAGTCTCTAACCACTTCCAGTTGCATGTCAGCAGTCTCTGACAGCTCCTTGTAGTACTGCATTCACTGTGCAGCCCTTTGGAGATGTCGGGGGCAGCACTCGTGACCCTCTATATCAAAAAAGTTGACCACCACCGACCTAAAGCCTAACCAGCCTAGATCACATGGTATTTGGCTATTGGGACCATTGTGGGTGTTGTAAGTTATTATAGAGTGCAGAGAGTCCCTTGTTTTCAGTAACATAGATCTGGTCTAGTTGACTTGCAGTGATATAGGTGGATAAGCACAGCTATTGTGCATCTCTACTAAACAGCAAGCAAAGCCTGAAATTGTAATGAACAAACATGGCTGTCACTTTTTATACATGTGATCGCAGACTATAAACAGAAACAAGGTTTTTAAAACATATTGGGGTTGATTTACTAAAACTGGAGAGCGCAAAATCTGGTGCAACTTTGCAAAGAAACCAATCAGCTTCCATGTTTTTTGTCAAAGTTTATTTGAGCAAGCTAAAGTTAGAAGCTGATTGGCTCCCATGCACAGCTGCGCCAGATTTTATACTCCCCAGTTTCAGTAACTCAGCCCCATAGGCTATGTTCACATGGTGCAATGAAGCACACTTGTTTTGTAACCGTTCCCACACGTCGCATTTAGAGCAGCCCATTGATCTCAATGGGCTGCTCTATGCACATGATGTGCACAAAAAAAGTGCCTATTCCTTTTTAAAAATCGTGCCACACCAAAATGCATGGTACTTTGTTACCATGCGCTTTGGCATGCACAAACAAGCGCATGTTAGCAAGATGCGTGGGGTGCCCTTAAAAATTAATGACATCACTGCATGTCTGCAAAAGGACTGTGCATTGTTGTGTGTTGCGGGAAAAAGAGAGATTTTGTGTGCATTTCTGCAACACACAAGTGTGAACGTAGCCTTAAGTATAGGCATTGATGAGACAATTTACATTCAGTTGATCACTTGTACAAGTATAGCTAAGGAACATTGAAAAGACAATAATTCCCCTTTAGTTGAATGATTCTAGTTATGTTTTGGGTTTTTAAATACACTGCTCAAAAAAAATTAAAGGAACACTTTTTAATCAAAGTCTACCATCAAGTCAATGAAACTCCTGGGATATTGATCTGGCCAGTTAAGTAGCTGAGGGGGTTGTTAATCAGTTTCAGCTGCTGTGGTGTTAATGAAATTAACAATAGGTGCACTAGAAGGGCAACAATGATACAACCCCCAAAACAGGAATGGTTTTACAGGTGGAGGCCACTGACATTTTTTTCCTTACTCATCTTTTCTGTCTGTTTTTCACTAGTTTTGCTTTTGGCTAGGGTCAGTGTCACTACTGGTAGCATGAGGCAATAACTGGGCCCTACAGAGATCGCACAGACAGTCCAACTCCTCCAGGATGGCACATCAATAAATGCCATTGCCAGAAGGTTTGCTGCAGGCAGTTACTCTAGCAGAGCTGGACAGGGCCGTAGAAGGTCCTTACCCCATCAGCAGGACCGGTATCTGCTCCTTTGTGTAAGAAAGAACAGGATGAGCACTGCCAGAGTCCTACAAAATGACCTCCAGCAGGCCACTGATGTGAATGTCTCTGACCAAACAATCAGAAACAGACTTCATGAGGGTGGCCTGACGTTCTCTAGTGGGCCCTGTGCTCACTGCCTGGCACCGTAGAGCTCGATTAGCATTTGCCATTGAATACCAGAATTGGCAGGTCCACCACTGGCGCCCTGTGCTTTTCACAGATGAGAGCAGGTTCACCCTGAGCACATGTGACAGACGTGAAAGGGTCTGGAGAAGCCGTGGAGAACGTTCTGCTGCCTGTAACATCGTTCAGCATGACTGTTTTGGTGGTGAGTCAGTGATGGTCTGGGGAGGCATATCCATGGAGGGACGCACGGACCTCGGCAGGCTAGACAATGGCATCCTGATTACCATTGTCAGACCCTACACTGGTGCAGTGGGTCCTGAGTTCCTCTTGGTACACGACAATGTCCGGCCTCAAGGTCCTGGAGGATGAAGGAATTGATACCATTGAATGGCCCCCACGCTCACCTGACCTAAAGCCAATAGAACACCTCTGGGATATCATGTTTCGGTCCATCCGACGCCACCAAGCTGCACCTCAGACTGTCCGGGAGGTCAGTGATGCCCTGGTCCAGATCTGGGAGTAAATACCCCAGGACACCATCTGTTGTCTCATTAGGAGCATGGTCCGAGATTGTCAGGCATGCATACAAGCACGTGGGGGCCATACAAACTACTGAGGACTATTTTGAGTTGCTGCATCATTTTTTCACTTTGATTTTCGGGGTGTCTTTGAATTCAATCCTCTGTAGGTTGATCATTTTAATTTCCATCAAACAATGGGGCATCTTTACATTCCTAACAAGTTACCCCGTCCATATCAGTATAGAGATCCAGCATGAGATGTTTCCCCATTGAGATCTGATGTGTCTTCTAAAGTGCTCCTTAAATTTTTTTGAGCAGTGTATAATATTCCCCGATTGTTCATGTTTAGGAACAATGGAGCGGGATAGACAATGGAAAGGGGTAGGAAAGAAATTGGCAAGCTCAACACTACCAGAAAGTGCTGCATCTTTACTCATCAGAGCAGCCTGGCATTCTGAACCAGAAAACCTTCGCTGGGTTTATCCTCCAGCATCACTAGAAGCTGAAATATCAGTTTTGAGTGGACGGACTGTGAGCTGATCTCGTGCAATAAAACAGTATTTCACGTCTGTCTGTTCCTGAAATGGTGGCAGATGCATGAGCGTGTCTTTTGCACACACATTTTTTGGTGCCTATTGTGAACATTGTCTAAGGCCCATTCACACCTTACTGTTCTGTTGCGGTGCAATCTATATGCGGTATTACGCGTTATGTCAAAAGAGATGTAGGGATTTTTTCCCTGTTTATACCTACCTAGGTGGATGCAGCATTGGTCCAATGCTGCATCTGTCCCCTGCAGGCTCTAAAGGTAAAAACTCAGTGATTACTTGATCGCTGATCACTGAGTTCTCCTCTCTGCTCTGAGCAGAGAGCGGCGAATGTCAGTCACCGCTCTCTGCTCAGCTTCCCCAGCGCTCACTGGAGTGCTGGGCTGTGGAGGAAGCGGCTTGCTGCCTCGCTGAAAGGCTGAACCAAGTGCCTCTCCAGACTCTGGAGTGGATCCCGACTTTGAAGTCGGGATCTTTCCCCAGCCTGGACTGGCTGAGTGACGTCAGCCGATGGTGGACTTCAGTCTGCTGTCAGCTGAAATTAGGTTACAGGAGTGCAGAACGCACTGCACTCCTGTGATCCACAGAAGTACATCCAGAAAAGCTTTGGCTGTATTTCTTCTTTAATGGATTAGTTCATCTTTATCGATAAACTACCTTTGCCGTTAACCTCTTGCCGTCCGCCTGCTGTTTATAAACGGCAGGGCGGTGGCAGTCCAGGGGCGGGTTGCCGTTTCTAAACGGCACCCGCCTTTTCTAGCTGTGCGCGCTCCCTGGGAGCGCGCACCACCGCGATCTGGTGCCCGCTGTGTCCTCCGGACACAGTGAAACACCGATCGTCGGACGGGACCTCTGTACGAGGTCCCGATCATGTGATCACTGATTGGCCAATCAGTGATCACATGCAAAGTAGTAAGCAAGATGTCACTTGTGACATCATTGCTTACTACTTGTGAAATCTGTGAATGATCACAGAGGTCACATGGTACAAGGCTAGTCACAACAGCCTTGTACCATGTGACAAGCTGTGACCAATCACAGCTCACTCAGTATTTCTCAATGACTGCAAGAATGCAGACAGAGAGAAAGAGAAATGATTGCTTTTACATCCTATATGGGTGTAAAAGCAATCAGTGTAAAAAAAAAAAAAAAATCTTCATCACCCCCCACAAGTAGTACAGTGTCACCATGGTGACACTGTACTGCTAGGGTGACAGTATGTAAAAAAATAAATAAAAATAAAAAATAATAATATAAAAAAATAAAATAAAAATGTAAAAAAAAATGTTTAAAAATTATAATTTTTGGTTATAAATTAATTTGGATTTTTTTTTTTACTAAAAAAATAACGGAATAGTTTTTGGCCAAGATTTAGGATGAAATATTATTTATTTGCAAAATTTTATTAAAAAAAACACCTTTTTTCAAAATTTTTGGACTTTTTCATTTACATAGTAAAAAAAAAAAAAATCCCAGCGGTGAATAAATATCACCAAAATAAAGCTTTATCTGTCTCAAAAAAATGGTAAAAAATTCATATGGGTACAGTATTGCATGACCGCGCAATTGTCATTCAAAGTGTGATAGCGCTGAAAGCTGAAAATTGCCCTGGGCAGGAAGGGGTAAAAGTGTCCGGACAGGAAGTGGTTAAGGGCCATCTGTAGATAAAAACAAACTGCAGCTTTGACCAAAGTTAACCACTTGCTAACCGCCCGACTGGGAGAAAACGTCATGATTTTGAAGTTTAATACCAGGGTTATGTCTGCAGCTAGATGCCATAACCCCGCTCATGGCACTGGTCTTTCTGATAAAAGTGATCCAAGTGGTGGATTTGCAGCTGGATCACTTTTAGAAGCATGGCTTTCCGGTGGTTCACAGGCTTACCTGGATGATCGATGAGCTCGAGAACCGATCTGGTACTGGTGGCAGTTGGTCACAGAGATGAACTGAGGAAAGATGGCTGCCGCTCATCTCTATTGTCTAGGACAGGGGTGGGCAAACTTTTTGACTTGAGGGCCGCAATGGGTTCATATATTGGACCCGGGGGCCGGACCAAGAGTAGATGAATGATGTGTATGTGTCATCCATAGTAAGTATAGTAATATTCCCCCATAATAAGCATAGTAATTAATCCCCCATATAGTAATTCATCCCCCATATAGTAATTCATCCCCCATAGTAATTCATCCCCCATATAGTAATTCATCCCCCATAGTAATTCATCCCCCATAGTAATTCATCCCCCATATAGTAATTCATCCTCCATATAGTAATTCATCCCCCATATAGTAATTCATCCCCCATAGTAATTCATCCCCCATATAGTAATTCATCCCCCATAGTAATTCATCCCCCATAGTAATTCATCCCCCATAGTAATTCATCCCCCATATAGTAATTCATCCCCCATAGTAATTCATCCCCCATAGTAATTCATCCCCCATATAGTAATTCATCCCCCATAGTAATTCATCCCCCATAGTAATTCATCCCCCATAGTAAATCATCCCCCATATAGTAATTCAGCCCCCATAGTAATTCATCCCCCATATAGTAATTCATCCCCCATAGTAATTCATCCCCCATATAGTAATTCATCCCCCATAGTAATTCATCCCCCATAGTAATTCATCCCCCATATAGTAATTCACCCCCCCTATAGTAATTCATCCCCCATAGTAATTCATCCCCCATAGTAATTCATCCCCCATATAGTAATTCATCCCCCATAGTAATTCATCCCCCATAGTAATTCATCCCCCATATAGTAATTCACCCCCCCTATAGTAATTCATCCCCCATATAGTAATTCATCCCCCATATAGTAATTCACCCCCCCTATAGTAATTCATCCCCCATAGTAATTCATCCTACATAGTAATTCATCCCCCATATAGTAATTCATCCCCCATATAGTAATTCACCCCCCATATAGTAATTCATTCCCCATATAGTAATTCATTCCCCATATTAATTCATCCCCCATATTAAGTCCCCAATTCCCCTGTGTCAATTCACTTACCTTTGCTCCGCGCGTTCCTCTCGCCGTGTTCCCGCGCCGTTGCGGTGTAGCATGAAAATCTGTCTCCTATGAGGATCTGTCCCCCTCGACGTATCTGCGCATGTGCCAGTTTCAGGCATTAGCAGCCGATCGGCGATCTCCGGCACATGCGCAGATACGTCGAGGGGGACAGATCCTCATAGGAGACAGATTTTCATGCTACACCGGTCTTCAGGGCGGACTGTGAGAGGAGCCTAGCGGGAGCCTAGCTCCGCGGGCCGGATTAAAAGGTCCGCCGGGCCATATACGGCCCGCGGGCCGTAGTTTGCCCATTGCTGGTCTAGGAGGACCAGAGTGACGTCATGACGTCACTTCCAGTTCCAGTTCAATGTAAACAAGGCCATTTTTTTTAAAGCATTAGATCAATGCTTTTTTTTTTTTTTTAATCTAATGCTTTCCATTGTAGAGGAGAGATGTGGGATCTTAAAGACCTCACATCTTTTCAAGAAGAGGACGTCATGCTATATTATCACAAGGGATGTTTAGATTTCTTCCGATAGCAATAAAAGTGATCAAAAATGTTTTTTTTTAAAGGGACAGTGTAAAATAAATAAATAAAATTATATATATTTTTTTAAGTGCCCCATCCCCCTGTGCTGTGTAGTGGTGAACGCATATGTAGGTCATGCCCACATATTTAAATGGTGTTCGCACCCCACATGTACAGTTTCACCGCGAACGTCTGAGGGAGAGCAATAATTCTAGCACTAGACCTCCTCTGTAACTCTAATCTTGTAACCTGTAGAAATTTATAAAGCGTCGCCTATGGAGATTTTTAGTTACTGTAGTTTGGTGCCATTCCACATCTTTCATATTTAAAAAAAAACTGGGGTATGTATTGTGTTTCATTAAAGTGTATTTTTTCCCAAAAAACTGCATTTGAAAAACCACTGCACAAAAACCATGTCACATAAAAAATTGCAATGACAGCCATTTTATTCTCCAGGGCCTCCGCTAAAAAAAATATTTATAATGTTTAGTGGTTCTAAGTAATTTTTCTAGCAAAAAATACTGATTTGTACTTGGAAAAAAAAAGTGTCAGAAAAACGCCTGGTCCTACCCTTGAAATGCCATGGCATCATCCCATCCTGCCTTGTTGCTAGGATGTTGCTAAGACACTCCCAGCTGTTACTGCTCACCCCCACCATCACCAGAGTGAGCTCTCCAATCCCCATTTGGTCCAGTATTCCCTCTGGTGCAGCATCACTGAACTGGGAGCTACTGCAGTGGGGAGAGAGAGAGATTGCATGCAGGAGGATTTGAATAGGCTTGGCGTGTCTTAGCAACGTCCTAGCAACAAGGCAGGATGGACTGATGCCATCTCTGGGAGTTTTTCTGCCAGGCATTGGGAGGCATGTAAATGGCCTAAAACTAGTAAGCAAATTATTTAACTTTGGCCCAAGCTGCACAATTTGTTTTTCTCTGCAGGAGCACCTTACCTACATAGGCAGTTTTTCTTGTTAAAAGTGAATTGACCCTTTAAGGCAGTCCATTCAAATGAACGAGACTGCCAACGCACCAGAAGGCACCGAGAAAATCAAACATGCGCCATTTTTTCTGATGCAGCATATCACAGGCATGGTAGTGCCTTGTCCTGTGTTGCGGTGCTTCATCTTATGTACGTTGGAGGGGCGCTGGGGTGTCATTGACAATGAATGGCACTGCAATGCACTAGTGCGGCTAACGTGCTAACATATGTTGCAGTAATGTGTACATCAATGCATGCATTCCCACAACACATCGCATTATTCTGCCAATACGTTTCTATTTTCCCTTAGGAAAGTCCTTAGATTCCAGGCCCAGTTAGCCCTTCCCCATGCAGTGCTAAAGACTTCTCCCTTCAATCAGCAGCCTAGTACCAGAACTTCAGCGCCAGTTAAATGATGGGTTGGATCTTAGTATATGAAGGAAGTGGGGCTAAGTCTTCAGTCACACCGAATCCGACTTTGAAATCGGGCGACTTCACTGGAATTTGCACAATTTCAAAGTTGAACGTCGGTGCGATTTCATGCACACAGATCTCTATGCAAGTTGTACTCAGGGGACTGACCATTTGGAAACTCGGGCACAGTAGGGGGCCCCATGAGATATCCCTGGTACCTTTTTCATAGGATTTTTTGAGTTTGGGCAAGGACACAGAGGCCCCATGATCCCCTATTGCCTGGGGGCCCCATGAGTTGTCAGTCCGCCCCTGGTTGCACCTGAACTCGCAAAAAAAAGTGCATGAAATACTTTCAAAATCTGTGCAACTCCGATGGAGTCGGAATCGCACCGATATGACCACTTCCATTTCAGACAATAGGGTGTGACTTGTCATGAGATTTGAAACTATCAAATCACATTACAAGTCGCACCGCTATGACCAGGGACTGAATGTGACTTAGGCCAGTCAAGGCCATGTCTGAAATCCATCCGCTCCACAGCGACATCGTGGCTGATTGGAAGATTATCACAAGCACATGCAGGCACCACAAGGCTACTTAAAGAGGAACTCCGGTTTGTTTTTTCATTTTTAAAAGGCAGCTGCTATAAATACTGTGGTTGATGACTTTTAAACATCATGTAGTTACCAGTGTGGAGTCCAGCGCTGTCTTCGGACAGTCGGTTCTTATTACTGCTGCAGGTTCTCGGCGCTGCCATCTTGGATATAGGAGCCAGCTGTCGCTTACTGAGGGACTACAGCTGGCACCCAACTGCACATGTGCGAGCTCACGTGGCACTTTGTGAGTGGTCCTGCAGCCTCCTGGGACACGTGATGTGTACCAAGAGGCTGCGGGAGGAAGGGGGGAAAAGGGGCATCATTCTCACCTAGGTACAGCAATACCAAAGTAGGATCGAGTATTGAGAAAAAATCAGTACTTGCTACCCCCCCTAAATAAAAACAATTACTCTGTTGAAAGCTGGGGAGAGGAAGCAAATCAGCAGGACTTCACTTTTTGAGTGAAGTTCCCCTTTAACATCATAAGTATTGTTAAAGCTCTATTCACACTTGTGCGACTTGTCAGGAGACTTTGGACACATAAAATCGTACGTTGCAGCCCATGTATTTCAATGGAAGCTATTCAAACCCATGCAACCTAAAGTTGCAGCGACTTTAAAAAGGTTCCTGCAATACTTTGATGTGACTTTCATGCGACTTGAGTGCCATAGACTGCGATGCAAACTTTCAAAAGTTGCATGAAAGGGGCATCTTAATGTTATCAATGCGACGCTTCTGCAACAGTCAAAGCCAAAGTCAACAGCCAAAGTCGCACCCAAGTCACACTCATCCAAAGTAACATCAAAGCTGCAATGTAAAGTTGCAATGGAAATCAGATGACTTTGGCACTGCACAAGTGTGAATGGAGCCAAAGTCAGATGCATCCAAAGTTGCAATGTAAAGTCGCAATGAAAATTGCATGACTTTGGAGTCGCACAAGTGTGAATGGAGCCTAAGTCAGACAGTGGTGAGGACCTGAGAAGTTGCTTTAAGTGACCCTAAACTCTGGTTGAAGGGCCAGCTCACAGCATGCCGTCATCTGAGTTGCACAGGAGCGCACTGTGTGTTCCTGTGCGATTCAACCGCGGTATGATTTCAGCCCATTCAAATTGAATAGGCTGATATTGCACCACACCTAAAGTAGTGCGTGCACTAGTTTTTTAAATGCACTGCAGCCAGACTGCATGGTACAACAGTACCATGCGTTCCGGTGCGTCAAACGCACTGCGTTTGCAACCTGTGTTTGGGGTGTCGTTAACTTTTTATTGACACCCGCTGCAGATCGCAAACGTAGTGCGTTTTGCATGTGGTTAGAATCGCACAGGAACGAACAGCACTTTCCTGTACAATTCAGATGCGGGGATGGTGTGAACTGGCCCTAAAAAAAAAAATTCTTATTAAGTATGTATTCTTGTAAACAGATCAAACTGCGCACATTTCCAATGTTTCTAAAATACAAAGCTGCAAATATTAAAGAGGATATCCTCTCTTCACATAAACCTTGTCAAATAAAATATTGCGCTCTGTATACCAATTGTTTTCCGCACTCTACTTGTCAATACAGATGCACTATGAAGTCACATATACCTATGAAAAGTGATCAAATCAGTAAAAGAAAAAATAAAAAGTGACATATACTCCATTATAAAAACACAATAAGTCTCCTCAGCCAATAGCGGAGCCGTGTTCCAATACTGTAAATATAATATTGATGTTGTGAATTCTATTTTGCTGAATATTCACCAGTGTTTGCACCACCACCACCTAGTGAATGAATGGAGGCCAGGGGCGGACTGACCATTTGGAAACTCGGGCACTGCCTGAGGGCCCAGGGTCAGTAGGGGGCCCCATGAGATGCCCCTGGTACCTTTTTCATAGGCTTTTTTGAGTTTGGGCAAGGACACAGGGGCCTCATGATCCCCTATTGCCCGGGGGCCCCATGAGTTGTCAGTCCGCCCCTGATGGAGGCTTACCAGAAGCCGAGACCCCTTAATTATAGGGGGTCTCAACCAGCACTGCAACACAAGGTATCATCCGATTCTCCATGCCATGCTCAAATGAGAAATCGCCCAAGCTTCATAAACCAAACTGTGAACTCCAATACGATGCCAAATAGTATCATGAAAGAAAAAACATGCCTCTCATAGTGCAATAAGTTTAACAATCCTTTATTTGCACAAATAAAAATCCTACTTACAAGCTGTAGGGAACTGAAAAGCTTTAAAAAAAAAAAAACGCTTCCAAGATGGTTGACAGTGCAATGAAATCAGAGGGAGGCTCCACCCAACGCGTTTCGTCAACAAGATATTTTCCAAGGGCTCAGCCTGACTGTCTAAGTCTGAGTCCTCCAAGTGTGCAAGCCAGCTCCTCCTCCCCCTCTCCCACTGCATCTAGAATCTTCTCCAATATTCTAGAACAGGGGGCAGGCATCAGGGAGCTGACCTGCAGAACCTCTCAGCCCTGACCTGCTACTTAGCCTCCTAACTGAAAAGAGAATTAGCTAGCTCCCCCTAGCTAACTAGAGGGGCGCTACATACACGTCACTGGTTGCTTGCTTTTTCCAGGTCAGTGACTCTTTGGTATTGAAGCCAGGATCAGTAGGACAACCCTGGAATTTGTACCTTTTAAACACAAGTCATGTTTGTGTTCTCATTGTCCATCAGAAGGCTGTAGATGCACAGGGCTTTCCCTGCTTATAAAATCCTAATTTCTTTTGTCAAACAGGAAGTAATAGGAAGAGATAAGGGGGAGCAAACGCCACCCAAGACCAGCCCCGGGAGTCCAGCTTGTTGTTTGTGCCTCTGTGACCAAGCCCCAATGGACGGGGCGAAATGCATCAGAGGACGTGGCTAGCACAGTGCTGAGGCCACTCCGCAAATATAACACGCTGAACTCGCAGGGCAGGTCTTGAGCGGCATCTGCTCCCCCTTATCTCATCCCAGACACTGGAACGGACTGAGGACCCTGCTCCCTTCATTCCCATGCCGGTGGGGTGATCCTTTCTGTTTAACTGGCTTTGGAGCCATTAAAGCGATTCTAAAAGTTCATTTTGTTTTTGTAAAATAACAAACATGTCTATACTTACCTGCTGTGTGTAGTGGTTTTGCACAGAGCAGCCTGGATCCTCCTCTTCTCTGGTCCCCTGCAGGCTCTCCTGGTTGTCCAGTGCCCCCACAGCAAGCAGCTTGCTATGGGGGCACCCGCTGCTCTGTGTGTCCATTCACACATGGAGTCGCGGCTTGGCCCCCCCCCTCATTGGCTGACTGGCTGTGATTGACAGCAGCGGGAGCCAATGGCTCCAGCTTGCTGTCTCAGCCAATGAGGAAGCAGAAACACGGGTCAGCCGAGGCTTTCATTCACATAGCTGGATTGCGATGAGGCTCAGGTAAGTATTGGGGGGGCTGGGGGCACTGCTGCACACAGGTTTTTTAACTTCATGCATAGAATGCATGAAGGTAAAAAGCCTTCAACCTTTACAACCACTTAAAGCTTCACACAAGGAAGGAACAGGAAACCTCCCCCTGGGAGTGAGAGCGTGACCACTTTGTGGGTGACATAAATAATGCACAGGGGTATTGTCATGCTTTAGGCTCACATCATTAAATTGTAATTACCGGGTCAATGTAAATAGGATAAAATGAAACACACGGGATGCCACAGAGGCTTTGCACAAGTGCTAGTGCGCACACAACATGCAGTATATTAGATTTCATCCCATTCCAGCGTATAACCTCCACCTGATTTCACCACATTTTCTGGGCCTGATTTCTAAAAATCTAAGCAAAGGAATAAATGAGCTTTCATCATTTAAAAGGATTTTGTTACTTCAGCCAATCAGGACAAAGTGACAGATTCTCTTGTAGGAAATCAACCCTGGGGGAGGTGTTCTCTGCTTGGGCAAGATGGAGATCGTAATTTCACCTCCCCACTTCATCCAATCAGAGATTGCTTTGCATTCATTGAGAAAATGCAAAGTGTTCTCTGAATGGTGTCGGTGCTGAATGAGCGACCTCCCGTGTTCACAATGCAGCAGGGCAGCCACTCAGCATGCGACCTGGAAGCTAGTGGTGATCGCTGGAGTAGCAGTGCCTACTATAGTGATTTCCAGCTTCCACAGGGATCACACAGGTATGGCACGTACATACGTAAATTTGTCCAAGGCAAACCAATGTAGCCAAAATATCCGGAATTCAGCAAGTGGTTGTAAAGCTCAGACATGAAATATGAACAAAGCATATCACTCTATAGTGTGTGCTTGTCTCAATCCAGAGCACTAAGCCCTGGTTGGTTTACACCAGTATGATATGACCGTTCCAAATTACAGGAAAAGTCGCACCCCATTGCCAGCAATGGAACCGTTCAGACCACCACAACTCATGTTGCAGCGACTTTGAAATAGGTCCCTCCCCCCTTTTTTTTCCGATTTCATTGCAACCTGCAAGAACAAATCACAATGATCTGCGACTTTGAAATGGTGCTGAAGTGGCGTGATCTGAAAGCCACACTGGTGTCAACCAGGGATGTGTCATTTCTGTCTTTTCCCTTGTTTCTGACACGTTTTCCTGGCACCAAGCGAAAAAGGGTGACGGAGAGGGAGCTCCAGCACACAACCTGTGATTGACCGGCTGTGTGAAGGAAGGAGAAGGGGGGTGGATTTCCCTTCACTCAAATCCACTCTCACTGAGCTCTGCAGAGTGTAATTTCAGCTCCCTGCCCCCCACTTTCTGAGAGCCCAGACAAGCTATATAAACTCTTTATATGCACTTTGAACAGATGTAGAGAAGAGAGGTCGGCAGATAAACCGGTTCAACTTATGTACTTATGCAATTTATGTAGGGGGATTTGTTTCATCTCTGTGTATCAGCTGAGGCCAGTCATTTCACTGGGTATATGTAAGGATTTACAAGCACTTTAACTGTTAGGCTGCATTCACAAGGGTGTTTGTGTACACACACTGGCTGCATCCAGGGCCGGCAATCATGTGCAATAAGCACAAGCACGGTTTACATGGTCAGCTGACTGAAAGAGACAAAAGGACATTGCACAGGATTGTGACCAAGAACAGCTCAATCTCAGCCTTCACAGGACTCATTCACCACAGGACTGAGATTGAGCTCTGCAGTCACTGAGACTGAGATTGAGCTCTGCAATCACTGAGACTGAGATTGAGCTCTGCAATCACTTTTGCAGCAATTTTCTCCTTATTCCAGGTCACAATCCTGTGAAATCCCCCTTTGTCTCTTTCGGTCAGTTGACCATGTTGACTTATGCCAGAAACTGTATGTGTTGTCATAACCTCTGATACTGGACCCTGTGACACGGCAAATAAATTGGCAACTTCAGTCACAGAGGCATCAGATAAGTGGCACCAACAATCTGCTCAGTAAGCTCTGACGTGGCTCCGTATTACTAGCAGCGCACACAGTGAATGACAAATGTGAGCCTTCCCACCTGTTAGTTAGGTGTCTCATCACACAGCGAATCCAAAGAATGCTTATAACGCGAAATACGTTGTCACTTTCGTACCTGAGAATCATGTACTGTTTCCATATTTATGTCTAACACATATTTTTTGTTCTGAAGATGCAAGGCGGTAGCCGTATTTGTTTATTATATATCCCAGCAGTTCGTTCTGCATAGTAGATCAGCGCAGTGATTGTGATTTCTGTTCTTCTCCCTCAGTGCTGGTCTCTGATTGAAAACAAACGTCTCTGGGTGATGTGTAAATTGTTCCTCCCTCCTGCTGGTAGGAAAGGGATTTGATATACTTTCTATGTATTAACGTGGCTGTATACCCAGATAGTGTGCCCACGGCTCAGGGATAGGGCACATCACCTGCAATTGGTTAACAGCGGAAATGTTTTAAAAATAAAATATTTAATACCTTTTTTTATTCTGTCTTTTTTGGATCGCATTCTGTTTTTTATGCTTTTTTTTATCATTGACAATCAAGTATCTTCCTGCGGGACGAATCAGATGCTTGACTGACATTTCCACTGCTTCTTTGGTTTAGCCCCGCCTCCACCCCAGCTTTTTAAGAGAAAGAGGGGGAACATGCGCATTGATGCTGCAGAGGCTCTATTAGCCAACCGATTGTTGCCACTGAGAACTGAGATAGATGAGTGACCAGCACTGAAAATGGGGGTGGGGTTTAACAGGACATGGGCAGATAAATGAACAATAAAGACAAATGATGGAGTTTATGATAAGCTTTCCCAATGAAATCGCAGTGGGACCTGATGTTTTACGTGGCATTTTTAGGCTATCAAAAAAAATTGTTGGCCTCCAACATAGCATTGGCGGGTTGGTGCTTCATGCTTGTGGGAGGCACTGGCAGGCAGAATTGTTGATAGTGTCTATGTGTTGCCTGGTTTCTCACATACACATGGTGAGGGGCTCCAAGGTTTATGGCTGATGTGGAGAAAACTAACTTTTGTTTTTCTCAGCATCTCAGTTAGATCTGTTCTTGGTCCTGGAGCCCAGAGGCTTTGTAGAGCTTTGAGTGGGATAAAGCCTCCATTCCAAGGTCCACATCTCACGTGGTAGCCAGACCTCAATATAAACTCACCAGCTACTTTATTAGATACACCTGTTCGATTGATTGGTAACACAAATTGCTAATCAGCCAATCACATGGGATCTAGATGTGGTAAAAACGACTTGCTGAAATTCTAACTGAGTATCAGATTGGGGAAGAAAGGGGATTTAAGTGACTTTGGATGTGGCATGGTTGTTGGTGCCAGACGGGCTGGTCTGAGTATTTAAAAAAAAACGCTGATCTGCTGGGATTTTCATCCACAACCATCTCTAGAGTTTACAGAGAATGGTCCGAAAAAGAGAACATATCCAGTAAGCGGCAGTTGTGTAGGCGAAAATGCCTTTTTGATGTCAGAGGAGAATGGGCAGACTGGTTCGAGATGATAGAAAGGCAACAGTAACTCATGATAATATGGACCAAACTCTCAGGAGTGTTTTCAACACCTTGTTGAATCTATGCCGCGAAGAATTAAAGCGGAGTTCCAGCTGAAAAAAAAGCTCTTTTAAAATACAGCCACTTACCTGTCCCTCGGTCCAGCTGTGTCCTCACCATGGCTGGTTTCACTGGCTGTCTTCCCTAACTGGCGCCGGCATCTTCAGTGTGCAGCTTCACAGCCAGGTGCCCACTGCGCATGTACAAAAAGCGCTGAGCTTTGTGAATGGCCCCGTAGTCTTCTGGGACCTGGGACCCGGAAGACTATGGGAAGGGAGGGGGGAGGACCACTTCCTCTTCTGTTCGCCTAGGCGATCGCAGCGGAAGTGGGATCCGGTACCTGTCAACTCTGGGTACCCCCCCCCATCCTTAATGGGGAGTGGGGGACAAAGGCTTAAAGCGGAACTTCCTCTTTTGGGTGGAGCTCTGCTTTAAGGCAGTTCTGAAGGCAAAAAGGGGTCCGATCCGGTACTAGTGAGGTGTACCTAATGAAGTGGCTGGTGAGTCAGCTCTCTATTATTATTATTACATCTAGTTTATATAGCGCCAAAGGGTTTGCTCAGTGCTGTACAATAGAGGGGGGGACAATACATGAAACAGTACAGCAACTACAAACAGCAACGAGGGGTTAGAGGGCCCTACTCTTTTGAGCTTACAATCTAGAAGGGAGGGGGTAGTGGTACAGGAGGAAATGGCTGTGGGGGATGGAGTGGTAGGAGGAATGAAGGAGAACGGCTGTTAGGTGAGGATGGGGTAGGCTTCCCTGAAGAGGTGGGTTTTCAGGGAGCGCCTGAAGGTGAGAAGGGAAGGTGACAGTCTGATGGATTGGGGTAGTGAGTTCCAGAGGATGGGGGAGGACCTGGAGAAGTCTTGCAGTTGTGCGTGAGAGGAGGAGACCAGGGAGCAAGATAGAAGGAGGTCCTGTGAAGAGCGAAGGGTACGGGTAGGGTGGTACCTGGGAATCAGGTTGGTGAGGTAGTTAGGGGCAGTGTTGTGAATGGCTTTGTAGGTCAGAGTGAGTAGTTTGAATTTGATGCGTTGGGCAATAGGGAGCCAGTGGAGGGATTGGCAGAGGGGGGTGGCAGAGGTGGAGCGGCTGGTGAGGTGGATGAGTCTAGCCGCTGAGTTCAATCCACTGACTACAAGCTTTTATATATGGGAGCTGACTATTATAAGTTGCATTTGCATTTGCTCTCTCTGCTGTGGAAGCCTTTTGCTGGGTGAAAAGGCTGAGTGCTGACAAAACTCTAAAAAAGGCTTTTGTTTTTGGGATCCCATTGGGGAGCACCCTGTTAGTCAGGAACTGATCTGAGTTTCGTTAGTGGCTCAGACAGGTAGAAGTTTTGTTATGGACTTGCTGTACAAAGCTCTCCTGCATTGAAACTGTTATTTGCTTCCTTTCTGAATAAAAGTGCAGGACTAAATTGCAGCAGGTACAGGCTGAAGGTACAGGCTCTGTTACAGTGACAGATGGTGGTGCAGGGGCTGATTTGCTCACCTTGACAGCTTACGCAGAGTACTATTTGGAAATGTTCCCTGGAGAATGATGTTGAACTGCAGGCTCACAATTACCATGGCCATCCTGAGAGGTCCTATATGTATGATTTATCCTATCTTACAAAAAGTGGAGCAGCCAGAGGTGCTCAATCCTGCTCAGATTGTGGAGTGGATTGTGGTGTGTAAGTGTTACATCAGAGCATTGCTTGTTAGGTTGCATTAGTGCATTGGGCATACAGACCCCAAGAGAGTGGATGAGCTGGTGATCCTTGTAGAGCGACATACTGCTATTGAGGACTGTCTCTGGGATCTGCCCTTCAAGTTGGTATCCCCTGAAAACTGTAAAGCATCAACCTCGGGTAAGTGTTCCTTTTTATCAAAGGGGGTAACATGCCCTTAAAGAGGAGGGTGAGACACCCACAAATGGAGTTTCTTCCTTAAGAGAGACATGGCATATTGGATGCTGGTGGTGCCAAGTACTGTAGGCAGAAAGGCAAACACAGCTACCATCTGAGTGTAGCAGTTTAATAAAACAAATGGATAAAAGATATGTATGCACTCATACAGTATATCAGGGGTGTCCAAACTTTTTTCAAAGAGGGCCAGATTGGATGAAGTGAACATGGTGGAGGGCCGAACATTTTTCCGAACATTCTTTGAACCATTACAATTAAATGCAAATAAATTATTTTATGCCAAGTTAATTGCAAACGACATACTTTTCATTTCATAACATTAAGATCAACTGACAGCTGAGTTTTCACAATGTATTGAAAATAAATAAAAAAAAAACTTACCTGCACTAATGTGAAGGGTGAAAAAGGTAGCTGGAGCTGAAGTCTCTGCTCGGCAGCCGGGAGGGGAAGAGAAACACACTTCACGCTGGAAGCCCGGCCCTGACGTCACCGCCCTCTGTCGCTCCCAGCGCGGCGCAGTCACGCATGCGCACTGCTCTCAAGCAGAAGACTGTCTGCCACAGAAGGGAGGGCCATGCGACAGCCGCATTTACACAGACCAGGGAGAACGCGCCGCAGTCAGGCATACGCACTGCCCTCTGCTCTCAAGCAGAAGACTGTCTGCCATAGAAGGGAGGGCCGTGGGAGGGCCACATTACACAGAGCAGGGAGGGCTGTTGGAGGGCCGTATTAAACCGACCCCCGGGCCATAAATGGCCCGCGGGCCGGACTTTGGACATGCCTGCAGTATATGATAACAATTGTCAGGCCTGACACATTTTACCATAGGTGAGTGTATACATGTGGACTTACCTGGTCCTTTGTTAAGGAAGCTGCAGCCATATATGAGTGAACTTTATACTGGACATCTATTGGACTTTTAAAGAAGCCATTCCTTTTTTAAACTATATTGCGTCGTAATTGTTATTGTACTCTCATGGCTCATGGCTGGAGGTGCCAAGGACTGGGACACGTGGCTGCCAAATGCCACATATTTCATTAACCTATGGAATGTGATCTGGGGAAGCATATGGGACTATTTGCCAAACCTGTTTTTGCAGCCCACTGGGATCTAAGACTGGAAGTCAGATTCGGCCTATTACAATAGTACAACATCCAGTGGAGGCATTATTAGACACTGGAAGCCTTTTCATATTAATACAGAAAATTCAAGTTTGGAGGACCCTGCCAGACTTGGCACAGTTTGAATGGAAGTCTTTTCTATACATTGTGATGCCAAAAACTACCCTACTGCAGTGCTCTCAGGAGAGACACGTAGTGGAACTATAAAGCCTGCCTGCCATGGGTGTGACTAAGAACTTGCTGCAAAATGTAATATTGGGCTGAGATTTTCCTCTGTTTTGGGAGCTGTGGGGGAAAGACAAATAATCTGAACATGTGCCTGAAATGAATGATGACACTATTTTGCCTCAACTTGAGTGGGATGTTGACGACCCTACGTCAGAGGTACCTGACAACCTCTCACTAGTTTTCATGGCTGGGGAGTCAGAGGAAACTGCCCCAATGCCAGAAATAACAGATATACCTATGGCCCTGGAAGATTTAGGACTACACTTGCGGGAGCAGGTCACGGAGCAGCTGGAGATTCCCCAGTCACACAGAAGGATAGTATTTGACCTAGATCATTCTCATGTGTTGGGTGGTTATTAGGAGTTAAAAAAAACAGCAAAGAAGAGTGAGCAGCAGTATTTGTGGCCTGGTATTTAAAAAGCAGTTGTGGAGTTTCGTAAATCTTGCCGTGAGTGTTAAATTAATTATGAAGTTGATACATTTGCTTGTAATTGATGTCCCTTTTAGAAAGGCTTTCTATGGATCTGGATGGACTCCTGCCACAGTCCACCATGGGGCACCAGCAAATATTGATAGTCCGTGCCTATGCCACCCAGTATCTAGAAGCAATCAATATGAAAACACATCTTCTAAGGCAGCCATTCTCAACATTTTCAAAATGGGAGAACTCTTGAAATAACCTTTTAAACTCAGGTAACCCCTGTCAATAATTAAATATCTACAGCTCATAGTACATCATTAGCTTCAGTGGTTACTTATCAGGGAGACAGAAATTGCTCATTGCTCAAGGAGCCCTTAGAAACATCTGGAGGAACCCTAAGAATGGCTGCTCTAAGGTATAGGGAAAGAGCTGTTCCACATTTTACCCAAACAGGTTTTCCAAAATAAATTTTGAAAGACCAACAAACCCCTTTCATGTCAAAGGTAACCAAAGGTCTGTATCGGTTGTTGAAGTTTACTCACTTATGTGCCTCATCCCCAAACTCATGGGCTGGTAGAACGGTTCGGTAGAATCCTGAAATGTATGCGAAAAAAGTAGTTGATAATAACAGAAGATATTAGGATTTCCTGTTACCATACTTCATTTTTCAATACAGGAAGTGCCACAGTCTCTTACAGAGTTTTCCCATTTTGAACTTTTCTGCAATAGAAGCCCTGGGGAGTCCAGGAAGAATCGGAGCAAGAAGTTATACCTTGAAAGATATAATCAAACACATTGCTTATGACACATCGATTGGGTCATGCCCATGGTTCGGAAACATAGTTAGCAAGCCCAATAGGCACAGGCCAGAGTTTATACATGATCTGCTAAAATTAGAACCTTTAACCTAGAAGATAGAATCTTAGTTTTGATGCCTACTTTAGAGAATAAATCAATGGCAAAGTGGCAGGGCTCCTATTAGATCAGACAGGAAATCAGTGATGTCAACTAGGAGCCCATAAGGAGAAAGACACCCCCCCCCCCCAACCAAAGTATATCATGTTAACCCAATAAAACCCTGGAAGGATCCTGAGGCTCTCTTTGCTACTCAGAATCTGGAGGGGAGAGACTTCTTGCAGAGAAATTGAGAGGTTTTCAGAATTACCTGGTCATTCAGATGTAATTTCCCATGAGATTGTAGTGGAGCCTCACACTTGTTAGGCGGTGATGTTTCATTGGTGGTCATCAGTTTTCATGTCATTCTGGCTGGGCATATATATTGGCTGATGGGTTCATTCCTAAGAATGCAACTTTACAATTCAAACGATGTCACGGTGATATAGCTGTAACCTCCAGTATAATACAGGATCTCATATGTCACTCCCGGCTTCCTTGCTGTGTTTCTTTTCTTCTTTTCTTTTGAATCGCTCACAATTTAATTTTCTTCCTCTCCTTTCATTTTAATTACCGTTGCTTGTTAACCAGTTTTTTTTTATTTTACTTCCTTTAACTCTTACCTCTCCTTAGTTTGTAATGCCTATGTACAAAAAGATCGAGTTGAGTGATCAAATTTACTACCAAAATCCCAAATATACACAAAATAGAATACATGTTGTATTTTAGTTTGTAATGCCACTCACCTTTCCTTCTGTATTCTCCTCTATATCTTTCTTTCAAATGCTCTGTTTTCCCACACTGTTACTCTCTGTCACCTTTTCTCATTTTCTTTCTCTTTTTCTCTACTTCACCTATCTCCCCCTTCCATTATTTGTTTCCCCCAACTTTTCCTTCCATATCTCATCCCTCTCTCATCATAACGTATAGAACATGGTTTCTCAGTAAGGGTTCCTCCAGAGGTTGCTAGGGTTTCTTTGAGCAATGAGCAATTTCTGCCTCTTAGATATGTTCCGACTGACACCATTGATCTTTTTAGCTATCTGTAAGGGGTAATTCTTCCTAATGACCACAAATGTAAGGAGCGTTCTCACTGACCATCACACTAATGTATCATGAGCTGTAGATATAACTTTTAGCAGGGGTTCCCTAAGACCAGAAAGTTATTTCAAGGGTTCCTCTGTGATGGAAAGGTTGAGAAAGTTTGATCCTAGAACATTATTATTTGGGGGTGAAGGCTTATGTACACAGAATAGGAGATGGGCCCAGTAATGCTCTTAGGTTAATAAATGATGTAAAGGGGGACAAGGGTTGAGTCCATTTAGAGAATTTATAAGTCTCATGTTCCTCACAGTCCGTGACATGCCATAACATATTGTTCAGCTATTTTCACCACTGGCTCCTTTTCCTCCAGTGGAATGTGGAGCTTTTTGTTCTCTTCTATAGAAGTGAAGTCCTGGAAGGAGAGCCGAGAGTCTCTGGAAGTGAGCGTATTGTATCTTACTGCTGAGAACTTACTGGACATCTTAGCAAGTAGTGGATCTTATTTTCCAGGGCCCCTGGTCACACCAGCGGCACAGTCTGTTCTCCTTGGGCTTGTAGGCCTGTGTATGTCGCTCTAATTAGATTTCCACATCCCTTCTCCTTTTCTCCTTCCCTGTCAACCACTCAGTCCTCCTTCTTCTTTTCCCTTTTCATACTTTCTACACTCTTTCCTTCTCTGTCTCTCTTCACCTTGGTTGTACCTTTTATATCTCCCATTCCATCACTCCATCCTTCTCTCTCTCTCTCTCTCCTTCCTTCTTCTTTATCCCTTTCTCTTTTTGCCTTTGTATCACCCCTTCTTTCTCACTTTCTTTTCCCTTCTTCAATCTTCCTCTCCCACTTTCCCCTTCTGTCACTAAGGCAGGTTCACACCCATGCGCATGCAACAACATATTAATACCTTTTGTGTTGTTGAATGCATTCTTTTAAAGTCAATGTGCATTGATGTAGCGCAATTCTCTGTATGAAAGTTTACATCAATTGCAGTAAAGTTTAGGTAAAAAGAAGTCTCCCTTCACTATGCAGAGAAAATGAACAATAATATATTATCCTCCCCTCAGCTCACTCATTTGCTTCTAGGGGCCCCCTTAACACACTTTACTGTAAAAATAGTGCAATTTTTTTTTCGTGCAGTGAGCTGAACTGCCTACACACGCTTCAGTTCATTTGTGACTGTCCTTGTGTTTACCTGCGGTAAAAAAAAACCTCACATATTATACCGCAGGCAGAAACAGAGATGTAAATGTGCTTTCTTCTATTTCTTCTCTTCTCTTTACCCAAACCTCTCCTCTCTACTTCCCTACACCTCACCCCCCATACCCTTTTATCACTTACTCACATCTTCTCTCTATTCATCACATCCTCTTCATTTTCCTTCTTTATGCCATCTCTTTTCGCTCTTTTCCTCACACCTTCTCTCTCTTACTCATCCTCTCTCCCTTCCTCCTACCAACCTCTCTCTCTTTTCCATACATCTCTCTTCCTTACATCTCTCTCTTCCACATACCCCTCCTCTCTTGTTTAACTTGCTCATTATCCCAACCATTTTACTTCTTCATACCCTCTCTTTTCCTTAGATCTTCTCTCTTCCTTTTCCTCATACACTCTCTTTATTTGCTCTTTCTCTTTCTCTGCCCCCCTCCTCTCCTTCTTCCACATGCTCTCTCTCTCTCTTGCTTGATCTCTTCCTTATCTGCTATCTCTTTCTTTTACATCCTCTCTCTCGCCTTTATCCTCTATCCCTTTCATCCCCATCCTTCCCCTCTTTTCCTTATCCCCATCTCTCTCTTCCACATCCTCTCTCTTCCTTATCCTCTGTCTCTCTCTTCTACATCCTCTCTCTCTCTTCCTTATCCTCTGTCTCTCTCTCCTACATCCTCTCTCTCGTCCTTATCCTCTGTCTCTCTCTTCTACATCCTCTCTCTCTCTCTTCTACATCCTCTCTCTCTCTTCCACATCCTCTCTCTCTCTCTTCCTTATCCTCTGTCTCTCTCTTCCACGTCCTCTCTCTCTCTCTTCCTTATCCTCTGTCTCTCTCTCCTACATCCTCTCTCTCTTCCTTATCCTCTGTCTCTCTCTCCTACATCCTCTCTCTCTCGTCCTTATCCTCTGTCTCTCTCTTCCACATCCTCTCTCTCTCTCTTCTACATCCTCTCTCTCTCTTCCACATCCTCTCTCTCTCTCTTCCTTATCCTCTGTCTCTCTCTTCCACATCCTCTCTCTCTTCCTTATCCTCTGTCTCTCTCTCCTACATCCTCTCTCTCTCTCTTCCTTATCCTCTGTCTCTCTCTCCTACATCCTCTTTCTCTCTTCCTTATCCTCTGTCTCTCTCTTCTACGTCCTCTCTCTCTCTCTTCCACATCCTCTCTCTCTCTTCCTTATCCTCTGTCTCTCTCTTCTACATCCTCTCTCTCTCTCTTCCACATCCGCTCTTCTCCTCTTTTTTATCCTATCTGTCTTATCCATATTCGATCTCTCAATCTCTTTTCCTTATCCTCTTTATTCCACATCCTCCCTCTCTCTTTCTTTCTTTCTCTCCCTCCCTTATCCTCTTTCTCTCTATCCCACATTCTTTCGCTCTCCCATATCTGCTATCTCTCTTTTCTACATCTTCTCTCTCTATTTCCTCTGCCTCTCTCTTGTGCCTCATTTTGCTCTCTCCTTATCCTATGTTTCTCTATCTCTCTCTCTCTTTGACATACCTCCTATCTCTTTCCTTTCTCCATATCCTCTCTCTTTCCTTATATCCCCCCTCTTTCTTAATTTTTTTCTATCTCTCTTCTATTTCCTCTCTCCCTGTCTTCCTTATCCTCTCTCTTTGACATACCTCCTCTCTCTTTCTCTTCTCCACTCTTTCTTTTTCCCCTATCCTTCTCTTTTCCTTTATCCCCTCTCTTTCTTCATATTCTCTCTCTCTCTTCCTTATCCACACTTCTCCCTCTCTCGCTCTTCTATTTCCCCTCTCTCTTTTCCCTATCCTCTCTCTTTCTCTTCCTTATGTCTTCTCTCTCTTTCTTATCCTCTCTCTTTTTGACATACCTCTTCTCTCTTTTTCATCACCATACCTTTTCTCTTCCACTATATCCTCTCTTTCTCTTTTCATTTATCCCCCATCTTTCTTCATATACTCTCTCTCTACCTTTTCCCCTATTTCCCTCTCTCGCTCTTCTATTTCCCCTCTCTCTTTTCCCTATCCTCTCTCTTTCTCTTCCTTATATCTTCTTTCTCTTTCTTATCCTCTCTCGCTTTGACATACCTCTTCTCTCTTTTTCCATACATTTTCTCTTCCATTATGTCCTCTCATCTCTTTTCCTCTTCCTTCATATCTTTTCTTTTTTCCCCACCCCTCTCTACCCCTCCCCCTCTTTCTCATTTATTCTCCTCTCTCTTTCTCTTCCTTTTGCCCGTTCTCCCTCCCTCTTTCTCTCTCTTTTATTTCCTCTCTCTTTTCCCTCTCCTTTCTTCTCTTCTCCATACTATCGCTCTTCCCTTACATCCTCTTTTTCTCATTTCCTTTATTCCTCCTCTTTTTTCATACTTTCTCTCTCTTCCGTATCCCCCCCCCCCTCTACCTTCTATTTCCTCTCTCTCTTTTCCCTGTCCTCTCTCTTTCTCTTCACTTTGCCCGTTCTCTATCTCTCTTTTTCTCTCTTCTATTTCCTCTTTCCCCTATCCTTTCTTCTCTTCTCCATACTTTTGCTCTTCCCTTACATTTACTTCTTCTCATTTCCTTTATCCCCCCTCTTTCTTCATACTTTCTTTTGCTTCCTTATTCCCTGTCCCACACATCCTCTCTCTCTTTTTCTCAGATCCCCTCTCTCCCACAGCCTCCCTCTCCCTTACACTACTGCTCTCTCCCACTCCCTCCCCCTTTTGCTCTCTTTTCTTTGCCCTTTCCTTCCTGTCCTCTCTCTCTCTCTTATTCTTTCTCTCTTTTCCATATCCCCTCTCTCTTTTTTCTCTATCTCTTTGCCACATTCTCTGTCTTTCTGTTCTTTATACCCCTTTTCTTTCTGACATCACCACTCTCTTTTCCTTATATCCTCCCCCTCCTATACCCTCTCTCTAATACTACCACTCTCTCTGTCTCTCTCTCACACCTTCTGTTCCCCATTTCTTGTCCCCCATCCCCTCTCTTCCTCACCCCCATACCTCCCCCCATTGCTCTCTCTTCTTTGCCTCTTCCTGTCTGTCCTCTTCACTCTCTCTGCCTCCAGGTCCCCCCTGTGCCTGTCACCCTGTTTCCTCATCATCCCTGCACAGTGTATGTCACTCTCGCTCTCTATCTCTCTGGCAGTGTGTATGGAAGGAGTTAAGAGGTCTGCCTGTGATAGGACAGGGTACGCGCACAGTTGCTTAGTAACAGTGAGATTGCTTGCACAGCTCAACTCTCTTCTCTCCAAATCTCCCATTTCCCCTTTTTATTTCTCTGCTTCTTTCCCTCTCTACCTGTCCATCTCTCCACCCCATTCTGTGCCTTTTCCACCCTCTTCCCATCACCCTCTCTGCCTGGATCGCTCTCACCTGTCTTCTACCTCCATTTACTCCTATTACCATCCATATTTTACACCCCATACATCTTTTCTGCTATTTTTCTAGATTTTTTTTGCATTTCTTATGTCATCCTCCCCTTATTCCCTCTTCTTCTTAACCCTCCATCTCTCGCTGTCGGCGAAGTAGTTAAGCAGTCCCCCCGTGCGTGTCCCTGTGATAGGAGGAGGCGTGCACACAGTTGCCTGGTTACCACGCTCACAGTGACATCCCTGTGAATACGGAAGGATGCAGCTCGAGCTGGTCCTGGGAGCTGGGTAACGTGGAGGCCTCTTACCCTGCACGCCCTGCAGATCCCGCACCTCTTCGCCTGCACCGCACATGCTTCTTACGCTGCCCTGCACGACCCAGGCTGGCTGCCCTGCACTGCACCCGCTGCTCTGCTGCATGCCTGTGTCATCCTGCATTGCATGCCCTGCAGTGCACACCTTGCACTGCATAACCCCAGATCCTTACATCCCTCTCATGCTGGACCCTCCGTCTTGTGGTGGACGCTGCAAATCCTGCACGCAACACTGCACAGCTTGCATGTCCTGCGCTGCACCCTGCCGGCCTTCTACCTGTGCCCTGCTTTGCACCTCAGACCTCCCAACATCCCTCCCATCCTTCACCCCATTTCCCCACACCCTACCTCACTTTGTGTTTGGGGTTCGCCATCCACAGCTTGGGCCTAGTCAAGGTCTTGAACATGAAATTTGATGGAAACTGAAAGATACGCTGAGTTTTGAGGTGAGAGAGAATCTGCTGTGTACCTGGATGTGCGTAACTGAGTCTCTGTGTACCTCTGTGTGCGTCACTTATGTGTGCAATTAAGCCAGATTTCTAGGGAACCAAGTACCTGATAGTGTGCCAGTATGTCTGTCTCTCACCAGAAGGGTCTTTCCATATTCCATAGTTTTCTATAGCCTTGGTGTGGACAAATCCAGGGACCTGGGTCGCCTAAGAAACTGCCGCTCGACACCTAGCTTTTTTTTTAAAGGTTGTTTTTCTTGGAGCTCCTGTTCCTTGACTCCAACACCAGATTGGAGGAGCTCTTGGAGTGGAGATTAATGTGTCCATCTCCCATGTAGACAGCAGCCCCTGGCTTCTCACATCTCTATCTAGAGCTAGTTCCAGAACTCCCTACCTGTAATGATCACTGCAATAGGATCTCAAGTTCCTTGCTAGGTGTTTCATTCACTTTACAGAATGCAGCCCAAGGAGTGAGACTCCATGGTGGGCGGAGTTGGGAGCTCCAACAGGAATTCTTTTTTTCCGAACCCCTTGAGATGTACAGAAACCTAACTGTAATATGAGTTTTAGAGGAACTGCCCAGTCATGAAGCCTGCATATCTGTCAGTTGACCTACCATTGGTGAAATTGATCAGTTTTTTTTATATCTGTGTACCAAGCTTGTTGGGCCCCAAAAAGAAAAAGACCATTCTGTATATGTTTTCACAAACTTTGGGATGGTATTTAAAGGTCCTCCCAGAAACCTGCTACCTCTATCTTCTGTATGGCATCACTCCAGTTGATGAAGAACTAGAATCCTCGGGCTGAGATATGTAGTTCCTCATCAGCTCTAGCCCCTAGCTTGACTAAAAGGATATTAGAGGACAGATATGCCCAGTTTCCTTCTAAGAGGATCTTTAAGTTGACCACGGACCTCTGAGAAAGGACCATCGATGGTCTTTTTTTTTTTTCACCTATTATACAACGCTTCTAATTATGCGATTCTAGAGAATTTAACATCCAAAGCGAACCATATGGCATCGAACAGATTGATACATAAATTAATGAGGGCTTTGCTTGTTGCAGAATACAAACTCTGTTACGTGGTGCGTGAAGTCCATGCCTTGTGCACATTTAATATCTGCATATGCATGGACAAGTACATGCTCAAGCCACAAGTCTAGATACTTATCGACATATGCCATTCACAGGATACATTATGTGGAGGTATGGGTTGATGGAACTGGGGACATACAGATTGTTTTGCCCAAAGAAACCGGTGGACGTTAGGTCTTCCTGTGCAGGCTAGAGGGTGCTAGCTATCTATAGCTGGATTGGTTGCTACAAGCAACAGCCCGAAATGTTCCCAGCTGTCAGTGGAGTGAGTGCGTACCTGTATGTGTTCTGCACTGTGTACCTATACGGTGCTGATTCCCTATGTGTCTATACAGTACAGTGCCTCTATGTTCTGCAGGCTGCACTGCTGTGTGTGGGTGGATTATATACTTGTATAGAAGCATTTTACTGCTGTGAGCCGGTGCATTTCAATGTCTGTGTGGGCGTTTGCACAGAGCTCCGTGTGTTTTTTTTTTTTTATATACTGCTTTTTTTTTTTTTTTTTTGTATGTGTGTGTTGCTGTGTGTTCTGCTATGAATGTGTGCCATTTCATGCTGGAATTTGTTATCCATTTTTTTTTTCTTTTTTCGGATGAACCTATTGCGTGTCTTTTAAATTGTGCATGCACCTCTGTGTGTGTCACCGTGCATGTTTGTCTCATCGACTTGGGTCTCCGTGTTTAGGGATGTTGCAAGTCACTTTTCATTGTATCAGTATGCACCTCAGATCTGGAGGGTGCTTGTCGGCCCCCTTTTATAACAAGGCAGCACTGAGAATTAGTTTGAGAAAGACATACATTCAGCAATATTTGACCTTCATGAAAATGGAAGGCTTTGGTTATGCATAAATACAGCACATTTACATTGGATTACATTCCCGTAATGTCATGTCCTCGGCATGGGGGAGTCATGTTCATCAACAGTGCTAAAGGAAGTTTTACTGACCTGGCAACATTTTTGCAGTTTCTCCCTGTCTTACAATTGGCATCATTGTGTCAAAGAGCAGTTAATGGATGATTATCCAGACTTTAGCCCTGGGCTGCTTGTGGTCCTCGTTGCAGCCTTTGGTGTGGCCCTAATTGCACAGAAGCAAGACCTAGAGAAAAAAAAGTTTTTGACAATTCTTGTCAAATTCTGTAAGCAGGCCTAGCCTCTCCTATTATCCACCCTCAGAGGGACCCTAAGCATGGATGATAAAAGGGTTAATATGTACAGTTGCTTTGATGGCCATAGGTGCAGGGGCAGACTGACAACTCATAGGGCCCCCGAGCAATAGGGGATCATGGGGCCCCTGTGTCCTTTCCCAAACTCAAAAAAGCCTATGAAAAAGGTACCAGGGGCATCTCATGGGGCCCCCTACTGACCCTGGGCCCTCGGGCAGTGCCCAAGTTTCCAAATGGTCACTCCGCCCCTGCATAGCTGTAATAAGGGCTAGACCAGGGGTCTCCAAACTTTCCCAAACGAAGGGCCAGTTTATTATCCTTCAGATTTTAGAGGGGCTGCACTGTGGCCAGTAGCAGTAGAAAATGTCCCCGAATCAGTAAGAATGCCCCATCATTGGTGTCAGTGGGAGGAAGAGTGCCCCATCGATGGTGTCAGTAGGAGGAAGAGTGCCCCATCGCTGGTGTCAGTAGGAGGAAGAGTGCCCCATCGATGGTGTCAATGGGAGGAATAGTGCCCCATCATTGGTGTCAGTGGGAAGAACAGTACCACATCATTGTTGTCAGTGGGAGGAATAGTGCCCCATTGCTGGTGTCAGTGGGAGGCACCAGGGGTCTCCAAACTTTCCCAAACGAAGGGCCAGTTTATTATCCTTCAGATTTTAGAGGGGCTGCACTGTGGCCAGTAGCAGTAGAAAATGTCCCGGAATCAGTAAGAATGCCCCATCATTAGTGTCAGTGGGAGGAATAGTGCCACATCAATGGTGTCTTTGGGAGGAATAGTGCCCTATCATTGGTGTCAGTGGGAAGAATAGTACCACATCATTGTTGTCAGTGGGAGGAATAGTGCCCCTTCATTGGTATCAGTGGGAAGAATAGTGCCACATCAATGGTGTCATTGGGAGGAATAATGCCCCATCATTGGTGTCAGTGGGAAGAATAGTACCACATCATTGGTGTCAGTGGGAAGAATAGTGCCACATCAATGGTGTCATTGGGAGGAATAGTGCCCCATCGCTGGTGTTAGTGGGAGGAATAGTGCCCCATCATTGATGTCAATGGAAAGAATAGTTCCCCATCATTGGTGTCAGTGGGAGGAATAGTGACCCATTGCTAGTGTCAGTGGGAGGAATAGTGCCATAGTGCCGTATCATTGGTGTCAGTGAGAAGAGTAGTGCCACATCATTGGTGTGAGTGGGAGGAATAGTGACCCAACGTTGGTGTCAGTGGAAAGATTTATGCCCCATTGTTGGTGTCAATAGAAAGAAATAGTGCCAAAAGGGCCAGATAAAGGTGAGCAAAGGGCTGTGTTTGGCCACTTGGCCACAATTTAGAGACCACTGGGCTAGACCTTTGTCCTTAAAGTGAAAGTATTCAGAATTCAAAAGGAGCACCAAACCCATGATAAAAAAAAGGAATTCTAATGTGCTTCAAGGATTAAGCCACTCCCCTCCCCCTTCATCAGGACGTGTGAGTTGTATATTCACAAATATTGCTAGATTCAGATGAATTGCAAAAAAAAGTTATTCGATTGCTGCCAAAGACTGTTCATGGAGCACAAAACTATCAGCGTCAGTAATTCAAATCATATTTATAACTTTTGTTACAATTCAGCCATATTTGTGGTTATACACAAGCCCTGATACAGCGGGACTGTCTATACACCTTAAAAGCACTGGATTTATTTTTATTGATCATTTAACAAGAAAGAAAAACAAAAAACAGTTTGGACCATAACCACTGGTGTGGCTCTCCTTCTTTCTGCTTAGTTGTCCTTCTGTCTAGACCTCCCTCCATTTGGAGGTGCTCTTGTGTATTGGAGCAGCCTAACACAAAGGTGGTTACCATGATCAATGAGATGGTCCTTTTTAATACTGGATACTGAGAATAGTAAGTCTAGCACTTCAGTTTGCCTCTGCCTAAAATGAAACTGTCTGCCATTTTAAACTTTTTAAAGTCCCGCCTAACAGATTGTACTATAAGGTGTCTACTAGGGATGCACCGACACCGTTACCGCCATTGGTGCCGATACCGAGTATTTTCATGAGTACTTGTTACCGATATCTTAACCGATAGTTTGTGGTGCGATTTGTGCTAATGGATGCAAATTGCAGCGCAAATATTAACATGCAATTCCTGTCCAAATCGCATGTGGTTTCCCTATAGCTTCTGTGTGAACCCAGGCTTGTCATAGCCCAAGTTTACACAAGAGCGGTGTGGGAAACCTCCCTGCAGGCATCCCATGCTTAGTGTCAGTGGTAAGAAAGGAGAGAAAGCGGCAGGGATTTGAAGTCCCCGCTGCTTTCTTTCCTCTCCTTGCAGCGATGACAGTTCGACCTAGACGGCATCTGATTGGTTAGCAGCTGACCACTTGACCAAAAGTATTGGTGCTCGTACTCGCTGATAAAAAAACGGTATTGGTGCATCCCTAGTGTCTACCATATTCTTAATAAGAGATTGTGGTCCTCATTGCAGCCCTCATTGGGTCCTCATTGCAGCCCTCATTGGGTCCTCATTGCAGCCCTCGTTGAGTCCTCATTGCAGCCCTCATTGGGTCCTCATTGATGCCCTCATTGGGTCCTCATTGATGCCCTTATTGGGTCCTCATTGCAGCCCTCGTTGGATCTTCATTGCAGCCCTCATTGAGTCCTCATTGGGTCTTTATTGCAGCCCTCGTTGGGTTCTCATTGCAGCCCTCGTTGGATCTTCATTGCAGCCCTCAATGGGTCCTCATTGCAGCCCTCAATGGGTTCTCATTGCAGCCCTCATTGGGTCCTCATTGCAGCCCTAGTTGGGTCCTCATTGCAGCCCTCATTGGGTCCTCATTGCAACCCTCGTTGGGACCTCATTGCAGCCCTCGTTGAGTCCTCATTTCAGCCCTCATTGGGTCCTCATTGCGGCCCTCATTGGGTCCTCAATGTAGCCCTCGTTGGGTCGTCATTGCAGCCCTAGTTGAGTCCTCATTGCAGCCCTCGTTGGGTCCTCATTCCAGCCATCGTTGGGTCCTCCATTGCAGGGCCTAGTCTCTCTTGTGATCCATATGAGTAGATAATAAAAGGGGTGCCCAATGCCCATGGCTATAATGAGGACCACTCCTTTGTCTCTAAAGTAAAACTGTCAGACATTTTAAATTTAAAGCGGAACTAACCCCCCTGTTTTTTACAGCCAAGGAAGCTGCCATCTTAACCTCGGATTGATCTGCAATTGTAATCAGTTATGACACCAACCATTGAATGAGTTCAGTGGAGAGCCAACATAAGCATACAAGTAACTGTAAAAGTTGTCAGAACTGTTTTGGTAAATGGTTAAATAGATAGGTTTAGTTCCGCTTTAACAGTCCTGCTTAAGAACAGGTACTCACAGGGTTTTACATTATATTAGAGAAATCCCTCAATTGTGCACTTCTTTGACTTAGTTTTGATTTTCTGTTAGCGACTTGGTATCTCTGACTTCTGAGCTAAACCTTCGACTTCTCACCTGTCCCCTAACCAGTTAGATCAGGGGTGTCAAACTCAATTTTATCAGGGGGCTGCATCAGCACTATGGTTGCCCTCAAAGGGCTGGTTGTATCTCGAATTTTACTGGTTTTAGTCCCCAGTCACACCAGTGCGACTTTTCATGTGATTTGATAGTTTCAAATCTCATGGCAAGTTGCACCCTATTGTCTGCAATGGAAGCAGTCAAATTGATGCAACTCTGATTCCGTAGAAGTAGCACCGATTTTCATGCACTACTTTTTGCAAGTTCAGGTGCGACTTGCATAGACATCTGTGCATGAAGTTGCACAGATGTCTTCCAAGTCACACATGAAGTTGCACTGACATCCGACTTTGAAATCATGCAGCTTTGAAATCAAGTAATAATGTAAGACAAACTGTAAGCTCGGGTTCACACTTCTGCGGTGCAGAACATCACATATGATTCACATAGGAACCGCTCGCATTCCTGTGCAAATCGCATGCGAATTCTGTGTGGTGCGACTTGAGCCGTATGTTTTGTATGGCTCAAATCACACCGCATCCGCACCAAAAAGGTACAGGACCCCTTTTTTTGTCCACAACAGAATCGGATCGCACGGGTATTCACACCTATGCGATCCGATTCTGCCCATTGCACCACATTTTGTGAACTGATTTTGGGGTGTTGTTAACTGAACATACAAACCCGCAGCGATTCGCATGAACGGGGTGCGATTGTGATGTGGTGTGAAAATAGCACAGAATACGCTGCAAATTCCACGCCGCATCAGTGTGAACCTGGGCTAAAGGGCAGGTGCAGACCGGACCGGAGCCCACTCGCACTCCTGTAGCAGATGATGCAACTCTGAAAGAGAGGCTCACACACCGCTGGGATCATCCACAAAATACTTTTTTGGAGACTGCTCAGACTGGACATAGTTCTGCAATGGTCTTCTGCCTAAACCAGGGGTGGGCAAACTTTTTGACTTGAGGGCCGCAATGGGCTCATATAGTGGACCCGGGGGGCCGGACCAAGAGTAGATGAATGATGTGTATGTGTCATCCATAGTAAGTATAGTAATATTCCCCCATAGTAAGCATAGTAATTAATCCCCCATATAGTAATTCATCCCCCATAGTAATTAATCCCCCATATAGTAATTCATCCCCCATAGTAATTCATCCCCCATATAGTAATTCATCCCCCATAGTAATTCATCCCCCGTAGTAATTCATCCCCCATAGTAATTAATCCCCCATATAGTAATTCATCCCCCATATAGTAATTCATCCCCCATATAGTAATTCATCCCCCATATAGTAATTCATCCCCCATAGTAATTCATCCCCCCTATAGTAATTCATCCCCCCTATAGTAATTCATTCCCCATATTAAGTCCCCAAGTCCCCCCTGTGTCAATTCACTTACCTTTGCTCTGCGCGTTCCTCTCGCCGTGTTCCCGCGCCATTCCGGTGTAGCATGAAAATCTGTCTCCTATGAGGATCTGTCCCCCTCGACGTATCTGCGCATGTGCCAGTTTCAGGCATTAGCAGCCGATCGGCGATCTCCGGCACATGCGCAGATACATCGAGGGGGACAGATCGTCATAGGAGACAGATTTTCATGCTACACCAGTCTTCAGGGCGGACTGTGAGAGGAGCCTAGCTCCCATCACGTTCGTTACGCTGCCCCGCCTACACACATCCTGACAGTATCACGCTCCGCGGGCCGGATTAAAAGGTCCGCCGGGCCGTAGTTTGCCCATTCCTGGCCTAAACAGTCTCCAATAAAGTTTCTTGTGGATGATACCAGCAGTGTGCAACCTTCCTTTTCAACTGGCATTGTCTTGTATTATTCTCATATTAATTATACATAGATGTCCCCCCATGAGATGCCCCTGGTACCTTTTTCATAGGCTTTTTTGAGTTTGGGCAAGGACACGGGCCCCATGATGCCCTATTGCCCGGGGGCCCCATGAGTTGTCAGTCCGCCCCTGCCCCACTATCAGAAGTCAAGAGTCCCCCACCTTCCCTTTCATCATAGTGCACCCCCTTACCTTATGCTGCTCCCGGGAAGAAGATGGGGGTGAAGCTGGGAAGCAGGAAGTGCATGGTCTGGAGGAGGACCAGAGCGCGGCTGGAGTCAGCTGCCAGAGCCTGAATGCTGATATCAGGGAAGGCAGAGATGAGAAGGTGCTGTGACTGCACAGAGAGGCACAGGATCTGTAGGGGGAATTCTGTCCTCCTCTCTGCTGCCAACTGCTGAGACGGGGAGGGTGGGGTAAGAGACATGGGGGATGCCACAGTTGCAGGAGAGGTGCAAGGGCCCCATGAAATTGCCTGGTGGGCCAGATTCGGCTTGAGGACTTTACAATCGACATATGTGAGTTAGAGAGTCCTTATGGGATAGGTACACCTTAAAACAAAATGCATTTATCTTGTTTTCCTCTTTTCCCTGACCTAACCGAACCCACACTTGCCCTCCACAGAAGTATACATATCTTGATGCAATGGCCGCTGTACTGCCATTTGTATACATCCAGTCATGCAAGCCTTTGCTGTCCTGGCCGTGCCTGTGTATTAGTGCCCCAAAGATTTCTGTTGGGTTGCATCTCCAGGCCGGAGACAATCAGAGATGTTGCCATGGAAGTCATTGGGGCTCTAATGCAAAGGTGTGGCCAGGACAGTGAAGGCTTGTGGCACTGCATGGAAGTAAACAGGAGGATTGTGGGTATTTCATATCATAAGGGACTGAAGAGAGTCTACTGTCTCCAGCCAAAAAGATCCGGTCTTTAAAAAGAAGCCTTTCTTGTTCCTTTGTAAGTGCATTTGTGGCGCGATCTGTAGTACAGGGGCAGAATCATGTGTTTTTGGCTCTATAGACTTTTAAATGGGATTGCTTACAAACGTGGCATTTTTCAGGTGCTCCCATTAAAGTCTATGGAGCCAAAGATGTGCATTCTGCCCCAAGGAGACTTGTAATTTTTTGAGCTGCGTGCGACAGGTGACACAACACTTAGGTGTGAACAGGCCCCTCAAGACTAATGGAATTCTTCTTCTTCTTGAGCATTGTTGTGTTTTGGGAATCACATGGCAAAATGTTCAGGTGTGAATGGGGGCGAAGACTCATGGTGGTAGTGATACCCATCAAGGCTCAATTATCTTGACATGAGTCTCCAAAGGGAATGTGGACAAATGGCAACCTCCTTGGACTTATATAATTACAAGCTATACATAGAAACTTTGATTAGATTTACATCACCTGATCTTTCCCACTGATATATGTTAAAAGGGTGAGTGTGATTATAATTCCCCATTTAAAGAGAAGTGATTTTGTATTTTCAGTGGTACATATTTTAATGGTTTACTGTAAAAATGACCTGTTTTTATATATAACTTCTACACTTTCAGTGTTTACTGTTCTATCCGAATGAACCTAAACTATACTGTATCTATACTGTACCACAAACTGACAAATAAACACCGTAAACCCACCCACCCATCCATCCTTGTCTCCATGCTTTATTTTGTTGAGAAATCACTTTGAAAACACCCCCCTAGCATTTCTAGCTGCGGCCATCTTGCATAAAGGCAGATGATTTGTGTAGCATCCTGGAATCTATCTTCCCTTAACTCAGGCATGCATGCAGGAGGGTGTGCTTAGTTGAGAAAGTCCCCCCCCCCCCCCCGTCCTCCTTCAGATGAAAAGAAAAAAAAATTCCCATGAAGACTCCTGGGATGTATTATATCCTTTTAGCCTAGACCAGAGACCAGGAAGCAACTGAAAAAAAGTAAAAAAGAAAGGGTAAAGCAAGTAAATATAATTATTATTATTATACAGGATTTATATAGCGCCAACAGTTTGCTCAGCACTTTACAATATAACAGGAGACAATACAGCAATAATACAGTTCAATACAAGAGGGATAGGAGGGCCCTGATCCTGGGAGCTTACAATCTAGGAGATAAACCTTCCTATATATTATTAAGGCTAGCAGTATAAGGAATACAAATAGTTAATGTTGATTGAGAGGGTTTTGTTCCGCTTTAAGGTGCATGTAAGCTCCAACAATTAATTTCTCCTCTCTGCTCTTTTGGTCTGTTAAAATGTACTGAACTCCTCCCACCCCAACCATGT
This sequence comes from Staurois parvus, assembly GCF_062004578.1. Taxonomy (NCBI): domain Eukaryota; kingdom Metazoa; phylum Chordata; class Amphibia; order Anura; family Ranidae; genus Staurois; species Staurois parvus. The sequence goes on along the minus strand of NW_028318702.1, from coordinate 561,259 downwards.
TTTTTTGTTTCTGCATACCTGTAATGCCATATAACAGGTCCCGTGCCTCCATCTTGGTCCTCCTCAGCAGGCTGCCTCTTCCAGGTGCAGGCAGCCAGCTCTAATGATGTGTCGGAGCTGCCCCCAGCCCATACACTGGCCAACACTCTGTGTGCAAATCCTGTGCCCTCCTGGGAGATGTGCTGTAAATATCCCAGGAGGCTGCAGGACCAGGTATACAACATTCTGGACTTGGCCAGAATGTTGGAGGAACAGGGCTGAAAAGAAAAAATATTTTTAAAATTTCTAGCAATTCTGCTGAGTGTTAAAAAGGAATGAATTCACTTTTGGGGGTTTATTTATTTATTACAGGTACCTATGTAGAGCCATCAATGTATGCAGTGCTTTACATATATATTGTACATTCACATCAGTCCCTAAGCCTCAAGGGGTGTACAATCTAAGGTCTCTAACTCACATCCATAACATACTAGGGACAATTTAGACAGGATCCAATTCACCTACCAGCATGTTTTTTGGAGTGTGGGAGGAAACCAGAGTACCTGGAGGAACCCATGCAGGCACAGGGAGAACATGCAAACTCCAGGCAGGTGGTGCTGTGGTTGAGATTTGAACCAATGACCCCAGTACTAGGCAGGTGGAAATGCTAACCATTTAGCCACTTAAGCAGTTCTCCAATGTGGAGCAAGAAATAAAAAGTCATAATAATAAGACATTTACTTGTCCATGGATCCAGCACTGTCCTCACCTGGGCTAGCCTTGGAGTTCCTCGTGCCGGCATCTTAACTGTGGGCAGCCGGCTGTGCTGCTTGCAGCTTCACAGCCGGCTGCTCTCTGTGCTTGCGCGAGCAGTGCTGCACTTTGTGAATGGTCTCGTAGTGTTCTGGCACACGTCACAGGTCCCAGAAGATTGTGGGGAGGGAGAGGGAGAGAAGAACTTCTGCTCAGACTCGCTAGGCGATCTGAGCAGAAGTGAGAGCGGGTTCCTATCAAAACTATGTACCCACTCCCCCCCACCAAATTAGGTAGAGGGGGGGGGGGGGGGAGACGAGGACTTAAAGCAGAACTTCCCCTTTTTGGGTGAAGCTCTGCTTTAAGTTCCACTTGGAATATACCATTGAAAGCCTTTTATTATATCTGTTTGACAAATGCAAAAAAAAAAAATGGCTGTTCATCCAACCAAAAATCTTGTATGCGTCCTGTACTCTCTGCCTCTGGACTGTTATCAATCAACTTTATTCACTGCTATCTCCATGGACGAAAGAACACCTACAGTACCCCTGTTATGGAGAAGAGAGGGAGGTGTTACGTGGTGCTAACACATTGTGATGTAGACTAACACACTCCTTGTCCTAGGGCAGTGGTGGGCAACCTTTTTTTTCAACTGAGCCAAATCTCGCCAAAACCACGATTGAAATTTATTTTGAGAGCCACATTTTTAAAACTGAAAATACATAGGATGGTACACTGTTTTTAGTTTCAATAAGTTTTTATAGTAATTCATCCCCCATAGTAATTCATCCCCCATATAGTAATTCATCCCCCATAGTAATTCATACCCCATATAGTAATTAATCCCATATAGTAATTCATCCCCCATATAGTAATTCATCCCCCATAGTTATTCATCCCCCATATAGTAATTCATCCCCCATAGTAATTCATCCCCCATAGTAATTCATCCCCCATATAGTAATTAATCCCCCATATAGTAATTCATCCCCCATATAGTAATTCATCCCCCATAGTAATTCATCCCCCATAGTAATTCATCCCCCATATAGTAATTCATCCCCCATAGTAATTCATCCCCCATATAGTAATTCATCCCCCATAGTAATTCATCCCCCATATAGTAATTCATCCCCCATATAGTAATTCATCCCTCATATAGTAATTCATCCCCCATATAGTAATTCATCCCCCATATAGTAATTCATCCCCCATAGTAATTCATCCCCCATATAGTAATTCATCCCCCATAGTAATTCATCCCCCATAGTAATTCATCCCCCATATAGTAATTAATCCCCCATATAGTAATTCATCCCCCATAGTAATTCATCCCCCATAGTAATTCATCCCCCATATAGTAATTCATCCCCCATATAGTAATTCATCCCCCATAGTAATTCATCCCCCATATAGTAATTCATCCCTCATATAGTAATTCATCCCCCATAGTAATTCATCCCCCATATAGTAATTCATCCCCCATATAGTAATTCATCCCCCATATTAATTCATCCCCCATATAGTAGTAGTAAGTAAGTAGCAAGTAGTAAGCCAAGTCCCCCCTGTGTCAATTCACTTACCTTTGCTCCGCGCGTTCCTCTCGCCGTGTTCCCGCGCCGTTCCGGTCTTCAGGGCGGACTGTGAGAGGAGCCTAGCTCTTCTCACGTTCGTCACGCTGCCCCGCCTACACACATCCTGACAGCCAATCACTGGCTATCAGGATGTGAGTGGCAGCGAGACTGGCCAATCATTGCATTTGAGCGCGCTGCCCTTGCTGTTTTTTTTTTGGATCACGCTGCAGAGTCCCTGCCGCCAGAGAGGAGGGAGGGGAGCGGGCGCCCGGCACACAAGAGCCGCATTAAAGCGTGTAAAGAGCCGCATGTGGCTTGCGAGCCGCGGCTTGCCGACCACTGGCCTAGGGTGATGATGCTGCTCAGTATGGTGGTCACCCTGAGACAGGAAGGCAATTAATGACAGGATCACCAGATTAAAATAAAGGAGGAAAAAAATGTGAAAAAGGAATATAAATGCAGCCAGCACATCTAAGGACTAATAAGCTACATTACTATTATTTTTTAAGTACACTTTAATGCTTATATTTCAAATACAGATTTTCCTTCTAGTGTATTCCTTTACATAAAGCAGTAGAGTCATCAATGCTTCCACAGGACTGCTGAAATAAGATCAGGAGAGAGAAGCAGAAAAACATCATTTCTAGTGAGAAGCAGACTTTGCATATGTCGTGAACAAATATGGCAGCCAGGGGCGGACTGACCATTTGGAAACTGGGGCACTGCCCGAGGGCCCGGGGTCAGTAGGGGGCCCCATGATGCCCCTGGTACCTTTTTCATAGGCTTTTTTGCATTTGGGCAAGGACACAGGGGCCCCATGATCCCCTATTGCCCGGGGGCCCCATGAGTTGTCAGTCCGCCCCTGATGGCAGCCCCCCGTTACAATTTAAACATACAGTATATATCAGGTGTTTAAAACACTTGAAAAAAGATTGCAGATTTCCTGTAAGGCTGCTGTACTCCTGCCTGAGCTGCTATTGTAATCTTCATGCAAGATGGGATTCCAGCATGTGCAGTTATAGTGCTGCTTAGCATTTCAGTTAGTAAAGTGTTACTAAACCCACAACAGTGCTATCAGTCTGTATATGCAGTAAAGCATGCTTGTTATACTCACTGTGGAACCTAAGGAGTTAATCCTCTGCATTGTGTAAAAAGGCTGTTTGAGCCTGTCTTCTCTGATCTTCCCCTTCTTCTACTGTCCCTAATCCATTTACTGGTAGAACAGTGCCTTGAGGACAAGCTTCACATGCTCAGTTTGGTGTGTATTACTTGAGAAATTTTTTTTTTCTTGGGAGGGTGCATGTGATCAGCACAGGGCCAATCAGCGCTGTCCAGACAGGGTCAGAGGTCATGCAGCCTCATAGGACAAGCAGGAGAGAATGAAAACTCTTCCTACAAGCTTTAACCAGTGCTCTGCTGGACACTGATAGAAGTCATAAGACTGCTATATACTGCTGATGAGAAAAGGTATTTAGCAGTTTATATTTACTAAAATAATTGCATTTCCATGTTGTGTGCACTGTGGGAGATCAGATATAGTGAATGCAGGGTCCGGGGAGACCAGATATAGTGAATGCAGGGTCCGGGGAGACCGGATATAGTGAATGCAGGGTCCGGGGAGACCAGATATAGTGAATGCAGGGTCCGGGGAGACCAGATATAGTGAATGCAGGGTCAGGGGAGACCAGATATAGTGAATGCAGGGTCCTGGGAGAGCAGATATAGTGAATGCGGGGTCCTTAGTTTAGTAACACTGTAAGGATGAAGGCCACATTTAAAGCAGTTCTTCGGTCATCTTTTGAAAAATTAAAAGTCAGCAGCTACAAACACTGTAGCTGCTGACTTTAAATAACAAGACCAGGGGCGGACTGACAACTCATGGGGCCCCCGGGCAATAGGGGATCATGGGGCCCCTGTGTCCTTGCCCAAACTCAAAAAAACCTATGAAAAAGGTACCAGGGGCATCTCATGGGGCCCTCTACTGACCCTGGGCCCTCGGGCAATGCCCGAGTTTCCAAATGGTCAAATCGCCCCTGAACAGGACACTTACCTGTCCCAGGATTCAAGCGCTGTCCTCACTCAGCTGCTTTCTTCGCTGGGCTTCAATCCCCGGTGCCAGCAAACTAACTGTGGGCAGCTGGCTATGACTGCTTGTGGCTTCACAGCTGACTGCTAACTGGGAATGCGCGAGCTGCCTTGTGCTATCTGAATGGTCCCGCAGCTTTCTGGGACCTGTGATGTAGAAGGTTGCGGGGGAGGGGGGGGGGGGAGCTGAACCTTTGCTCAGATCACTGCAGATGTTTTTTTTTTTGGCCAGTACACACTCCCCCCAGAAAAATAATGTGCCAAATGTGAAGGAGGAGGAGGAAGAGCAGAACTTCCCCTTTTGGAAGAAGTTCTGCTGTAAAGCAATTGTAAACTTCTAAAATGAAAATCAACAAAGCATATCCTTCTATAGTGTGCACCTTAATTCAAAGCACTCTAGTGTGATATCTGTCTGCTCTCTCCTTCCTCTGCTATCTGCATGAGTCACTTTTGACAGTCTGGGTGAACACCAAACAATCCCAGGAGATGACCCCATCCCCCTTTCAATACACAGCAGGTGATTGACAGCCTCAACCGTTCATGTTTACCTATGAGACTGTGTACAGGAGGGAGTGTCCATTCCCTCCACTCAGGTCTCAGATTACACTCAGCTCCCTGATCTATATGTGATATCAGATCCCCACCTCCTGCCTTCTGAATCTCAGAAATGCTGTCTAAATTCTGTATTTTGAATGGCTGTAGTGAAGAGAGGGCTGCAGACAAACAGGTACCACCTATGTAGGATGATTTGTTTCATCTTTGTGCATCACCTGAGGCCAGTCACTTCAGTGGGTATGTGTAAGGGTTTACAACCATGTTAAAAGTAATATGCACTTCAAAACAAAGTGCTCTTATCTTTTTTGCCCTATTACCCTGACCTAACCCAATCTCCTCCCCCACAGATTCATACTTATCTCAATCCAATAGCTGCAGTTTCAATGTTTTTTTGCATCTAGCGCAGCAATTATTCACTGTCCTGGGTGTGCACTAGTGCTTTATAGACTACCATGGTGCTGTGTCCCAAAGCCAAAGACTCTCAGGAATGGTCTTGTAGAAGCCAATGGGGCTGTAAAGCGCAAGCGTGACAGTGTAGACTTGCTATGCTGGATGTAAACAAAACATTGGAACTGCAGAACAGGTAGACTAAGCAAATCCCTCCAGACACAGACACCAATAAAAACCTGAATCATTTGCCCTTATTCAAGATGTCCATGGCTTGATTTTGGCATGTGAATGCACTTTCACCACTGCTAATTTTAATATAAGTATCTAATTTTAGGGATTTAAGGGTTAAAGTGGAACTTATTTGTATCTGAGCACCACAACCTGAAAACGCTGTTTAATTAACTTTTATTAATTTTAATCTTCCAAGCAAACCCAGATTAACTCATCCATCCATGTCTCCATGCTATATTTTGTTGAGAAATCAGCTTGGAAAACATTTCTAGTTGTGGCCATCTTGAGTAAGGGCAGATGATTCATGTAGCATTTACTTCCTGGAATCTATCTGCAGACAGAAGGGTGTGCTTAGCTGAGAAAACCCTTCCTCCTTTCCTCCAGATGAAGACATGATGGCATCATTTTGGCCTAGGCCAGAAACCAGGAAGCAACTGAAGAAATGAAAAAAAAAAAAGTGAAACCTGTAAATGTACTATACCTTCCTATCTGTTTACTAATGCTAGCAGCATAAGGATTTAAATTAGTTCATGTTGATTGAGAGAGTTTAGTTATTGGGTTAGAGTCAAGGACTGGGGGTTAAAGAATAGGATATATTAGGTCAGTTTAGATTATTATTATACAGGATTTATATAGCGCCAACAGTTTGCTCAGCGCTTTACATTATGGAAGTAGACATTACAGTTTCAATACAATTTGGTACAAGAGGAAACAGAGGGCCCTGATCCTGGGAGCTTACAATCTAGGAGATTATTGTCTGTTTTAGGTAAAGGATTAAATTTAGGCAAGGGTAAAGGCTGCCACTGTTGATGTCCACTTTAAATTTTTTTTTTTTATCTAACAGACTCCATTGGTAGGATTCCCATGCTATGAATTGTGTTTCCATAAGTTACACCATAAAAATGGTGTTGTGTATAGCTGGGTTCCCTAAACATTTGTTGTTCTACATGATTTAGAAATCATTGGCGAAGGGTGACACCATCATTTGGCAGTTGGAACAAGGGGCTATAGTGGGGGTATCCCACCACTGGTGTGTCCTAGAACTATGAGGCCGGTATGAGATGCAGTTTACTAGCCAGCACTCAGTAAGCTATATCCATCCAATATTGTTATTTGAGTTTAAAGCCCAACTCCGAGCAAAAAAAAAAAAAAGTTTTCCCATACAGTGGGACTGTGCCCACACTGCACGGGTTAACTGCTCGTTTTGACCAGGGGTGAACAGAAAGCGAATACTCACTCGATCCTCTGCTCCAGATGCAAACGGCGCACCCCCACAATTCAGCAGTGGACTGTTCCTGATGTCCTCTTGTCCAAAGCAGGTCTATGGATGTGTTGATGTCAGGAACGGTCCACCGCACAAGACAGCTAGACTGCGGGGAGGGGTGGGGACAGGAGCTGCAAAGACTAGTCTTGTGCTGAGAGGATCAGAGGGTTAGGTAAGTATATCTACTTTCTCCAATCCCCTAGACCAGGGGTCCTCAAACTACAGCCCGCGGGCCACATGCGGCCCACCGAGGATACGCCTGGCAGGGGCGTATCTGCCGCGAGGCAAGGGACTGGGTTTGGCAGGTCGGGAGAGCTCGACAGGGTTCGGGCAGGGGGGCGGGATCAGCAATTCTAGAACAGGGGAAGGTGGGCTCGGCTTATGAACCCGCACCACTCACCTGGCCTCTCTGCAGCCAGCTGGCCATCTATTCTGATCAGTGCATGCAACCATCACGGCCGGAGGGCGGAGCCTAGAGCTGACCATGAAGAGGGGGAGCAAGAGAGGAGACTCCATCACTGCATGTCGGGTATCACGGCCACGGACCCTAGATAAGTGCAATAGATGATCGATCTCCTCCCTCTCTCTTTCCCCCCTCTCTCCTCTCTCCCTCTCCTCTCTCTCCCCCTTCTCTCCCCTCTCTCTCCCCTCCCCCTCTCTCCCACCCCTCCCCCCCTCCTCTCTCTTCCCCTCTCCTCTCACTCCCCCTTCCTCTCTCGCCCCCCTCCTCTCTCCCCCTCCTCTCTCTCTCTCTCTCTCTCTCTCTCTCTCTCTCCCCCTCCTCTCTCTCTCTCCCCCTCTGCCCTCCTCTTTCTCTCTCCCCCCTCCACTCTCTCTATCCCCCCCTCCTCTCTCTCTGTCTCTTTACATTGTACACAGATCTGACCCAACAAGGTGTCCTGCATTTACTGTATATTTTGCTCCATAAGACACACTTGGGGGGGAAATGTCTGTGCGTCTTATGGAGCGGCCGGCCCAGTATTCCCGCCACCGTTGTATGTCCGCAGTCTCTGGTCATCTCCTGTACTGTGTCCGCAGTCTCTGGTCATCTCCTGTACTGTGTCCGTAGTCTCTGATCATCTCCTGTTCTGTGTCCGCAGTCTCTGGTCATCTCCTGTACTGTGTCCGCAGTCTCTGGTCATCTCCTGTACTGTGTCCGCAGTCTCCGGTCATCTCTTGTACTGTGTCCGCAGTCTCCGGTCATCTCCTGTACTATGTCCGCAGTCTCCGGTCATCTCCTGTACTGTGTCCGCAGTCTCCGGTCATCTCCTGTACTGTGTCCGCAGTCTCCGGTCATCTCCTGTACTGTGTCCGCAGTCTCCGGTCATCTCCTGTACTATGTCCGCAGTCTCCGGTCATCTCCTGTACTGTGTCCGCAGTCTCTGGTCATCTCCTGTACTGTGTCCGCAGTCTCTGGTCATCTCCTGTACTGTGTCCGCAGTCTCTGGTCATCTCCTGTACTGTGTCTGCAGTCTCTGATCATCTCCTGTTCTGTGTCCGCAGTCTCTGGTCATCTCCTGTACTGTGTCCGCAGTCTCTGGTCATCTCCTGTACTGTGTCCGCAGTCTCTGGTCATCTCCTGTACTATGTCCTCAGTCTCCGGTCATCTCCTGTACTGTGTCCGCAGTCTCCGGTCATATCCTGTACTGTGTCCGCAGTCTCCGGTCATCTCCTGTACTGTGTCCGCAGTCTCTGGTCATCTCCTGTACTGTGTCCGCAGTCTCTGGTCATCTCCTGTACTGTGTCCGCAGTCTCTGGTCATCTCCTGTACTGTGTCCGCAGTCTCTGGTCATCTCCTGTACTGTGTCCGCAGTCTCTGGTCATCTCCTGTACTGTTTCCGCAGTCTCTGGTTATCTCCTGTACTGTGTCTGCAGTCTCTGGTCATCTCCTGTACTGTGTCCGCAGTCTCCGGTCATCTCCTGTACTGTGTCCGCAGTCTCCGGTCATCTCCTGTACTGTGTCCGCAGTCTCTGGTCATCTCCTGTACTGTGTCCGCAGTCTCTGGTCATCTCCTGTACTGTGTCCGCAGTCTCCGGTCATCTCCTGTACTGTGTCCGCAGTCTCCGGTCATCCCCTGTACTATGTCCGCAGTCTCTGGTTATCTCCTGTACTATGTCTGCAGTCTCCGGTCATCTCCTGTACTGTGTCTGCAGTCTCCGGTCATCTCCTGTACTGTGTCCGCAGTCTCCGGTCATCTCCTGTACTGTGTCCGCAGTCTCCGGTCATCTCCTGTACTATGTCCGCAGTCTCTGATCATCTCCTGTACTGTGTCTGCATTTGTTCATAGTTTTTTTTTTAAACTATAGTCCGGCCCTCCAACAGTCTGAGGGACAGTGAACTGGCCCCCTGTTTAAAAAGTTTGAGGACCCCTGCCCTAGACAAAAACGAGTAGTTAACCCTTGCAGTGTGGACACAGCCCCACTACAAGGGAAAACTTTTTTTCTTGTCTGGAGTTGTGCTTTAAAGAAAAAAAATATTGCTATCGCTTTGCCCTAAATTTTGTGATCTGTAAGACTACGTTCACATTCTGCACATGTCAGAAACATGTGCAAAATCACATGCTTTCCCGAAATGCACAGAAACGTGTTGCCCTTTTGCAGACGCATCTGCTAATACATGCATTTTGCAGCAGGTGGTTTAGTGCGGCCTGGTTTTGCGAAGGGGAAAAGGAATTCTTTTGTGTGTTTCCTCCTTTGAAAAGAATGGGCTGCCCTACACTCGAAGCACAGGGACATGCAGAAATACACATACACTCTGTTGCATCTGCATGGTGTATGCGGAGCCTTGGCCTTGGTTCTCACTACTTCAGCATGATTTCAAAGCTGCTGGTCAGTGCGATTTCATGTGCGGCTTGCCAACATCTGTGCAACTTCATGCTTAGATGTCTATGGAAGTAGCACATGAAGTTGGCAAAAATAGTGCAGGAACCTTTTTAAAAATGATGCAAGTCGGAGTCACACCGTTTTGAAGGGTTCCATAGCCACAAATTGGGTGCGACTTGTCATGCAACTTTAGACTGTCAAACCAAATGACAAGTCGCACCGGAGTGAACGGGGACTTAGTCAGCTATGACAGAGTGATCACATGCAGGATGAAGGCTTCATTGACAAAATAAGCCTTCAGCCTGTGGATGGCACAGCAATCTGAAGGTGGCAGCGTATGCCTGTTTAATACTATAATGCATTAAACAGATATTAAAAAAAAAATCACACTCAGTTTTTTGGGTATATTTTTATGCATTGGTCAACCTATTATTAAAAAAAAAACAACAACAGGTTTTTTGTAAAAAAAAAAAAATGATCGTTATATTGAACACTATTCTAAAAAAACATTCAATTTTACATTTAAAAAAATTATGCTAATTAGTCATAGGCATATTGTCAAGTTAACTGACGCAAATCGAGGCTCCTAAATTCGGCCTGGGCTTCTAGGCATTAATGACCTCTGAACAGGATGCACAAGATGAATAAATAGACAGAAAAAAAATTATTAATCCAGCAAAAATGGACAAAAAAAATTCCAGTTCTACTGGCAGATGTTTCACGGCGATGTTCTTCCATGAAAATATTTTGTATGAAAGATCTTTCTAAAATGTTCCTTAGAAAAAGGAAAGTGTCACATTTCTTTTATTTTTTTTTCTTTGCCATGATTTTGTTCCATAAGAGAAGTCCCTCCAGTATATCACATATGTTTCTGCAGCAAGTCGTATGGAAGAATTGGAAGGGAAAAACAGTTACAAACAAGCTGGCTAGCGGTTATGCTTTGTTAAGTTATTGAGGCTTTTATACATTTTATATAAAAGCAATAATTACCTCTGTAAAACACAAAAGTACCAGGAACTCCAGGATCATTCAATGCTTGCAGGAAACATATAGCGTTTTCAATGTTCACATATTTACGTAGGGTATTATTGTATTGTTTACTTGACCAGCATTTCTATGTGCATTTTCACATGCTAACTGCACCATATTTTTATTATTATATTACATCTACATATATGTTTACATTCTCCCCTTAAAGAAAAAGTCTCATGAGCATTGAAAAATCAAATTCTGGTCCATAGATTCATGTTGAAATGACGTGATGTTGAAATGCTGAATGCATAGGTAGTACAGCCTTTTTCAACCAGGGTGCCATGGCACCTTGGGTTGCCTTCTGGGTTCTTCAGAGGTGCCTAGGCAAAATTATTATTATTATACATGATTTATATAGTGCCAACAGTTTGCGCAGCGTTTTACAAAATAAAGGTAGACATTACAGTTACAATACAATTTTACAGAGGAAACAGAGGGTCATGTATATTGCTCTAAATTGCCCAAAATTGTCAACAAGCCTACTTTTTTTTGTTCCACAAAGCTACAGGTTTTAATTGTGCACCATTACAATCTTGGACATCATGTGGGCCAACTGCCAGCTTCCTAACAACCAATAACATCATAGGTTGATAAGGAGGACACTGGACCCTTATCAATGTCCTTATTTGGCCCTTCATCAGCACTGGGGTCAAGTTAGCTCAATGAGGGAGAGACACTGATCAGGGGTTGATTTACTAAACCTGGAGAATGCAAAATCTGGTGCAGCTGTGCATGGTAGCCAATCAGCTTCCAAGATTTTTTGTCAAAGCTTAATTGAACAAACTGAAGTTAGAAGCTGGTTGTCTTCCATGCACAGCTGCACCAGATTTTGCACTCTCCAGTTTTAGTAAATCAAGCTCAGATGGTGTAATGCAATGCTGGATACAATAACTAAAAGCAAGTCATATACACACAATACACAGGTAGACACACACAGGTACATTTAACCAGCATTTACACCATTAATTATTCTAAGCATGTGAAAGACCCACTACCGGGTGAACACCTGCCCTGGCACATCATAGCATTCACTTGGCACTCAAAGAAATAACAGAATCCAACTGCAACATTTTCGCACTGTCAAAACTTCCACTTTTATTATCACACAACACACAGGAGGATATATCTTATAGTCATCACTATCTGCATAATAACACACACCAATAATAATGTGAGCATTACAGCATGAAATAGTCACAACTTTTGACAGCGTCACAGCATAGAATTAATACATTACCAAAGATATGGGAAGACGGGAAGGAACAGACCCCATCAGAACCATAATGCACAGGAGGTCGCGGTGAAGCCGTAACGCGACCAACCAATGAGCCCATATAGCCTTGACAAGAGTTGCAGCGTCAGAGCGTCCTCTTTCGCATAGGAAGGCTGCTCCCCTTGACCACACTCAAGCTTGCTGTTTTAAGCCCTTTTTCTGGCAGCTTTCTCAAAGTGGGTGGGCGCCACACCCACTGTAGGAGGAGCTAGCAGAAAGGTTCCATCAGGATAACAGAGTCATGCCCAGCCACTACACTGAACAAACGTTTATCTAAGAATATCACACTTTTGCTTCAGATCAGCTTCTTATCTCCCCTAAACTTAAAGATTTCTAACTTCTCAAACAAGTAGACATCTTTAATTGCACAAACAAGTTCTTATCTGCTTTAAGCAGTCTAATATCTTGTGGCTCTGTTCCTTGGGCCTAGAGAAATTACATCAATGTCTCATGCTCCTGTCATCTGGGCAATGATGCTTTATTGTAAAAATTACCCAAGAAACAAAGGGTCCAGGCCAACACATTTCATAAGCATTACAGGGAGGGAGAAGAGAAATATTGGAATACTAGTCAGTACCAGTGTGCAAAGGTGTTTTTGCTTTGTAAGAATAATGCAGGCCATACATGGTTCGAATTCTGAACGATTTGCGTACGAAAATTGGACCTAAGAATAATTGGCCGATTTTCGCTCTGTTAGTGGGGCAATGGCATCGTCCGATTTTCGTGGTTCCACCCCATTTCATTTATCAGGCATGCTGGAAAATTTGTGAAAAACGACCGATTTTCAAAATCATTGGTGGCACCATCGGATTACAGAACGAACAACTTTTCGATTTTCGGACAAAAAATTGTTCACATAATAATAATTGTGGACATAAAGCAGAACTTCCTCTTTTAAAGTAGCTACTGCAATAGGCCTCTTTTTATGTCATTCATGTGACTAAATGCCAGAGCGCTGGTCATATGATTTATCAACAGAGTTTTGGGCAAATGACGTTTGGGAGAAAAGGACAATCAGCAGCTGAGTCTGAAAACTGGTCCTATAGCGTAGGTGAGATCATGATAAAAAAGAATGGGTATGAAACACGTAATGAAATCAGGAAGCACATGCATTTTCATCAGGTTAAATGTTCTCTGAATTTGACTAATTAATACTTTTGGGTATACAGCCCAACACTTCTGCCACCTAACCTTCTTAGACTTGCCATAGTAACATGCATGTATAGGAATCAGTGGGGCTGAATGATGTGGGAGGTGGGAGTTTAACATCACTCCTCCAAAATACATGTATGCCTTCCTAATTTTAAGATCCTACCTTCTTGTATTGTATACTACAAAATGACAGGTGCTCTTTACTGGTAACAATCTTTGGTGTATTAAAGTGTTTTGTGTTTTTCATCAAGAAGTACGTATTTTTAATATGCTAATATCCTCCTCAGATTATCACCTTGCCCGTTCCCGGAGGAAAAGCGTCCCAGGAGGGAAACAGCACAGTATGGACGCCCCTCCTGCCGCACCCTTCCGACCGTCGGTGAGTAATAAATCAATTTTCGCTAAAATAAAGCTAGCCAATATGCAGATAGATATGTACAGTTTGCTGCCATACCAAGTAAGAAACATGCTGACTTTTTAAGTATACTATGTAACCTCATGTACCAGTGACCAGGATTAAAAGAGGGGGCAAAATCCAAAATGATGAGTTGTCTCCAGAACAGGAATAGAGGAGAAATCTTCCATTGTTGCTGTAAAACTAAAGCAGATGATGCATTTTGGTTGAACAAAAAAAAAAATATTTGATGCCCCCATCAACACACTCAGGGTTGATGGGGGAATCACTCCTGTGGAGCTATTGCAGGGTGGATTTGATTTAAATCAAACTGATTTAAATCACGATTTAAATCACTAGTCAGTAAGGCTTGATTTAAATCCTAGTTTTCTACATAAAGACTAATTCTTGCTGGTATAACTTTAATATACAAGTAGATGAAGATTTTTAGAATAACAACTTTTCATATTAGTTTTTTTATCCCCAGTTTAATAGGTTAATCATTCATATTTGGACAACTTTTCTGTTGTACTTAAGAAGGAGAAAAATAATCATTACCCTAATAATAACAATTTAAATAGATTTATTCATCTGAAACAATAACATTCCAGCATCTGTGATTTGCTTAAACATCCATGTTTGGTAACTAATTTGGCTAAACAAAATCTATATATTTGAAGAAACTTAGACTGTCAGCCCCTCCCCCTCACACTTAGTTTCACTTTCTTCTTGTGCAGATCTATTCCACTCCAAACAATCAGAAAAATATTGTTTCTATTCTATTCACTGAACTTCTTGAAACTTAGCAGTGAAGGGGTTGATTCTGTATTCATAGGTTTGTAGAAGTTAGGATGAAGGTCTTTTTCTTAACTCTGTTCATGTTATAACATTTTTGCTGTGAAGAAGAGGCATGTGATCTCCGCTGAGTCAAATTCAGTTTTGAGAACTGCAAAAGTAAACCAATCATCTGTGATAATATCTTGTAGGCAGAGAAACTGCCCAATAATCTTACAAAAACCTCTGGAAGAGCATGACATTGTGAATGGATTCATGGAATTTATTTACCAAAAAAATTAAACATATACAGCCTTATTCTACATAATTAAAAAACTAATCTTTATTTCATGATGGAATAACCTTTGGATGGTAATATATTTTCCTCAAAAAGCATTTTATTCAAAAGAAATCCGATTTAAATAAAAAAAATCATTGATTTTTATCCACCCTGAGCTATTGTATTTTGATAGTGAGAAGAGTTCCTAGCTGTCAAAACAGAATGTTTAGTGTTGCTTACTATAGTTGGAAACAAAAAACCCTCTAATAGACTGCCCATAGCTGGATGCCAATTCACTGGTCCCTGCTGAACTGCAATTTTGATCCATCTATGGCCAGCTTAAAGTGGTTCTAAAGGCTCAAAGTTTTTTTTACCTTCAGCCACTGGGTGGCCTCTACTGTTTGTATGTAGTTGTGCACTAAGTGGGAACCTGCAAATAGGGACAGATGTCCGAGCCTGCATGCAGCTGATTGCGTTCAAGCTTGGACATCCATCCATAACCTCGGATAACCCCGTGGTGTTTCAGATTCATGCACACAGCTGCTGCTGCTGTCAGCCTGTCATTAGTTTATCTAGGCCGAGCATCTGCCACTATTTGCATGCACCTGCTAATTCTTGCCGCTGGAATACGGCTGTATAAAGGAGACGTAAGGTTGGTTCCCTCACTTTTGAGAGATTGTCTCTCACTTCCTGTATGTACAGGACAGGAAGTGAAGAGAAATCCCCTCAAATAAAACTCATCACCTGCACTAAATGTGACATAGTTACATAGTTAGTCTGGCTGAAAAAAGACAAAAGTCCATCCAGTTCAACCATTAAAAAACAAAAACAAAAAAAACCCCAAAAGTTATAATCCTATACCCACATTTGATCCAGAGGAAGGCTAAAAAAGCCAGCAAAGCATGATCCAATTTGCTCCTGCAGGGAAAAAAATTCCTTCCTGATCCCCCGAGAAGCAACTGGATATTCCCTGGATCAACGTTACCTATAAATGTTAGTATCCAGTTATTTCCTAGATTGTAAGCTTGAAAGAGTAGGGCCCTCTTACCCCTCGTACGCTGTCTGTTTTTGTACTGTGCCATGTATTGTCCCCCCTATTGTACAGCGCTGAGCAAACCCTTTGGCGCTATATAAACTCTATGTAATAATAATAATAATAATATTCTGTGAATCTAAGAAAGAATCCAGGACTTTTTTAAAGCAATCCACTGAGTTGGCCAGAACCAACTCTTGAGGGAGTCTATTCCACATTTCCACAGCTCTCACTGTAAAGAAACCTTTCCGTGTTTGGAGATTAAATTTATTTTCCTCCAGAGGTAACGTGTGTCCCCTTGTCCTCTGTGATGACCTCAGGGTGTATAACTCTACACCGAGTTCACTATATGAACCACTGATGTATTTATACATGGAGATCATATCCCCCCTTATGTGTTATACATGGAGATAATATCCCCCCTTATGTATTATACATGGAGATCATATCCCCCCCTTATGTATTATACATGGAGATCATATCCCCCCTTATGTATTATACATGGAGATCATATCCCCCCTTATGTATTATACATGGAGATCATATCCCCCCTTATGTATTTTACATGGAGATCATATCCCCCCTTATGTATTATACATGGAGATCATATCCCCCTTATGTATTATACATGGTGATCATATCCCCCTTATGTATTATACATGGTGATCATATCCCCCTTATGTATTATACATGGTGATCATATCCCCCTTATGTATTATACATGGAGATCGTATCCCCCCTTATGTATTATACATGGTGATCATATCCCCCCTTATGTATTATACATGGAGATCATATCCCCCTTATGTATTATACATGGAGGTCATATCCCCCTTATGTATTATACATGGAGGTCATATCCCCCCTTATGTATTATACATGGTGATCATATCCCTCCCCCCCTTATGTATTATACATGGAGATCATATCCCCCCTTATGTATTATACATGGTGATCATATCCCCCCTTATGTATTATACATGGTGATCATATCCCCCCTTATGTATTATACATGGAGATCATATCCCCCCTTATGTATTATACATGGAGATCATATCCCCCCTTATGTATTATACGTGGGGATCCTATCCCCCCTTAATCTCCTCTTCTCAAGAGAGAATAAATTCAGTTCCTCTGATCTTTCCTCATAGCTGAGCTCCTCCATGCCTCTTATCAGTTTGGTTGCCCTTCTCTGTACTTTCTCCAGTTCCCTAATGTTCTTTTTGTGAATTGGTGCCCAAAACTGAACTGCATATTCCAGATGAGGCTTTGTACCGGAGAAAATTATATCTCTCTCTCTGGAGTCTATATCTCTCCCAATACAAGAGAGGATTTTGCTTGCATTGCATTGCAAGCCATTATTAAGCTTGTGATCTACCAGAACTCCCAGATCCTTCTCCACCATTGATTCCCCCAATTGTACGCCCTAGTATGTATGATGCATGCATATTCTTAGTCCCCAACCTTACATTTATCAACATTGAACTTCATTTGCCACATAGTTGCCCAATTAAACAGTGCATTGAGGTCGGCTTGTGAATTGAAGACCTCCTGTAAGGACGTTATTCCACGGCACAGCTGGGTGTCATCTGCAAAGACTGAAATGGGATTTTTAATCCCAGACCCTATATTGTTTATAAATATATTAAAAAGTAAGGGTCCCAACAGTGAACCTTGGGGTACACTCACAAATCTGACAACTCATGGGGCCCCCGGCAATAGGGGATCATGGGGCCCCTGTGTCCTAGCCCACACTCAAACCACACCCAAAAAAGTCTATGAAACATGCTAGGGGCATCTCATGGGGCCCCCTACTGACCCCGGGCCCTTGGACAGAGCCCGAGTTCCCAAATGGTCAGTCTGCCCCTGGGTACACCAATGACAACCCTAGACCAATCAGAGTATGAATCATTAACCACTACTCTTTGAATACAATCTTTTAGCCAGTTTTCTATCCATTTACATACAGATTTTTCCAAGCCCGTAGACTTTACCTTACACATTAGCCGTGTGTGGGGAACTGTGTCAAACGCTTTTGCAAAATCCAAGTATACTACGTCCACCAGCACCCCTCTGTCCAAGCATACCACGTCCACCGCCACCCCTCCATCCAAGTATACCACGTCCACCGCCACCCCTCTGTCCACCTCCTCATAAAAAGAAATCAGATTTGTTTGACAAATTCTGTCTTTCATGAATCCATGCTGTTTGTTGCTTCAAATATTTTTCAAAAGATCTCATCTATGTGGTCTTTTATTAAGCTCTCCAGTATCTTCCCAACTATAGAAGTTAAACTAACAGATATATAATTACTTGGTAAAGATTTTGACCCATTTTTAAATATTGGCACCACATTGGCCTTATGCCAATCCAGTGGTACTCTGCCAGTCATTAAAGAGTCCCTAAAAATTAGAAACATTGGCTTTAAAATGACAGAGCTCAATTCTTTAAGGACCCATGGGTGTATGCCATCCAGTCCAGGTGCTTTATTCACCTTTACTCTGCCTAAATATTTCTGGATTATATCAGTTGTGAGGCAATGTGGATCATCTGGTGCTGTGTCAATACCATGCCCATTATGGACAAGAGCTCCCCCATCCTCCTTTGTATATACAGAGCTGAAGAAGGGATTTAATAAATTTGCCTGCTCTTTGTCCCCAGTCACCCACTCTAGATTATTGTGTAAAGGGCCTACATGCTTGGACTGAATCTTTTTACTATTAATATATTTGAAGAATTTTTTGGGGTTGGTCCTGCTATCTTTTGCAATCTGTCGTTCGTTTTCAATTTTTGTGGTCTTTATTTCCTTTTTTGCATAGTCTGTTATATTCTTTGTAATGTTTAAACGATGATAGCGTTCCTTCATTTTTATATTTAATAAAAGCTCTTTTCTTATTATCTATAGGTTTTTTAACTTTGTCCGTAAGCCACATAGGTTTGATTTTTAGCCTTTTAACCTTGTTGCCCATGGGAATATATTTTGTAGTGTGTTCACATACAGTCTTTTTAAAGAACTCCCACTTATGTGTTGTGTTCATCAATGCCAATTTTCCCTTCCAGTCTAAGTCTTGGAGAGCATCTCTCAGCCTTGGAAAATTAGCTCTCTTAATATTGAGCATTTTTATTTTTCCCGTATGTGCTTGCTGTTTACAGCTAACAATAAATGAAATCATGTTATGGTCACTGCTACCCAGATGTTCTTTTATATGGACATTTGTAATAAGCTCTGCATGGTTTGAGATTAGCAGGTCCAGCAGAGCATCATTCCTAGTTGGGGCCTCTATGAACTGTGCCATAAAAGTGTCCTGTAGTAGGTTTAAAAATGTTTGCTCTTTAACTGTTCCTGCAGTACCATTACTCCAGTCAATTTCCGGATAATTCAAATCCCCCATTATTATCACTGTCCCAGCCCTTGCTGCCCTTTCAATCTGTGCAAGGAGCTGAGTCTCCACCTCCTCATTAACAATGAGGGGCCTATAACAAACTCCAATGATTACCTTTGTAGTACGCCCCCCCATGTGCAGTTCCACCCATAATTCTTCAGCCTCATCACACTCTCCATCAACTAGGTCCTCTTTCACACTATGTTTGTGTCATGGCATACATGCAGATTAAGAACCACTGGGGTTGATTTACTAAAGGCAAATGGACTGAGCACTGTGCAAGTGCAGTTGCTTCAGAGTTTAGTAAATGAGAGGAAGCTCTGCTAATGTCCGTCATCCAGTCATGTGAAAGCAAAAATGCTGTTTTTTTTAATTCTCCTTGCATGTGATTGGGTATGCTTTGCAAAGGGAAGCTTCACCTCATTGACTAAGGTCTGGAGCAACTGCACCTGCAGAGTGCACAGTCTATTTGCCTTTGGTAAATCAACCCCATTGAGTTCTGTTTATTGCATATGACCGAGCAGAGGACATTGTCCAGTCAGTGTGCCCAGCCTAATGACCATTTGCATGTGTGGGCAGTGTAACTAGTTAGCTGAGATTCTATATATAGCGCTCTTTCAAAAATAAATAAATAAATAAATAAACAAGCGTGTTTAAATGGACTAAATGAATATTTATGCTGTATTAAGTAGATGCACGGACAGGATGCAGCTCTCCCACATGTAACCAGTTATAGTTAGAGATTCTCCAGAGAATGCCGTGCATCTGTTACAGCAAACCCCTACGCCTGTATAAGAGCCGGGTGAAGGGAAAAGTGTCTGCGTTCCCCATGGCAACCAATCACTTACTGACTTTCCTTGTGATTGGTTGCCATGGACAACTCAATGCCTCTCCTTTGCCTATGTTTTTATGCAGCCAAAAGCGTATTATCAAAAATGGAAAACTAAAAAAAGTTAATGCTTTGCTACAATAAAATAAAAAGGATTGATTAAAATGGTAATCCTGGGATTTAACTGATTACCACCAGGGATCGAAGAGGAGTGGTTTTTTCTTACAACTAAGGCATGTTTAAGAGGGTTCTTGCCTGCCTCAATATCAGGTGTTTTTTTTTAAAGGCTGAACTCAGTGGGATTATGTCTTCTTTCTTCCTAACAAATATAAGTAGCACACTAGCAAAACTAGGCCTATGAGTTGAGCAGTAAAATTAGAAAGAAAAAAAAACATTACTTTGTCAAAGCCCAGCACTGTCAGGAATTTTCACTGTTTCAGAGCCCAGCATTGGCAGGAATTATCTCTTTATCGGAGCCCAACACTGTCGGGAAATATCATTATGTCAGAGCCAAGCACTGTTGGAAAATTTCATATTTTAGAGCCCAGCACTGTCAGGAAATGCCACAATGTCGGAGCCTAGTATGCTAAGGAAAGGCCACTATATCAGCGTCCAGAACTGTCAAGAAAAGCCATTATATCAGAGCCCAGCACTCTCTAGAAATGCCACTGTGTCAGAGCCCAGCATAATTGGGAAATGCCACTTCATCATAACCCAGCATAGTCAGGAAATGTTCAATACGTCAAAGCCCAGCACTTTCAGGAAATGCCACGATGTCGGAGCCTAGTATTCTAAGGAAAGGCCACTATATCAGTATTCAACACTGTCAGGAAAAGCCATTATATCAGAGCCCAGCAGTCTCTGGAAATGCCACTGTGTCAGAGCCCAGCATAATTGGGAAATGCCACTTTGTCAGAGTTTGATATTGTCAGGAAATGCCACTTTATCATAGCCCAGCATAATCAGGAAATGTTCAATACATCAAAGCCCAGCACTGTCAGGAAATGCCACAATGTCAAAGCCTAGTATGCTAAGGAAAGGCCACTATATCAGTGTCCAGCACTGTCAGGAAAAGCCATTATGTCAGAGCCCAGCATAATTGGGAAATGCCACTTTGTCAGAACTTGATATTGTCAGGAAAAGTCACTTTATCATAGCCCAGCATAGTCAGCAAATGCCATTACAGTGTGTCAGAGCCCAGCACTGTCAGAAATGTTCAATATGTCAGAGCCCAGCACTGTCAGAAATGTTCAATATGTCAGAGCCCAGCACTGTCAGAAATGTTCAGTATGTCAGAGCCCAGCACTGTCAAGAAAAGCCATTATGTCAGTGCCTAATACGGTAAGGAAATGCAACTATATCAGTGTCCAGCACTGTCAGGAAAAGCCATTATGTCAGAGCCCAGCATAACTGGGAAATGCCACTTTGTCAGAACTTGATATTGTCAGGAAAAGTCACTTTATCATAGCCCAGCATAGTCAGCAAATGTCATTACAGTGTGTCAGAGCCCAGCACTGTCAGAAATGTTCAATATATCAGAGCCCAGCACTGTCAGAAATGTTCAATATGTCAAAGCCCAGCACTGTCAGAAATGCTCAGTATGTCAGAGCCCAGCACTGTCAGAAATGCTCAATATGTCATAGCCAGCACTGTCAGAAATGTTCAATATGTCAAAGCCCAGCACTGTCA
Source organism: Staurois parvus (assembly GCF_062004578.1). Lineage (NCBI taxonomy): Eukaryota > Metazoa > Chordata > Amphibia > Anura > Ranidae > Staurois > Staurois parvus. Next base: position 539,766 of record NW_028318702.1, on the reverse strand, counting down.
GAAATGCTCAGTATGTCAGAGCCCAGCACTGTCAGAAATGCTCAATATGTCATAGCCAGCACTGTCAGAAATGTTCAATATATCAGAGCCCAGCACTGTCAGAAATGTTCAATATGTCAGAGCCCAGCACTGTCAGAAATGCTCAGTATGTCAGAGCCCAGCACTGTCAGAAATGCTCAATATGTCATAGCCAGCACTGTCAGAAATGTTCAGTATGTCAGAGCCCAGCATTGTCAGAAATGCTCAATATGTCAGAGCCCAGCACTGTCAGGAAAAGCCATTATGTCTGAGGCAAGCCCTGTCAGGTAATATCACTATGTTGGAAGTCAGCACCTTCTGGAAATGCCACTATGTCAGTGCCTAACACTCTAAGGAAATGCCAATTTATCAGAGCCCAGCTCCCTCTGGCAATGCCACTGTCAGAGCTCATCATAATTGGGAAATGCCACTTTGTCAGAGCACGACATTGTCAGGAAATGCCACTTTATCATAGCCCAGCATAGTCAGGAAATGCCACTATGTAGGATCCCAGCACTGTCAGGAAATCTCGCAATGTCAGAGCCCAGCACTGCTGCCATTTTGCCAGAGCCCAACAATGTCAGGAAATGTGTCTTTGTCAGAATCCAGCACTGTTGGAAAATATCCATTATATCACAGGCCGGCACTGGCTGGAAATGCCACTTTATTAAAGCCCAGCATTGCTGGGAAACGTCATTATGTCAAAGCTTAGCACCGTCAGAATATGCAATTCTTGTCACAACATCTCATGTGTGACTCAAAGCTCCTAATCCAGTTTGAGATCCGGGAAGCCAATCTCAGGCATCTGCAGAAGTTGAGAGCAGTGCGCACCCCACACATCACCAGCCTGGATCTCCTACCTCCTCATGTCAGTGTGATCTATAGGAAGGTTTGTTCTTTTAAGAGATGTGGTGAGTGTGCCACCAAAGCTTGTGGCTAGCAAACAATTTTGCATATAGCACTGAAGGCTTCTTATAAGAATGATGGGTATGGGTGAGGTGCTTGCAAACGTCAATTCCACCATAAAGTTTTGCATTTTGGTTGCATTGCCCTCTATCAACTGAACTTCCTAGTTATTTATATATTCCTAATTCCGAGAATCCCTCAAGGGAGAATGATGGCAATATATGGTTTTACAGCAGCTTCTGCTGTTGGGATAGACCGGGAATTCTGCAATATCTCACCAATTGCACCTCTGAGAGATTTTTAGTGCTATACAAAACTGAGTTATTCGTTTTGGGTCGACCGGACAATGGTGACTGGTTCACTTTATGTTAATCAGGGTATGCTGAGCTATAAAATGGCTTGGGTACAAGATGTATGGATCTCTGTTCAGCACTTGCTACCAAGTGGTCAGTTCACAAAACACACTGAGAGCATTACGTCGCTTCACTGTGTGTTATTGTCATCATTTGTTTAGAAATATCGCATTGGTTAATTCATAAAAGGAGAAACCACATGCAGCATTTCTTTCATTATTTTGCTGTTTATTTCTATTAAAATGTACCAAAAAGTCAATGCCACCATTTGATAGCTCAGCACTTAGAAAATGTCACTATGTCAGAGTTTAGCAGTGTCAGGAAATACCACAATGGCAAAGCTTAGCACTGTAAGAAAACGGCTCTATATTAGAGTTTATCACTGTCAAGGAACACCAGTATGTCAGAGCTTAGTCCTGTCAGAAAACATCACTGTGTCAGAGCTCAGCACTATCAGGAAAAGCCACATGGGCAGAACTCAGCACTGTCAGCAAATGCCAGTATGTCGGAGCTTAGCACTGTCAGGAAACACCATTAAGTTAGAGTTTAGCACTGTTGGAAAATGCTACTTTGACAGAGCCCAGTTAAGGAAAATCCAGTATGTCAGAGCTTAGCACTGTCAGAAAACACCACTGTGTCAGAGCTTTGCACTGTTAGAAAATACCACTGTGTCAGAGCTTAGCACTGTCAGAAAACACCACTGTGTCAAAGCTTAGCACTGTCAGAAAACACCACTGTGTCAGAGCTTAGCACTGTCAGAAAACACCACTGTGTCAGAGCTTAGCACTGTCAGAAAACATCACTGTGTCGGAGCTTAGCACTGTCAGAAAACATCACTGTGTCAGACCTTAGCACTGTCAGAAAACACCACTGTGTCAGAGCTTAGCACTGTCAGAAAACACCAGTATGTCAGAGCTTAGCGCTGTCAGGAAACGCCAGTATATCAGGGCTTAGCATTGTCAGGAAGTGTTAGTATGTCAGAGCTTAGCACTGTCAGAAAACTCCACTAAGTTAGAGTTTTACATTGTCGGAAAATGCTACTTTGGCAAAGTCCAGTTAAGGAAAAGCCAATATGTCAGAGCTTAGCACTGTCAGAAAACACCACTGTGTCAGAGCTTAGAACTGTCAGAAAACACCACTGTGTCAGAGCTTAGAACTGTCAGAAAACACCACTGTGTCAGAGCTTAGCACTGTCAGAAAACACCAGTGTGTCAGAGCTTAGCACTGTCAGAAAACACCACTGTGTCAGAGCTTAGCACTGTCAGAAAACACCACTGTGTCAGAGCTTAGCACTGTCAGAAAACACCAGTGTGTCAGAGCTTAGCACTGTCAGAAAACACCACTGTGTCAGAGCTTAGCACTGTCAGAAAACACCAGTGTGTCAGAGCTTAGCACTGTCAGAAAACACCACTGTGTCAGAGCTTAGCGCTGTTGGGAAATGCCAGTATGTCAGAGCTTAGCACTGTCAGAAAACACCACTGTGTCAGAGCTTAGCACTGTCAGAAAACACCACTGTGTCAGAGCTTAGCACTGTCGGGAAATGCCAGTATGTCAGAGCTTAGCACTGTCAGAAAACACCACTGTGTCAGAGCTTAGCACTGTCAGAAAACACCACTGTGTCAGAGCTTAGCACTGTCAGAAAATACCACTGTGTCAGAGCTTAGCACTGCCAGAAAACACCACTGTGTCAGAGCTTAGAACTGTCAGAAAACACCACTGAGTCAGAGCTTAGCACTGTCAGAAAACATCACTGTGTCAGAGCTTAGCACTGTCAGAAAACACCAGTGTGTCAGAGCTTAGCACTGTCAGAAAACACCACTGTGTCAGAGCTTAGCACTGTCAGAAAATACCACTGTGTCAGAGCTTAGCACTGCCAGAAAACACAACTGTGTCAGAGCTTAGCACTGCCAGAAAACACCACTGTGTCAGAGCTTAGAACTGTCAGAAAACACCACTGAGTCAGAGCTTAGCACTGTCAAAAAACACCACTGTGTCAGAGCTTAGCGCTGTCGGGAAATGCCAGTATGTCAGAGCTTAGCACTGTCAGAAAATACCACTGTGTCAGAGCTTAGCACTGCCAGAAAACACCACTGTGTCAGAGCTTAGCGCTGTCGGGAAATGCCAGTATGTCAGAGCTTAGCGTTGTCAGAAAATTCCATCAAGTTAGAGTTTAGCACTGTTGGAAAACGCCACTTTAGCAAAGCCCAGTTAATGTCGAGTGTTCGTAAACTTCATGCCACATTGAATGTATGTAAACATCAATCAGTATATTGAACCAATTAGCACTCTTTTAAATTATCACTGACTTCTGCCTGGAGAGTTCTATGAGGTGTCTATTGAGAAAAGCAGGAGGAAGAGCGAAAGCATATTAGAGATTTATGAGAAATAGAGGCAATTCATGCTAAAATATTTATTTTTTATGAAAGTACACCAATTTTAAATCTACATGACATTTATGTGTGAAAATTAAACATTTTCACAAAGAAGTGAGAAAAAGTAATGAATGCATCTTAGTGAGCTGATCGTGAATCTCCTAAACTGTCCGCTGACACACATCAGTTTTGCAAACATAAAAGTATATTTTTTTCCAAAAAATCTTTGATTAATTTCCACTTACTGTAAAACAAAGAATGAGGAAAAAAAGAATGCTGAGCATACATAGATCCAAACTGGCCAGTTCAGCAGGGACCTGCCGAGATTCATGGGCAGGCTGTATGGTCAGGCTGATTGTACCCAAGTTGATCCATCAATCAACTTGGGTATACCCAGCCTGTCGGATTTTTTTACAATGATTACTGCTACAGCCAATATCAGTAATCGTATTCTGCTGACCAGACCCCCGATGAACACAATAGCACTGTGGGAGGCATTCCCCCATTAACACTGACTGGAAAGGAAAGAAAATTGAGTAATCTATGAGCTACTGAAAGCCCAGGTACAGTCACAGAATTAGATATTTACCCAGGTATGGTCAGACACACCCACTTATTATCCTCCGCACTACAAGACTGCCTGAGGATACTTGTGATGAGGGGTGTGGCCATTACTCTTCTATGCCAGGACAGAGCTCTGGAGTGGGAGAGCAGGAGGCACATTTCCACTAAAAGAAAATGATATTTTCAAGACAAAATCATTTAAAAAAAAAATACGATATGGCAGTATGGAACTATTTCTTTAAAAAAAATCGAATACTAATGTAATATTTCCAGCTTTTCTAATTGTATTCCTGATGATTCAACCTAAAATAAAATCCTTTGGCAGTGATCACAAAATCCCAGCCATAAAGTACAGGTTTCTTTAGATACAATTGTGACATGACAACAATTGAAAACTCACATTTAAACATCTGACCACCCTTTGTTTTATCTGTTTTGGTTGGTTTAAATCAGATCCAAATCTAAGGGGGTGCTGGGGTGGGCTATGCCCTGCTGATTTGAGTTGTGCCCCCCCGGATCTCTGAGAGTTCATTCACTGGTCCATGAGACTTCAGTTCTTTCAATCATGGAGGCTCAGCATCACATGTGGATGTTTCCTAGGGTGATCTGCATCCAGACTGTCATCTGCCCATCAAAGTAATTCCATAAACCCTCACAAGGGCCAACCTGTTGCTTGCATCAGGGTTGAGGGCTCTTAACCTCCCTAGCGGTATTCCCGAGTGTAGCTCGGGGTAAAATGTCAGTACCAAAAGCGGTAACCCCGAGCTACACTCGGGCTTACCATGCGGCGTTGCTCAGGGAGTCCCTGCAGAGCTTACCTTGTCCTTCGCTCCCACAATGTGTCCCCTGCAGCGTCTCCGGCCATCTCCTCCGGCCGATGCCAGCATCCGGCTTCTGTGTTCCGGTCCCTGTGACGTCGGGACGTATGGCGCCGCCGACGGCGGGAAATTTGAAAATTTTAAAAAATGTTATTTTTTTCCAAACAAATTTTACATAGCAAAACATTGCTGTTTCAACCCATTTCACATACATTTTGTCCCGAGTGCTTTGTCCTGCGCCCTGCCTGCATTTTTACTGTTCTTTCTGCCTAGAAACTGAGAAAAGTCCATGGCGTCCAAAAAGCGTTCCTTTAGGTCAAAAGCGGGTTTAGACCGGCTAGAGAACAGTGATAGTAAATCAGAACCACTTGCAGAATTGAGTGATGATTTGTGGGGAAATTCCCCATCAGACACTGAAAACGATTTTGTGACTTTGCTCAGCGATGTGCGAACTTGGCGCTCTATTTCACATTTCAGTGTTTTTGGTTTGATTATATTATTGAATTAAACGTATTATTATTATAGTATTATTTTTTACGATTATTTATTAAATTATAATTTATGATTTCGTGTTTCAAATTTTATCATACCCGGGATGTTTAATAGACTCTTGTTCCGACAGATTTCAGTGAGTTTTTCCTAAAAATTACAGCTTACAATAAAAAAACTACATATTTCCATGCAAAATAATGGTACCGCTTTCAGCACCAAAAATCTGAAATAATCATACCGCTAGGGAGGTTAAGAGGAGTACTGAGGCAGGGTGCTGTGATGTTTTCAGGCAGCTATGTACAGCTATACTGGCCCCTCCCACTAGCCATGATCTGGCTGCATTGCACAGAGAAGCACAGAGATTCAGTAATAATGTCACGGGTTCTAAATTAAGCTATGTTAAGTTTTAATTAAACGTTTCATTGTCATGTTGATGAGGGGAAAAGGAAGGACAACGGAAGCCAAAATGTAAGCACATTAAACTTCAGCTTCACAGAAGCTTTTGCCAAATAAATTATACCAAGTGACTCTAAAATTCTAAAGGTAATGAAGGTAGCCCTTGGAAGAATGTTTTCCTTGGGTCTAATTTCTATTTGTAGTCTATTCTTCTTTCCTGTATTTCTGTAATTCACCTCACCTTATCTCCTGTCCTGTCCGGTGACTCATTGCTTTTCTTTTTTTTTTTACTTTCAGCAGGGATTCCTGAGTCGTCGCTTGAAGAGCTCTATAAAGAGGACAAAGAGTCAACCCAAGCTAGATCGGACCAGCAGCTTTCGGCAGATCCTTCCACGTTTCCGGAGTGCTGACCATGACAGGTGAGGACTCCAGCCTCCCATGGCTTAAAGGAAAGGAGTATTTTCAGGGAGTGCATATTTGGAGTTATTATTGCAGCATTTGCCCTAAAATAATGTGTTCTATAACTTCCACATTTTTATGTGCTTATTGTTCCTCATTTTTGCCACTTTAATATATGTAGACATGTCTAGATTAGACAATAGAGACACAGAAAATGAGTTACTCAACTGATTGTAAACCTCTGAAAAGAAAAATAAACAAAACATATGCTTCTATAGTGTGTACTAGACGCAATCCAAAGCCGTTAGCATGGTTTCTATCTGCACTCTCTTCCCTCTGCTATCTTCATGAAGCACTTCTGACAGTCTGTACAGACTCCAGACAATCCCAGAAGACTGGCCCGCCCCCACCTTCAGCATACAACAGGTGATTGAAATCCTCAGCTGTTTCCCTATGAGACTTGTGTAGAGGTGGTGTGTCCATTCCCTACACTCAGGTCTCAGATTAAACTCAGCTCCCTGCTCTTTGTTGTGCAGTATGTGACATCAGATCCCAGCCCCCTGCCTTCTGGAACTGATGTGTAAATTGCGTGCTTTAGGAGGCTATAGAGCAGAGACCGCTGCAAATAAACAGGTACAACTTACGTAGGAGATTTTTTTTTAATGTTTGTGTATTAACCCTTACATTTACACAGTGAAATGACTGGCTTCAGGTGATACACAAAAATGAAACAAATCCTCCTACATAGGCTGTACCTGTTTATCTGTAGTCTTCTCTTCTCTACATCTGTTCAAAGTGCAAAATTTATAAAGCGTGTCTGAGCTGTCAGAAAAAAAGACAGAGCTGAATTTACACTCTGCAGATCTCAGTGAGGAGAGCTCTGAGAGCTGATTGGAGGGAAGAAACACCCCCCCCCCTTCACACAGCACACAGGAACAGAGCTGAGCCAGTCAACTGAGGGTCCATCAGAACCAGGGCCTTCATGGCAGGATCACCAGTTATTATTTTAATGAAAGATCAAAGCTTATTTGAGATTTTACTGATTAGATTTAGACTTACTGCCACATATTTGGTTCGTGCTTGGAGCACACTCAAATTCACACCCCCTGCACCGTGATGGCGCCAGCAGCTCCTGGGCACACATTTACAATCGAAATCCCTGTGACGCATGATAAGGAAACTCTTTAAATGCTTCCAGTGTTTACATTTCTTAAAGGGCTGACAGGAAGGGGTTAATTAAACCACTTGCTGACTGCAGTGTGTATCTATACAGCCGGGTGGCTTTATAGCCCAGAAACTTTAGGCACCATAGTTAGGGCCATTTCTTGGGAGCATGCAGCTTTGAGACATGACGTGTTTGGTATCTATTTACTCATGCAACATCAACTCTTGTATTTAAAAAAGAAATGGTACTATATTATGCTTGTGTGCAGTAAAATTTATTTTAGTGTATTTGTTCCTGAAAAGTTGAGTATGATAAACGACTGTGCAAATATCATCTGCAACTGCCAACACCATTTTATTCTACAGAGTTTCTGCTTTTAGAAAATAAATAATATTTGGGGGGTTAAGCAATTTTCTAGCAAAAATTCTGTGTGAAAAATTAAAAAAATTGCCCCAGATGGTAAGTAGTTGAAAAATAAAAATGAAACCCAACCCTGGGAAGGAAAAAGAAAACTCTTTGCAGTGGGGTCCCCCCACACAGCAAGGGTAAATGCGTGTTACTGCCAGGGGGTAGATAGAGCGGACTGACCATTTGGAAAGTCGGGCACTGCCCGAGGGCCCGGAGTCAGTAGGGGGCCCCATGAGATGCCCCTGGTACCTTTTTCATAGGCTTTTTTGAGTTTGGGCAAGGACACAGGGGCCCCATGATCCCCTATTGCCCGGGGGCCCCTTGAGTTGTCAGTCCGCCCCTGGGTAGAGGTATTACTTACCTTACCCCTTGCTCCGGTATGCCACGACATTCTTCATGAAGCTCCATGCTGTGGGTAGTCCCTCTCATACAATGTGGCTTGGACTCTAGGTTCACATGACAGCGGTGTGGTAAATCCCATGTGATTAGTACAGGAACCACACCGCATTCCTGTGCAAATCCCATGCGATTTGTGTGCGGTGCGATTGGAGCCATACATTTTGTAGGCTCTATTTCAGCAATGGGCAAACTACGGCCCGGCGGACCTTTTAATCCGGCCCGCGGAGCGTGGCAAACATTGGCTGTCAGGATGTAGGCGGGGCAGCGTGACGAACTCCTCTCCTCTCACAGTCCGCCCTGAAGACCGGAACGGCGCGGGAACACGGCGAGAGGAACGCGCGGAGCAAAGGTAAGTGAATTGACACAATATGGGGAATGAATTACTATAGGGGGGATGAATTACTATAGGGGGGATGAATTACTATATGGGGGATGAATTACTATGGGGGATGAATTACTATGGGGGATTAATTACTATAGGGGGGATGAATTACTATGGGGGATGAATTACTATATGGGGGATGAATTACTATGGGGGATGAATTACTATATGGGGGATGAATTACTATATGGGGGATGAATTACTATATGGGGGATGAATTACTATAGGGGGGATGAATTACTATGGGGGATGAATTACTATGGGGGATGAATTACTATATGGGGGATGAATTACTATATGGGGGATGAATTACTATATGGGGGATGAATTACTATGGGGGATGAATTACTATGGGGGATGAATTACTATATGGGGGATGAATTACTATGGGGGATGAATTACTATAGGGGGGATTAATTACTATATGGGGGATGAATTACTATGGAGGATGAATTACTATATGGGGGATGAATTACTATGGGGGATGAATTACTATATGGGGGATTAATTACTATGCTTACTATGGGGGAATATTACTATACTTACTATGGATGGCATGGTAGTGGCTGGGCCGGCCAGCAGCTAGTCCGGCCCCCGGGTCCAATATATGAACCCATTGCGGCCCTCAAGTCAAAAGGTTTGCCCACCCCTGCTCTATTTGCACCGCACCCGCACCAAAAACATGCAGGACCCTTTTTTGGTCCGCACTAGAATCGGGTCGCATAGGTATTCACACCAATGCGATCTGATGCTGCACATCGCACCGCGTTTTGCGGACCGATGTCGGGGTGTTGTTAAATTAACATACACACCCACATTGATTCGTATGAACGGGGTGCGATTGTGATGTGGTGCGGAATTCGCACTGAAAATGCTGCGAATTCCGCACCCCATCAGTGTGAACCAGGAGTCCTGCATTATATGTGTGTGATCATGTCTGGAGTTTCTTAGGGAGGAGGCTGCAGGGACTGGTCGCACAGGTTGAAGGAGCCTGCTGGAATGAGAAATAAGACAAGTATTACTCTTTATTCCCTTGCACCTAGGCAAAAATAAACCTCCCTTTGCATTATTGCAATTTTTTTTTCTGCTTTTGGAAAAAAAGAATAAACCATTTTGTCTGCTCTAATCACCCCTGGCAGTGTTACGTCGTTTATGCCAATGGTAACTGTCACTTTTGCTGAACAGCCTGTTCTGCAGATAAAGGTGGAGAAAAATTTGGATAAAGGCCTTTAAAATAAAAAAGGAATTCATATACTAAACATTATGATTACAGGCAGGGCTGCTGTTGAAATCATGAGGCCCTGTGCAGCCTACCTGACACAGCCCCCCAGCCTGAGTGGGTGTGTGGATGCAGGTGTATTGCCCTGAACATGGCTTCAGCCACACGAGCAAACGACTCATTTATGCGGCCAGAATACCTGTGTGAATGAGCCCTTAATTATTTTTTTTATTATTTTTCATAATTTTTTACCCTCTGGGGGTGGGGAAGCTTTGGTGAAGTATCGGGGGTCTAAATAGACCCTTGATGTTTTACTTTTGAGACAGAGAAATGCAGATCCCCAACCTTTTTCTGTAGCCTCAGCTGCACTGCAGAATGAATGAACAGGAAGCACTCAGTACAGAGGCTCCTGTTCATTCACAAATGGAAGCATAGTAAACACAGTTTATTATGCATCAGTTATGAATGAGCACAAGGGGGATTGGAACTGCAGGGAATGGGGAACATGGACAGGAGAGGGAGTGACCAGAGTGGTGGTGGGGGTGATCCCTGAAACCGATCTACTGCTTTCCCTTCAGCAGCCGACAGCCAGCAAGATGGAGAGAAGCCAGAGAGTGGGATGCTGAGCTATGATCAGCAGCTCTTTGAACTGCCTGCACCATAAAGCTGCTGTTGAACTGAGGAGTGAGTGTGTGGGTGCAGGTGTATGGTCCAGAACATGGCTCCAGCCCCATGAACTCATTCACGTGGCCAGAGTACTTGTATGTGTGAGACTTTAATTATTATTTTTACATACACTTTTAGATTCTTTCTATTTTTTACATTTTTTAACAGCCCTATGGGGGGGGGGGGTAGCTTTGGTGAAATATCTGGGGTCTAAACAGACACCTGATGTTTCAGTTTTGGGACAGAGAAACAAAGATCCCCAATTTTTTTTCTGAAGCTACAGCTACACTGCTTAATGAATGAAAAGGAAGCACTTTGTACAGAAGCTTCCTGTTCATTTACAAACTGAAGCATAGTATACACAATTTACTACGCTTCAGTTATGGATGAACACAGGAGTGATCGGAGCTGCAGGGGAGGGGATTGTGGACACGAGAGGGGGTGACCAGACACCAGAACAGCGGGGGGGGGGAGATCCCTGAAACCGATCCCTCTGTGGCTCCCCATGCAGCAGCTGACAACCTGCGGGAAAGAGAGGTGGAGAAACCGAGGAGGAGGGCTTTGCGCTGTAATCAGCAGGTTTTGAAACTGCCTGCATCATAAAGCTGCCGTTGAACTGATGAGGCCCGGGACCCATACAGGAGGTCCATTTTTGGCGGCTCCTCTTAAAGTTATTAACCCTATACAGTTATTAACATTTTTTCTTATTTTATTTATTTTAATAGTCATAGATGATCTATAATGTCAAGTGGCAAAGATACACTATATTGCCAAAAGTATTGGTCGGCCGGCCTTTACACGCACAGGAACTTTAATGGCATCCCAATCTTAGTCCGTAGGGTTCAATATTGAGTTGGCCCCGCCCTTTGCAGTTATAACAGCTTCAACTCTTCTGGGAAGGCCGTCCACAAGGTTTAGGAGGGTGTCTATGGGAAGGTTGGACCATTCTTCCAGAAGCACATTTGTGAGGTCAGGCACTGATGCCGGACGAGAAGGCCTGGCTTGCAGTCTCCACTCTAATTCATCCCAAAAATGTTCTATGGGGTTGAGGTCAGGACTCTGTGCAGGTCAGTCAAGTTCCTCCGCCCCAAACTCGCTCATCGATGTCTTTATGGACCTTGCTTTGTGCACTGGTGTGCAGTCATGTTGGAACAGGAAGGGGCCATCCCCAAACTCTTCCCATAAAGCTGGGAGCAGGAAATTGTCCAAAATGTCTTGGTGTGCTGACACCCTAAGAGTTCCCATCACTGGAACCAGGGGACCAAGCCCAACCCCTGAAAAACAACCCCACACCATAATCCTCCCTCCACCAAACTTTACACTTGGCACAATGCAGTCAGGCAAGTACCATTCTCCTGACAACTGCCACACCGAGACACGTCTATCGGATTGCCAGACAGAGAAGCGTGATTGGTCACTCCAGTGAACACATCTTCACTGCTCTAGAGTCCAGTGGCGGCGTGCTTTACACCACTGCATCCGACGCTTTGCATTGCACTTAGTGATGTAAGACTTGGATGCAGCTGCTCGGCCATGGAAACCCATTCCATGAAGCTCTCTACGCACTGTTGTTGGGCTCATCTGAAGGCCACACCAAGTTTGGAGGTCTTTAGCTATTGACTCTGCAGGCAGTTGGCGACTCCTGTGCACTGAGCGCTTCAGCATGCGCTGACCCCGCTCTGTCATTTTTGGTGGCCTGTTGTTGTTGTTCCCAGTTGCTTCTACTTTGTTATAATACCTTTCTTATAATACAGTTATATTTATAGGTAGATGTGCCGCGTCAAAGGACTTCCACCAATGTCTCTGTCTTGTCGCTTCTCTTCCTCAGGGCTCGCCTCATGCAGGCATTCAAGGAATCGCACTCCCATGAGTCTTTGCTGAGTCCGAGCAGCGCTGCGGAAGCCTTGGATCTGAATCTGGATGAAGATTCGGTGGTGAAACCTGTGCACAGCAGTATCCTGGGACAGGAGTTTTGTTTTGAGGTGATGTTCTTGTCTAAACCTTGACTCCAGCTTTACTTCTTGAGCTGTCACAGTTGTACGGGCCCCTCTAATGTATTGGAATGGCTTAGTCTAATTTCACTGCACAGTGTGAGCTTCTGCATTAGAAACAGCAGCTAATCAGATGGAGCCTGCCTCATTTTCCAGCTGGAGGACATCCGGCATCATCTAGCTCTTTCCTGCACATAACGTGACTGTTCCTGATCTGCCCATTTCATTCATTGGATTTCAGTTTTTTTTCTGTCATGGAGGCTCATCATCACATGTGGGTGTTACCTGGGACGGTCTGCATGCCAGTGTTGTCTTCCTGTGAACATGCAATCCTCCCAACTGATATCCACCAATCAAGGTATTTTGATATTTAAAGTGTAAGTTCACCTTTACAGAAAATTTGTAAAGATGACCCAACACCGGACCCCCTCCTCCCTCCTCCTCCCCCGTCCCTGCTGTACTTACCTCCTGTGATCCTGAGCTGTCAAGACTCTGGTAAGTTGCCCAACATTCCTTGGGATTCAAAATTCCTGCTGCTTTCTCTCCTCTCTGTCTGGTCCATACTTGTGACGCTGTATGGAGAGAAAACAGCAGGAATTTCAAATCCCAGAACGTTGGGCGGCTTGCGGGAGCCATGACAGCTTAGGATCACAGGAGTTAAGTACAGTGGGGCAGGGGGGGGGGGCAGCTTGAGGAGGGGTGTTAGGACATCTTTACAGATTTTCTGTAAAGGTGAACTTACACTTTAAAGTGTCACTAAACCGACAACAGTAAAATCAGTCCGTATATGCAGTAAAGCATGCTTGTTATATGCACTGTGGAACCTAAGGGGTTAATCCTCTGAATTGGCTGTTTGATCCTGTCTTCTCTGATCCTCCCCTTCTTCCACTGTCCCCAATACATCTGTTGATAGAACAGAGCCTTGGGGGCAAGCTGCACATGCTCAGTTTGGTGTTTATTACTAGAAAGGTTTTTTCTTCTTTTGGAAGAGTGCATGTGATCAGCACAGGGCCAATCAGCATTGTCCAGACAGAGGGTCAGGGGTTATGCAGCCTCACAGGACAGTCTGAGGAGAATGAAAACTCCTCCTACAAGCTTTAACCAGTGCTCTGGACACTGATAGAAGTCACAAGACTGCTCTAACTGCTGATGAAAAACTGTATTTAGCAGTTTATATTTTCTAAAATAATTGCATTTCCATGTTCTGTGTACTGTGGGAGACCAGATATAGTGAATGCCGGGTCCTGGGAGACCAGATATAGTGAATGCAGGGTCTGGGGAGAGCGGATATAGTGAATGCCGGGTCCGGGGAGACCGGATATAGTGAATGCAGGGTCCGGGGAGAGCGGATATAGTGAATGCAGGGTCTGGGGAGACCAGATATAGTGAATGCCGGGTCCTGGGAGAGCGGATATAGTGAATGCAGGGTCCAGGGAGAGTGGATATAGTGAATGCAGGGTCTGTGGAGAGTGGATATAGTGAATGCAGGGTCCGGGGAGAGTGGATATAGTGAATGCAGGGTCCGGGGAGAGTGGATATAGTGAATGCAGGGTCCGGGGAGAGTGGATATAGTGAATGCAGGGTCCGGGGAGAGCGGATATAGTGAATGCAGGGTCCAGGGAGAGTGGATATAGTGAATGCAGGGTCTGTGGAGACCAGATATAGTGAATGCAGGGTTCGGGGAGACCAGATATAGTGAATGCAGGGTCTGGGGAGACCAGATATAGTGAATGCAGGGTCCGGGGAGAGCGGATATAGTGAATGCAGGGTCCTGGGAGACCAGATATAGTGAATGAAGGGTCCTGGGAGACCGGATATAGTGAATGCAGGGTCCGGGGAGACCAGATATAGTGAATGCAGGGTCCTGGGAGACCGGATATAGTGAATGCAGGGTCCTGGGAGACCAGATATAGTGAATGCAGGGTCCTGGGAGACCGGATATAGTGAATGCAGGGTCCGGGGAGACCGGATATAGTGAATGCAGGGTCCTGGGAGACCGGATATAGTGAATGCAGGGTCCGGGGAGACCGGATATAGTAAATGCAGGGTCCTGGGAGACCAGATATAGTGAATGCAGGGTCCTGGGAGACCGGATATAGTGAATGCAGGGTCCGGGGAGACCGGATATAGTGAATGCAGGGTCCGGGGAGACCAGATATAGTGAATGCAGGGTCCGGGGAGACCCGATATAGTGAATGCAGGGTCCGGGGAGACCCGATATAGTGAATGCAGGGTCCGGGGAGACCAGATATAGTGAATGCAGGGTCCTGGGAGAGCGGATATAGTGAATGCAGGTTCATGGGTTTAGTAACACTTTAAATAACTCTCCCAAAAACACCCTACTGCATGCGCAAACTGTTGGCGCTATATGAATCCTGTATTATAATAATAATGATAATGCATCAGGATTGAGGCTACTGAGGCAGAGTGCTGTGATGTTTTCAGAAATTCATGTACAGCACCCTGCTGGCCCCTCCCACCATCAATGATTTGCCTGCATTGGATAGAGATGTACGGAGACCCAGTGATGATATGGTATGAAAGCATAAAAGATTGTATTTAAATGTAGTAGCTGATAAGTGGAGAGGTAGAAACCAGATAAAGCAAACTAGGCAGAATAAACTTTAGCTTTACTACTCTATGAAGGTCACCTGACTATATAGATATAGATAGAGACATGATTTATACATTCTAATTTGTAGAAACAGAGTGCATTATAGCAAAACTGCGAAAAGTTGAGGAACTGAATTTATTCTGTCTTGAGAAGAGGAGATTAAGGGGGGATATGATCTCCATGTATAATACATAAGGGGGGGATATGATCTCCATGTATAATACATAAGGGGGGATATGATCTCCATGTATAATACATAAGGGGGGATATGATCACCATGTATAATACATAAGGGGGGATACGATCTCCATGTATAATACATAAGGGGGGATATGATCTCCATGTATAATACATAAGGGGGGATATGATCACCATGTATAATACATAAGGGGGGATATGATCACCATGTATAATACATAAGGGGGGATATGATCACCATGTATAATACATAAGGGGGGATATGATCTCCATGTATAATACATAAGGGGGGATATGATCACCATGTATAATACATAAGGGGGGATATGATCACCATGTATAATACATAAGGGGGGATATGATCTCCATGTATAATACATAAGGGGGATATGATCTCCATGTATTATACATAAGGGGGATATGATCTCCATGTATAATACATAAGGGGGGGGGTATGATCTCCATGTATAATACATAAGGGGGATATGATCACCATGTATAATACATAAGGGGGGATATGATCTCCATGTATAATATATAAGGGGGGATATGATCTCCATGTATAATACATAAGGGGGGATATGATCTCCATGTATAATACATAAGGGGGGGGGTATGATCTCCATGTATATTACATAAGGGGGATATGATCTCCATGTATAATACATAAGGGGGGATATGATCTCCATGTATAACACATAAGGGGGATATGATCTCCATGTATAATACATAAGGGGGGGATATGATCTCCATGTAGAATACATAAGGGGGGATATGATCACCATGTATAATACATAAGGGGGGATATGATCTCCGTGTATAATACATAAGGGGGGATATGATCTCCATGTAGAATACATAAGGGGGGATATGATCACCATGTATAATACATAAGGGGGATATGATCTCCATGTAGAATACATAAGGGGGGATATGATCACCATGTATAATACATAAGGGGGATATGATCTCCATGTATAATACATAAGGGGGGATATGATCTCCATGTATAATACATAAGGGGGGATCAGGAAGGAATTTTTTTCCCTGCAGGAGAAAAAAGGGTTCCTCCAAGGTTAAAAGATTTAGAATCTAAGGAAGAAGCAGTAGAGGGGCGCTGGACATAGATTTTCACAGGTTATCAAAATGTGGACAAAACCGTGGTTCCCCCAATGAAGGACATTCACGCAAGTTGAAGAAATCAGATTGGAATAGGTCAACGAGAGTCCAAAGTCTTTATTTTTCAGTTGGTTACGACAAGCAGGGTAAAAAACAGCCACCAAGATTCGGGGGTCTCACAATCCTTCTTCTTCAGGGCTAGGGGAACAGTTTTAAAGTGGTTGTAAACCTCAGACATGAAATATGAACAAAGCCCTCTGTAGTGTGTACTTGTCTCAGTCCAGAGCACTAAGTGTCATTTCTGTCTGTTGCCTCGTTCCTCTGTTATCGCATGAATCATTTCTGACACGTTTTACTGACACCAAGAGGAAAACAAGGTGACTAGGAAGGGACCTCCAGCACACAGCCTGTGATTGACAGCCTCAGATCTGTTCCTGTGAACTGTGTGAGGAGGGGTGTGTCCGTTCTCTCCTGTCAGCTCTCAGAGCTCTCCTCGCTTTTCAGAGTGTAACTTCAGCTCTCCACCCCCTGTTTTCTGAAACGTCTGACAAGCTTCCTAAATTCTGGACTTTAACCGGCTGTAGAGAAGAGAATACTTCTGATAAACAGGTACAACTTATGTAGGAGGATTTGTTACATATTTATGAAGGAGGATTTGTTTCATCCCTTATACTCAGTCATTTCACTGTAAGGTGGTTGTAAACCCTTAGATTTACCCCTGGAAGTGACAAGCCTCAGATGATACACAGAGATGAAGCAAATCCTCCTACATAAATTGTACCTGTTTATCTGCAGCCCTCTCCCCTCTACAGCTGTTCAAAGTACAGAATTAGGACAACATTTTTGACCTCCAGAAAGCAGGGGGCAGGGATCTGATGTGACACACTGCACAGCATAGTGCAGGAATCTGAGTGTAATCTGAGACTTGAGTGGAGAAAAAGGACACACCCTCCTCTACACAGTCTTATAGGGAAACATGCAGAGCTGAGACTGTCAATCACCCGCTGTGTGCCTTGGGGGAGGGGGCATCTCCCAGGATTGCTTGATGTCCATATAGACCCCTGGAGCCCAACCTGTGACCCTTTGGTATATGATGTGCGGCCCTTGGACCTCAGCAGTCTGTAGTGGGAACATTGATTAGGATAATAACATTGATCTCTACTAGCCTCATGTAACGTGTTCCCAGTTTCCTATTGTCTTCTGCAGCATATCCCCAGCCAAAAATGTATCCAGTCCTCACTCTCCCACCCTCATTTCCTCTATTAGATCTGCAGTCTCTGACAGTTCTCTTTATCATTATATATACTGAACATTATGTGTGACCCTTTGGTGATGTCAGGGGCCACATTTGAGGCCCGTACAGCTCATAGGTTGAAAACTAGACTGTAAGAGGTGACTCGTGCACAGGGGCGGACTGACAACTCATGGCGCCCCCGGGCAATAGGGGATCATGGGGCCCCTATGTCCTTGCCCAAACTCAAAAAAGCCTATGAAAAAGGTACCAGGGGCATCTCTGACCCCGGGCCCTCGGGCAGTGCCCGAGTTTCCAAATGGTCAGTCCACCCCTGCTCTTGCAAATAGCAGAGGAATGAGAGAGGAGACAGAAATGACACTAGGATGCTATGGATAGAGGCAAGTACACACTATAGCAGGATGTGCTTTGTTCATTTTTTTTTTCATTTCAGATGTTTATAACCACTTTAGGTGTTATTTTAAAAATTTCTTCCAGTCCTGATGAAAAGGGATTGTGTGCCCCCCCCCCCCAAAAAAAAAAAACATGTTGGTTGTCTTTTACCCTATTTGTTGTTACCCTTTGAGCAATAAGGACTTTGAACTCCTCAGGATTTTCATTCGGCGCTCTCTTTGACCTATTACAAAAGATTTAGAATGGCTGACTTGTGAGGGGGGTGAAGGGAATTGACAGACTGGAAAAAAATTAGAGGTTATAAACCTTCCCCGCTTTTCAAAACTAAAAAAAAGACAATTTTGATCTTCAAAGCCGCACTTTTCTGTTGCAGCGGCCCTCGTTAATCTCTGACACCTCAGCACAGCAAGGTTTGAACCTTCTGATCTGCAAGCTGCTGTGCATGCTGCATCCTCTCTGACCGGTCTTCTTCCCCTCTGCAGGTGACAACAGCATCGGGTACCAAATGCTTTGCCTGTCGTTCGGCCGCTGAAAGAGACAAATGGATAGAGAACCTGCAGAGAGCCGTCAAGCCCAACAAGGTACATAGCTGGTTTTGATTACTGTGAACAATCTCTGTGTTACTCCGAAACTTCCTACACGGCTTCCTTATCTGAGCACTTCTGCGCTTTTTGCTCTTGGTGTGTTGTGTAAGGCCTCATTCACAAGGGCGTACTACAGCGTGCTGTGTCTACCTGCATGAGGATGCACAAGTTCTCCCTGCATCCCTGTGCAGGCAGTCCCATTCATCTCAGTTAAGATGCAGCAGCTGCATGGACACAGCCGCTGCTCCCAATATGACATCCGCGTGGGTTCACAGCCACAAATACAGACAGTGTGCATTTGGGATCATCATCCATGTGGGTGCCGGTGCACAACCTCAAACGCACACTGTCTGCATCTGGGGCTGTGCACCCACTTGGATGTCAAATTGGGAGCAGCGGCTGGATGGTACAGCTGCTGTGTTGAGTTGAATGGGACTACCTGAGCACCTGTGAATCTCCATGCAGTGTGGGTAAACAGGGCCCTCGCATGGACGTATGCCGGAGTACACTCGTGTGAATGAGGCCTAAATGTGTAAATGGAACATGATCTGAGGATTCATCGGCACTTTCTTGACTATTGGGCTATGAGTTCTATTGTGTTGGTATTCATTGCAATGCACAAAATCTGCATTTAAAGTGGTTGTAAACCCTTACATAGACCAAATGAAGTAACTGGACACAGAGAAGAAACAAATCCTTCTACACAAGTTGTACCTGTTTATCTGCCGGGCATCTGTCCTGTACACCCTTGTAAAACTCAGAGAAAAGGATTTTTCACAGACTCACAAAGCAGGGGGCGGGGAGCTGCAGTTACACACTGTACAAAAGCTCTGAGAGCTGATTGGAGTGAAGGGACACACCCCCTTAACACAGCACACAGGAACAGAGCTGAGGCTGTCAATCACAGGCTGTGTGTTGGAGTTCCCTTTCCTTTCACCTTTTTAGCTCTTGGTGTCAGGAAAACTTGTCAGAAGTGACCCATGCTGATAGCAGAGGAACTAGGCAGCAGACAGAAATGACACTCAGTGCTTTGGAGATAGGCAAGTAAACACTATAGAAATATGTGCTTTGTTCAGACTTCATGTCTGAGGTTTACAAACACTTTAAGGATTTGACAGGGAAATGTGTTGCTGGAGCGCTGGCCCCAGGATAGTGAAAATCAGAATGAGAATCAAACTTTTAGAGGCAGCTCTCTGTCAACTGGAGTATCTCTGAGGGTCCCTGGAATAGTCTGGAGAATATTTAGAGGATGAACGCACCACAAAATTTGAGTCCAGTAAGAATGTATTTGTCATGACAAGAGGCCAAAAGCCAATGTGTTTCAGGGGTTCAAAACTCCCCCTGCTTCGGAGTAAGAAAACTGCTCCAAAGTGACTACAGAGCTCAATCTCAGTCCCATAACGACTGAGTCCCGTGAAGACTGAGATTGAGCTCTGCAGTCACTTTTGCAGCAGTTGTTTTCTTATTCTGGGTCACAATCCTGCACAATGTGCTTTTGTCTCTTTCGGTCAGTTAACCATATCAACCTCACTTATGCTCATCAGATGACTTTTTCCCGGAAACTGTATATGCCGACATAACCTTTCATACTGGACCTCCACCACCTGTAAGCTAGGTGTCTCATCACACAGCGGAAGCAAAAGAATGTTACATCACTTCCGCTTTCAACGTGAAACATGTCGTCACCTTCACACCTGCAAATAATATTTATATATCAACATTAAAAATATCTTCTTTTTTTAAGTGATCACATGACCTCTGTTCTTAGCTGCATAAGGGGGGGGGGGTGGGGGGCTGTGTCAGCACAAGTCTGATCATTGGAGAGGCAGGCTGTTCCCCCAGCACAGCCAGAAAACTGACCACACTAAGATGGATGTGCTCTCATGCCTAGTGCGGTCAGTTTGAAATAGGAAAGTAGAGGGAGCAAACACATATCAGGAATATGACATGTTGGGGTAACATATTCGTTTAGCTTTTATAGGTAATACATGTGAAAAGTCCTTGCTATGTAAGGTTTGTACAGAATGATACTACTGGGAACCTGCTTAGAAGCTGCATGGCATCTATGGCAATGGGGCTGACATGTATAAGTAGCACTACCCCCTTAGGAGTTGCAAAGTATTTGGGTATCCCTGTAGTCCTGCACAGCCAGGCAACACGCATTTCTCACAGACTTGCATCCAGGAGTCAGTAACCAGCCCTTGAGCTTGGGTCTTTGGATTTTATCAGGGAATTTCTACCTGGATGGTGTAAGAGGTATATGGGATGCGCAATGGAATCAAGAAACCAAGGACAACTTCCTGGAACTATTTACACGTCTCTACAGCAAAACAGTCTTTTAAGGTGAGCTAGCCAGCATCTCCTGTAGTACTAACTGGAGGAATCCCTGAGTAGGGGATTCAGTGCCTGTCATTTTAGGAAGTAAGACAGTACCGGTAGGTTGCTAATCTGGTTTCCCAACAGAGTGGTCCTTCCTCTATCTGGCTCAGGGGGCAGGCTTACTCACTCAGTCCTTCCCCTGTGCATCTGGTGTGTTGGTGGCTGCTACCAGGCCTTCTAGCTGAGCTGCTCCTTCCCTGCTGCACAGGTGTTGCTTGCTTTGGGGGCCTATGAAGGTCTGAGTTTACGTCCTTCCAAGCTCCACTGTCTGTAGGTGAGCCCCTCTCCATCTGGGCCCCCTCCCAGGATCCTGCCTTCAGCTCCACATCCTCTCTGTCTTCCACCCGACCTCTCCTGCAGCTGAGCAGTTTCTCTCATTTTTAAGGGTTGTCTTGGCCCCTTACCAAGCTTCATGTTGGGGATTGGCCAGGATCCCTCAAAAGTGCAGGCCAACTTCTCTTCAGATCCACCCACTGCTTCTAGATCTTTCTCCAAAGTTCTAGAGCAGTGTAAAATTCCAGAGGGCGGGTCTGCAGAATCTCTCAGCTCTGACCAAAGTTTGACCCTGCTAGCCATCACACCCAGGCTGCTACTAAGCCCTCCTCACTAACAGTTGGAGTCTAGCCCTAGTCTGACCCCTAGCTGACTAGGAAGGGGCTACATATATATGACTCCCATTCTATGATTTTTCCCAGTGGTGGACTAAAACCTGGCAGGTTGCTCCAGGTGACATCTCCCACTTTCCTCTCTGCTCTGGTTTTGAGGAAATGTGGATTGGCTGCGTTGTACAGATACCTCGTACTTGTGTTCTTATAGTCCATTCACAGGCCACGCCACTGGGGCATACCACATTACACAGTACTTAATTACGGTGCTGTTAATTATTACAATCTTACAGCTTGCTGACAGAATCATGCCCTTTCACGACCCTGCCGGATCGGCAGAAGTGCCATTATTCCTTCAATGTTTACTGTAGGATATTTTATTATCCTGTGGTGGTCTGTGTATGCCCTGGTCCAGAATTAGTTTACCAACTGAACCTCAGCCTCCCCTTCAGTCTTGCACTGTGAGCTTATTACAGTATGCAATGGAAGCTGCAGAAAGCCATAGAGTATCCTCCTCATTTCCTGGCTGGAGGACATCCAGCATCATCTAGGCCGTTCATCCCCAGCCTGACTGCCCCTGGCTAACCCCTTTAATTCACCATATTTCAGTTATGACAGCCATGGAGCCTCAACATCCCATTATGATATTTGCAAAACTCCTCCTAAGAGTCAGTCCATTGCTTTTATCAGGGCTACCAAAAGGAGTATTGAGGCAGGTTGCTGTGATGGTTTCAAGAAGCTATGCACAGCACCCTGCTATCCCCTTTAACCAGTCATGATCTGCCTGGATTGCATAGAGAAGCATAGAGACTCAGTAATGATGTCAGAGGGTCTGAAAAAAAGTTTGTAATGAAAATAGAAAAGTTTTTTAAAAATGTCATTAGGTCATTGATGAAGGGGAAAAGCCGAACCCAGAGAAGGCAAATATAAGCAGAATAAACATCAGCTATATTTCAACACCGGCTTTCAACAAAAGTAAAAAAAAAGTCAATGCTCAGTATTGGTTTAAAAAAAAAAAAGAAAATTAAAAAAAACAGCTCTTTGAAATACTTGTCCTGTCTCTGATGCTGTCCCCTTCAGACTCTGCGATCCAGCAGACACAGTTTGGCTAACTATCTTTCTCATATTTGCCTGTCTGTCTATATAGCGATCTGCTTTTCATTCTCATATACTGTATGTTTGTCATTTTTGTATCTAGCTATCTAATCTCTGGAATCCATCTCTCTTTAATCTCTCTCTCATTTTTTTCTCTCTTTCTAATCTCTCTCTTTCTCTCTAGTCTGTCTATTTTTCTAATTTCTCTCTAAAATCTCTAATCTCTCTCTTTCTCTGTAATCTCTTTCTGATCTCTCTAACTAATCTTTCTCTCTCCTTCTAATTTCTTTCTCTCTAATTTCTCAATTTATTTTCTCTCTCTTTCTGATCTTTCTAGCTTTTTAATCTCTCTCTCTGATCCCTCTCTAACTAATCTTTCTCTTTCTAATTCCTCTCTCTCTCACTCTCTAATTTATCTCTTTCTAACCTCCCTCTGATCTTTCTCTCTCTATTTAACCCCCCCCCTTTATTTCTCTCTCTCTCTCTCTCTAAATTCTCCCCCCCCCTCTCTCTCTCTCATTTCTCTCTCTCAAATGTCTCTCTCTAATCTCTCTCTTTCTCTCTAATCTCTTATCTCTCGAATTTATTTTTCTCTTTCTTTCTAATTTCTCTCTCTCTAATTTCTCTCTCTCTAATCTCTCTCTCTCTAATCTCTCTCTCTCTCTCTCTCTCTCTCTCTCTCTAATCTCTCTCTTTTTAAATGTTTTCTCTCTCTAAAGTTCCCCTCTCTAATCTCTATTTCTCTCTAACCTGTTTCTGGTCTCTCTTTAACTAATCTTTCTCTCTCTTTCTAATTTCTTTCTCTTGCTCTCCAATTTCTCTCTGTAATCTCTCTCTCTAATCTCTTTCTAATCTCTATCTTTCTCTAATCTCTCTCTAAATCTCTCTCTTTCTCTGTAATCTCTTTCTAATCTCTCTTTCTCTCACCTCTCTCTCTAATCTCTTTCTCCAATCTCTCTCATCTCTCTCTAATCTCTCTCTCCAATCTCTCTCATCTCTCTCTCTCCAATCTCATCTCTCTCTTATCTCTCTCTCATCTCTCTCTAATCTTTCTTCTCGCTCTCTAATTTCTTTCTAATACATCTCTCTGAACTTTTTCTCTCTTTAATTCCTCTCTTTTATTACCCCTCCCCCCATCCTTATTTCTTTCTCTAAAACGGGGCATACATTATACAATTTTCTTGTTCAATTTAGACTTATCTTCAACTGATTGCATAAAAATTTAAAGTGTTTAGGTTTGACCTCATGTTATACGGTTTTGGTAATTCTAAAGGAATATTTTACAAAAAAGTTGAATAATGTATGGCCAGCCTAATTTCTCTCTATTTCAATCTCTCTTATTTCTTTCTATCTCTAATCTCCATCTAACTAATCTTTCTGTCTCTTTGTATTTGATTTGTCTTTCTAATCTGCCACTCTCTTTAATCTCTCTCTAGTCTCTCTTTTTAACCCCCCCCCCCTTATTTCTTTCTCTCTTTAATCTCTCTATCATCTCTCAATCTTTCTATCTCTCTAATTTCTCTCTCACTTTCTCCAATTCCTCTCTCTCTAATCTCTCTCTCATTTGTGTGTGTCTCTCTCTCTAATTCCCCCCTTTCTTTTTTCTAATTTCCCTCTCATCTCTCTCTAATTCATCTTTCTATCTCTCTAATGTCTCTCTCTCACTAATTCCTCTCTCTCTAATCTCTAATCGCTCTCTCTCTCATTTCTCTCTCCCTCTAATCTATGTGTTCCTTTCTGTGAATATATAATATGTGCTCAGTTTGTCTGGAAGAATGCTGTCACCTTTCTTTGAGAACAGGGAAATATATTTTCCATACAGTTGCAGCCCCAGTATGACACAATCAGAAGGATTTCTCACGCGGCGTAAAGACAATGTCTGTGGATACATTCTGATGATCTGATCCTCAGCCAGCAGGTTGGAGCATTTCTGCCTGTCCGTCCAGACACTTCCCTACAGTCAGCCTCGTTTGTTTTATTCTATCCATAAGTAAAAAGTTTCCCTTTGATTTCAATTGAATACATTTTCATTTCGTTTAATTTTTATTTTAAAAAAACATACCTTTTTTTTGGGTGTTCTTTAAAGATGATTGCTATACTTATCTTGACGGTATAAAAATAGCTTCATTTTTTAATTTCTAAAGGAAAGTCCTCATCAGCCCATAATTACCGTACTTGGAATAAAAAGTTCCATTAAGAAAGCAGAATATTGACCTGAAAAATAATTGTGATATAATTGTATAAAAGAACCATTCATGGTGTTCATCTACTCTTTGTATGAACACCTTTTAATTACACATAGCATTTCTTAGATGGTCTAAAGATTAATATTTGACATCACTGTAGTGGCTTTTCACAAGTGGATGGGCCTCGTGACATTTCAGTGTCCTTGGCTCCGAAGAAGAAGGTAACATCAGTTTTCAGAGGGTAACATTTTGGGGCATATTGAAAAAGCAGTAATGTTTGGTTCACATTAGTGCAACTCTAAAGTCATGCAATTTCCAGCGTGACTTTAATGTAACTTATTACACTCAATGGCACAAGAAAATTGCATCAAAATAGTGCAGAAGCATTTTTAAAGATGCTGCAACTTTAGTCGCATAAATTGGAATGGGTGCCATAGAAATAAATGGGTTTCGACTTGTCATGTGACTTTACACACCCCGGCCACTTTATTAGGTCCACCTTGCTAGTGCCAAGACAATCTCCCCCACACCATCACACCACCACCACCAGCCTGAATCGTTGATACAAGGCAGGATGGATCCATTCCTTCATATTGGTTACACTAAATTCTGACCCTACCATCTGAATGTCGCAGCAACCAGTCTGCCCATTCTCCTCTGACCTCTGACATCAACAAGGCATTTTCCTCCACACAACTGCCGCTCACTGGATATTTTCTCTTTTCCGGACCATTCTCTGTAAATCCTAGAGATGGTTGTGTGTGACAATCCCAGTAGATCAGCCTTTTGAAATACTCAAACCAGCCCGTCGGGCACCAACAAAACATGCCGTGTTCAAAGTCACGTAAATCCCCTTTTTTCAAATTCTGATGCTCGGTTTGAACTTCAGCAAGTCGTCTTCACCACGTCTAGATGCCTAAATGTACTGAGTTGCTGCCATGTGATTGGCTAATTAGCAATTTGTGTTACCAAGCAATTTAACAGGTGTACCTAACAAAGTAGCCGGTGAGTGTATGTCTCGCAAGTCACATGAGTGTGAACCAAGCCTAAATGATACTTTTACCAAACATTCACTGATGGTGAATCAGTCACAGTCATTTAACCCTCTCACCGTCAGGTCCGCACATCATAGATAGCAGGTAGTTTTATACACAATCCGGTGGATGCAGCCACCAGGCTTGTATATAAAAATGACAGGCAGACTCCTGCCTGTTAGGCGGAAGCAGTGGGGTGGCTGCGCTGCCTCCCGATCACTTGCTCCCCCTGCCTTACCCATCTGCGGGCCTGAGGAGCGCCATGGCGGGTGCGGGAGCAGTTGAATATCCGCTTACCTCCCCTTCTTTCTGTGACTTGGAAGGTGATGTGTATGATGTCACTTCCGGGTCACGGCTATCACTTTTCCCGCTAGAATATCTGCATTGCAATACATCTAGTGGAGACCAGAGAAGACATGCAAGAGAACCTGTCACGTAAAAATCATTACATAGGGGACTTTGTTTCCCCTATGTGATGAAAAAAAAAAAGTTAATTGAAAACATTTTTCTTAATTGCAAAAAAAAGTTACACCCAAGCACAATATCCCCTCTTCCCCAAAACAAGTTTGACGCTCCCCCCACCCATACATATATGCACGTACGAACATAAACGCACACGTCAGGGTGCCTACATGTGAAAACATCCATTGTGATACACATGTTACATATCGTTGTTCACGCCGGAGTGAGAGCAATAATTCTAGCACAAGATCTCCTCCGTAACACTAAACTGATGACCTATAGGGGGCTATTGAAACGTCGCTTATAGAAAATATAGGGTACTGACGTTTGTCGCCATTTCATAGATGCACACAAATGTAAAGTTTGTCATGCTGGGTATCTATTTATTCGGCGGAACCTCATCTTTAGTATTTTACCTACAATTTGGGTAATTTATTGCATTTGCTTGCCCTAAAATTCCTTTTAGTGCACCTTTTACTGACATTTTGCGTTTCCTAGACCTTTGTGGTAATATCCTGTGATGTAAAATATTGGAACTACCGCTATTTTATTCTCCAGGGTGTCTGCTTTTAGAAATATGTAATGTTTGGGGGGTTTGTGTAATCTTCAGGCCTGAAATATTTTTTTAAACGTGTGCAAAAAAAAAAAAAAGTGCAAAAACGTTTGTGGCAGCGATAGGGTTAAAACATATGCGCCTTTACTGCTCATCAGTTTAGGGATAACTGTGAGTTCTGATGCTAGAATTATGGCTGTCACTGTATCATTATTTACATACATACGCACACCCTGGGCGCGTATTTGCATTTTCAGGTGTGTGCAGGGTAGTGGGGGTTAAGGTAATTAAAAAAAAATACATTTTAATTTAATTTTTTTAAATTTTATTTATTTCATTCTAATTTATTGCTACCAAATGGGGTTATCAAACCCCCCAAATGTGATCGCATTGGGCAGATGACAGGTACAATTTATGGAAACATTATGGGTCTAATAGATCACAGTGTCTTAACTGATCTCCAAAGCCTCTAACTGTGCAGAGATCTGTGAAAGTAATCGGTGGCTATACAGCCGCTGGATCACTTTTACTTTCTAGATGGGAGCCAGCTGAGAAGAACCTGTACAAGTTGATGGCATGTGCTTAATGGTTCATTCTTTGGATGTACTACATACATCCAAACAGCTGAACTAATTAAAGGAATTATAAACCTTCCTACCTGCACCTGTTTTTCACTTGCATAAGATATACGTTCATCATGTAGTTTCATGGTGTACGTATGCACAGCCTATAGCAGAGTAAAACATCACACTCCTGTGTTGGAAGTTTCAGTTTGTTTTCCAACATGAGGTATGCAGTATGACACTGCACATGCATGGCCTTTGTCTGTAGTGTGAGAACTGACACTTCCTTTGAAGAGCATACATATCTCACAATCCCTGGGTCTCTCAGGCTAGTGCTCTGTAGGTGAGAGCTGCATAGTAATTAGATGTGACATAGACACAAGCAGGCGGAGCAATTAACAGAGAGATCATAATGCAGGAAGAAATGGGTTTTCATCACGAGTGCTCCCTCTGCAACACAAAGATAATGGCAAGGCTTAGAGGGACAAGCTAGGTGAATGAATACATGAACAAAGGGGAATCTGTCAGCCGCAACACTACAAACTACAGCCACAACATGTGAGCTCATCATTACAAGGTAAGACAAACAAACAAACAACACAGGGAATCTAACTACACTAATACCTAGTTAAAACAATGAAAACATTTGAAAGTGAACCATGCCTTTAAAACTGAAGAAGGACAACTCTGTGTAAATTCCAAGTTGCTCCAGCTTATAACTGTATTCTCTCCTCAATCCCCATGTGTCAGCACTAAGCCTATCAGCATGCGCCAGCCCTGTCACAAGGAGTGATTCACATGCACATTGCTCATAGCAGCTGGATAGAATAGTGGGGTAGGAAAGAAGAGGTAAAGTATACATTGTTGGGAAGGGGATATAAGCAAACCTGTTACTTTGCCAATTTATCAGTTGACAGATTCTCTTTACAAAATTGTCCTGAGCAGTTTTAGAGAGACCCTGTCACTTTGCCAATTCAGGATAAGGAAGTATTGTATCCTGGGAACCCACCCACCCCTGGGAACCCACCCACCCCAGGAAAGATATACTTACTGATCTGTGCACTGCATTTCTATTCTGGGGATGGCCCAATGCTCTACCTACACTTTGTAGCCTCTGTTAGACATCAGGGACTTCTGCAGCAGGGAGGCACAGGGGCGTCCCTAGGCAGGTGCATGGGGTGCGCTCCACACCGGGTGACACCTATCACACGGGGTGACACCGGACTCGCTCCACGAAAAGGTACGTTTTAAAGAAAGCTGACGATCCCCGCAGGATGGATCGGATCTGCGGATTGAGCATAATGGATCAGAGTCCGATCCATTATCCTCCCCAATCCGCAGATGCAATCCATCGTGCAGGGATCATCGGCTTGCAGCCTATACGGGGGTTAACTGATCTCTCCATGATGTCCATGAAAAGATAAGTTTTAAAGCAAGCCGACGATCCCCGCAGGATGGATCGAATCTGCTCATTGGATCCATAATGGATCCCCGCAGATCCTATCCGTCCTGCGGGGATTGTCGGAGGGGGTGTCACCCAGTGTTACCACACTGGGTGACACAGGGGCGGACTGACAACTCATGGGGCCCCCGGGCAATAGGGGATCATGGGGCCCCTGTGTCCTTGCCCAAACTCAAGAAAGCCTATGAAAAAGATACCAGGGGCATCTCATGGGGGCACCCTACTGACCCCGGGCCCTCGGGCAGTGCCTGAGTTTCCAAATGGTCAGTCCACCCCTGGGGTGACACCAACCCTAGGGACGCCCCTGGGGAGGCAATTAGTGAGAGGGTATTAACCACTTGCTGCCTGGGCCAATTTTGACATTTTTAAATCATTACTTTGAACCTTAAACATTATATATTTTCAGCAGAGGCCCTGCAGAATAAAATGGTGATCGATGTTCGTGCAGCTGTCTATCAATCGCAAATTTTGAGGAAAAAATACACTTAAATGAATTTTAGTGAAAACAAACAATACAATACCAAAGTTGCTTTGGTAAAATATAAAAGATGATGTGTTATGTAAATGGATACCAAACATGCCAAGATTTAAAATTGTTCACGCTTGTTAAATGGAGACAAACTACGGTACCTAAAATTATCCATAAGCTTTTAAAGGCTTTACAGGTTACTAGTTTAGAGTCTCTTCCAGCTTCTTCGTCACAGAAGAGAGAGAGGAACAGATGTTCTACTCTCTCCTCTGTGGACACCCAGGTCGACCTCTTACCCCTGGTTCCTGCGGTCCACGTTTTGCGCGGGCACGAGAGCCCATTCATTTGAATGGACTCCCGTGCCCCGGGACACGCAGGGAAGAAGTCCCTGCACTTTTTCTGAAAATGCAGCCCCCACAGGAATCTCATTTTCCAGTACGTTTGCGATTTCCAGTGCGGGCGGCGCGCCAATAGAATTAATGGCACCCACCTGCGGGTCCGCATTCCTCTGTGTGGGTGGTGTGACTGCATGGATTTTTGTGCAGATCCACAGCGGCACCACCCGTACATATGTGAACCTAGCCTTACAGCGGTCCTGGGCTCACCGGTAGAATGAGAGAGCCAGGGAATGGCAGCAGGAGTCAGGGGGTCTCATTTCAAGACCCGTAAAAGTGAACGGGTGGCTGCACAGCCACTCAGATCACTTTTACCTGAAAGACGGCCGCCTAAAAGATGACACCAGGATCATCCATGATCCTGGTATAACCACTTCCTGTCCAGGACGTATGTATACATATGCTGGAGGGGAGGTGGTTATAAGTGTGCTTTGTTTTGGGGGTTGATTAGATGACGCTGCCATTTTGCCCAGAATGGGCAGGTAACAGTGTCTCTTTAAAAATCGAAAAAACCATCTGAATTGTCCTGTGAATAAGCACAAAAGATTGATTTCATCCATTTATAACTAGGCCTCTAAATTTATTGTACTGTCCACCAAGTTCTGCAGAAGTCGGCACGCTCCTTTTTTCCAGCAGCAGGCAACACGGGCAATCTGCTGCATGAAATATAGTTTGTTGTCCACACTTCTTTCTTGTTTGGTTCATAAATGACCCAGAAAGTCTGGAAAATCCCCCTGCCGCACAGACAATTAACACAGCTAAAAATTGTGGCTCAGTCAGCACGTCACTTCAAGCCAAGCACAAATAATTAGCAAGATAAAGTGTGCGGCGCTAACTCCATCTTAGCGTGCATTAAAGAGCAGCGTATAGGAAATGGCAGCTTGGCGGGAACGTCACACTACATTACTGACAGCAAATAAAAAGACGTTTATGGTCCTATATGCATTCATATTAAAAATGACAGCGCTCATTAATCATTGAAATGCGTGTTGTGTCTTGATTAGTACATGTCCTATATCTGTTCATTATACTATATGGCGTGACGCGTCACCCACTCATCGCCAGTGCGTGCTGCTCCACCCTAACTGACAGATTGCCGGCAGTGAGAACAGATTGATCAGATGTAGTTTATTACTGCCAACTGGAGATGAATCGTCTCTTGCCCTGTGCGGTGGTGAAAAACAATACAGGCCTTTGATTGGTGGTTGTTGTTTTGCTACGGCGCTGCTTATCTGAAAGCGGACCTTGCACGGTCCACCTCTCTATCCAAAAATGCTCCAAAAAAAAAGCTCTTGGAGTTTTTGCACTGGAGAGGGTGATGTCACACCCCAGCATCATCTTGCAGGGTTTGGAATACTCAGGATTAGGAATTAGCAGTAATCAATCTGCTGTGTGCACTTCTTCAGTACTCCCTGGTTCACATATCTGTGTTCCTGCAATCCGCGTTTTGCACGGGCGCGACAGCGCATTCATTTGAATGGACTCCCGTGCCCCGGGGCAGGCAGGGAAGAAGTCCCTGCTCTTTTCCTGAAAACGCAGCCCACACGGGAACCTCGGTTCCCAGTACGGTTGTGATTTCCAGAGTGGGCAGCGTGCCATTAGAATTAATGGCACCCGCCCGCGGGTCCGCATTCTTCTGTGCTGCTGCACGGATTTTTGTGCGGATCCGCAGCGGCACCACCCACACATATGTGAACCTAGCCTTAGTCATTGGGCTGCCTATCCAGTCTGTCAGATAGGCAGTCTTATGGTCAATTAATGCAATAAATAATTTGCGCTAGTAAATGTATATAAATATATAAAAATCATCAAATCATAAGTCCAAAAAAATATATATGCCAATACCACAAAAAAAGTGCAAAAAAACTTTTAAAGTGCAAAAAACTTTTGTGCAAAAAAATGTCTAAATATGAAAAATTTCACCAAAAGAACCTTGATAATTTGATGGCAGATCATCCATAGATATATTTTCAGAAACGAAACTCTGCAACACACCAATCCTCATAGATCAAATAACAGGATGAAAGAAACTTTGCAATTAATCGGAAATCCACTTCTCCAGAAGAAAGAGACCACCTTCAATCGTATCCATGGGGGGAAATGCCAGACACTCGAGAGAAACAGAAAGACTTCATGGTGCAATAATATAAAAGCCAATTCCTTTATTAGGTACTCATTGCACTTACTCAAGAGGTGTCCCAGCCGACACCAGCATCAACAGCATGACAGCAATCACATAAAACGAGCCTAGCTACTCAGCACATGCGCAGTAGCTGGCAGCCAAAAACGTAATGACGTCACATCAATCAAGCTCCGCCCTACGCGTTTCGTCATCGACGTCCTCACGGAGCGGATGGATGTGAGACGTCTCAGCCTCATTAAATATTCACTTCACAGGAAACGAACAGCTGACATCAATAGGGAATCATGCAGACAAGCCGCCCCATAGATGACAGGAGTCCACAGAGGGTATACAATGTATACAATATATTTGCCATCACAAGCAAACAGAAATAAAAACTAATAAAAAGAAAAGAAAACAAAATAAAGAGGAAGTTTAAAAAAAAAACAATAATAATAAATAAAATAAATAAATAAATACATTAACGGGCCAGTAACCTCCAAGGCTGATCTCAAATCCTTTTATTATGTTTCTTATATGTTCGCCTATTCTTGCATATAAGAAACATAATAAAAGGATTTGATAAACATAGTGTATCCAAACATTTTAAATTGGTACATAATTGTGATCCGAGCTTACTTACCTTTTATGGGATTGAGATGGTAAAACCCCATTGGAGGGGCTCGGATTTGGTTAATGAGATTTCCAAAAAAGAGACGTTTTGGATTTATGAATTAAATTCTTTGCAACCATTTGGGTTAAATGTCGATATAGATTTGAATTGTTTTCTCACAAATTTTTAAAAAAAGATTTTTTAATTATTTTAAATATATTTTTATGGAGGTAACTGTTTAAAGACGATATATGGGAGATTGTATGTTTTTTGTATAATTTCTGTATTATTTTTGTATTATTACTAGAGTTCCCCTTTATTTGTGTTTAATGTGTTACTGGCCCTTTAAGTTCCCTTTCTGAGATCAGCCTTGGAGGTTACTGGCCCGTTAATGTATTTATTTATTTATTTTATTTATTATTATTGTTTTTTTTTTTTTGTTTTTTTGTTTTTTTAAACTTCCTCTTTATTTTGTTTTCTTTTCTTTTTATTAGTTTTTATTTTTGTTTGCTTGTGATGGCAAATATATTGTATACATTGTATACCCTCTGTGGACTCCTGTCATCTATGGGGCGGTTTGTCTGCATGATTCCCCATTGATGTCAGCTGTTCGTTTCCTGTGAAGTGAATATTTAATGAGGCTGAGACGTCTCACATCCATCCGCTCCGTGAGGACGTCGATGACGAAACGCGTAGGGCGGAGCTTGATTGATGTGACGTCATTACGTTTTTGGCTGCCAGCTACTGCGCATGTGCTGAGTAGCTAGGCTCGTTTTATGTGATTGCTGTCATGCTGTTGATGCTGGTGTCGGCTGGGACACCTCTTGAGTAAGTGCAATGAGTACCTAATAAAGGAATTGGCTTTTATAATATTGCACCATGAAGTCTTTCTGTTTCTCTCGAGTGTCTGGCATTTCCCCCCATGGATACGATTGAAGGTGGTCTCTTTCTTCTGGAGAAGTGGATTTCCGATTAATTGCAAAGTTTCTTTCATCCTGTTATTTGATCTATGAGGATTGGTGTGTTGCAGAGTTTCGTTTCTGAAAATATATCTATGGATGATCTGCCATCATATTATCAAGGTTCTTTTGGTGAAATTTTTCATATTTAGACATTTTTTTTGCACAAAAGTTTTTTGCACTTTAAAAGTTTTTTTGCACTTTTTTTGTGGTATTGGCATATATATTTTTTTGGACTTATGATTTGATGATTTTTATATATTTATATACATTTACTAGCGCAAATTATTTATTGCATTAATTGTTACACTTTATATATGGTGATTTTTTTGCAGCTGGTACACTATAAGTAAGTTATATAATTTTGACCATAGGCGCTATTATTAATTTTTCCTTAAGTCTTATGGTCAACCATGAAGCGCATAACCAGTTGACAACCCTGCTGCTTATCGAAATGTAATAGCTCTGCGTTATCAGCTTGCAACAGGCAGGGCCGCCAAATGAGGGTAGCACTGGTCCTCCTGTATGGGGCCCGGGGTCCGGGCCCCATCAGTTCAACAGTTCAACAGCAGCTTTATGATTCAGGCACTTCCAAAAGCTGCTGATCACAGCTCAGCGCAGCCTTTCCCGTTTTTTTCCTCCTCTCCCTCCCGCTGGCTGCACAAGAAGCCACAAAGGGATTGGTTTCTGGTAGCCTTCTGTCCTGTCTCCAATCCCCTTCCCCTGCAACTCTGATCACTCCTATGTTCATTTAAACTGAAGCATAGTACATTGCCTCTGTACAGAGCACTTACTGTTCATTCATTCTGCAATGCAGATGAGGCTGCACAAAAAGGGCTGTGGATATGTTTTTTTTCTGTCCCAACAACTGGTGCTATTCTACCACGTGCATTACCATATCTGCTATTTCATCATGGACACCAAGTTAGAACAAAGAGCAAACGTGAAACTGGCCAAATCTGCCACAGAGATGTTTGACATGATTGGGCAATGTATTGTCTCCCTTTATATTGTAAAGCAAAGTGTTCCTGTATAATAATAATAATAATTGGGAAAGTTTATAGTGATGCTGCAATGAATCGTTCAAACTGTTTTGAGTGTCATGCGCGCTTCAAGAGTGAAAGAATATCAAGATGACGAGAGATCA
Source organism: Staurois parvus (assembly GCF_062004578.1). Classification (NCBI taxonomy): domain Eukaryota; kingdom Metazoa; phylum Chordata; class Amphibia; order Anura; family Ranidae; genus Staurois; species Staurois parvus. The sequence continues at coordinate 505,014 of NW_028318702.1, read as the reverse complement.
GGAAGACCTTCAACAAGCTCAACCCATGAAAATACCCTCTTCCCAAAGATTACGATCCAGCCAGGGGCGGACTGACAACTCATGGGGCCCCCGGGCAATAGGGGATCATGGGGCCCCTGTGTCCTTGCCCAAACTCAAAAAAGCCTATGAAAAAGGTATCAGGGGCATCTCATGGGGCCCCCTACTGACCCCGGGCCCTCGGGCAGTGCCTGAGTTACCAAATGGTCAGTCCGCCCCTGGATCCAGCTCAAAGGTCACCGTTTTGACAAGATTGCAGATAGCACATGTGGTAACACACATAGTCAGAATAGCACCAGTTGCACAGCTCCCGATGTACAGAAGATGAAGTCTTTTGGAAAACTGACTTGTGAAGATCACTGGTCCCTGTGACTGTGCGTGCAGCCTTGTGCTGCCATCTGTTGGCGTGTTACAAAACTATTCTCAAAATGTTTGATACTACCTCGTTTGGCACTGATCCCTGCAGCATTTAGGTTCTGCCCACTGCTAGAAGAAATGGATGCTAAAGAGGACCTGTACTATCACAGGCCAGAAAAGAGGCATGCGTATTGGTATGTATGTTGACTTTTTTTTTTATGTTTGTTTAAACAGTGAGGTGCTCCAATTAGGGGTAGATGGGTGACCATGTCTTGGAAATTCGCTTTTAACGAATTTCTCCTTACCGTGAGTGTCCGCAGTTGGTTGCGCAGAAATCCCCCATAAAGCTGTGCGAATTTCACTGCAGCCGTATTACGCCCTCCACTTACCGCGACTTCAGCTAAACTCCACGATTCCTGCGCCTCCAACTGGTTTAGCTCTCTTGAGATGTGGGGAAAATGGAGCTCCCGTTACCCAGGAATGATCACATGACACTCTCAGGTTGCAGTTGGAATTCACTCTGAGACCGGGTCTAACCCCAGCCTCCTGTTTTATTACAAGCACACACACGCCCCCCCCCCCACACAGGGGGGGGTCAGGTCAATCCCCTCCCACAGAACAATGTATAGGGAGTGTCGATACACAGAATGTATATCCTGTTTGGAGTGTAGCCTTTCCTCTTATCTATACTGGAAGCCAGTTACACCAGTCCTCCCCTCCCCCATAAACTCTCTGTGGAGAGCGAACTTCCCATCCCTTATATGCTATCAGCTCCTACTAGTATGTACATTGTCTGCACAAGCATCCCTTAGATTAAACAGTGTCAGTTTGTATCTGAATGGGCCCGATACGATCTTTATTAAAACACATCCATCCAGATACAGTTCAGGTCGGTAGTGGCTTGTAAGATATATATGAGCCTAGACACGGAGTTCGCACTGCCCGGCGCCTGGCCATACGAAGCCCATGTGGTACTATGCTGCTGATATGTGGATACAGGCCCGCAGCCTACCGGCGGCGGCATTCGCATCGAATGCCGTGGTGGTATACACGCCGGTCTATAAGCGCAGATCTGCCATCTCATCCATTACCGAGCTGAGTACTGTAATACATACATTGTACATGCGCATGGCCCAATTGCAGCCTTCAGAGCTTTAATTAAGCCACACGAGAGACATATGAATAACACTAATATATGACACATTTAAAGGACAACCTGTAATACAAAATTTCCATGACAACCAGCAAACCCAGAACTGGACTTTTAAATATTTACATAATTTGCATTTAAAAATTCACTAATTTGTTTTCTTAATAAATACATAATTGCCTTCTTTTGTGTTTTTAAATCAGCTTGTGTAAGATATTTTTAGGGATACGTATACAGAATATTAAATATGAGGATAGCCACAGGCACAACATGTCCAATATGGCAAGCACTGTTTCCTCAGCGATAAGCATTTGGGGAATTCTTAACTCTCCTCCATTCTGTTATCAGTTCCCTTCTCCATTCCTTTCTCCACTGACCTAAATTTTCTTTGCCAAGATTATCCAGTCTGGGTTGCTTAGTGGTTACCATTATCAGAAGTACCATGTTCAGCTTCTCTGTTGTCAAATTTTTACCATTTTAATTCAAGTTTGCCTTTAATGTGCACCTAAAGTCTGCTTTGCAGTAGGGTTCTCGCTAATTCCCTGTTCTTTGTAAATGATGTAAATGGGTGGGGAGGGTAGAGATCAACTTTGATATAAGATTAAGTCCATCCCCCAGGTCTACTTCCACCAACCCGCCATTCCTTTTTTTCCAATGGAAGCTCTCTTGTTGGCTGTTGAGGGGCTCTCTCTGAACTGAGATGGGTGGTGGTGCTTGTTGGGAAGGAGAGGAGGGGGGAGTTGATGGTTTAGAAAATCGAACGATCGGTCATCCGACGACTGAGAGGCGTTCGTTCGTTGGTCGAAATTGTGGCCCACATTAACCAATCTAAAAAAATCGTTCGTCGGGCAATACGTAGTGTTGACGTCTTCCGTACAAATGGAAGTGATGCGGTGTGCGTGTGACCTTGTAGCCACGCCCTGCCGGCCAGAACAATCGATATACACAACAATTACCAGCAATGAGTATAATATAATTTATTACATGATCTATTATTACATGATCTATATACATAAATAGTGATACATAAAATATAATATGCAGAATTCTGGTTTCATTATCTCATTACGCCAATGTACTTTTAACATTTTTGATTTTCATTTGTGTTTACGAAGATTCTTTGGACGTAAACATCCGGGTCATCTTCTGTTTCCGCTCATGCGTCATAGCGCTTGATAGATTTTTTTCGTACGACCGTTATACCACCGCATAGAAAATCGGTCGTTCATATACAAAACAACAAAATTTTTCACTATTGTTCAACCGGATTTTTTCGTTCACAATATCGTTATCGGTTAAAACATCCTGCTCATCAACTAAAAGAAAATCGTTCGATCGGTGGTTCCGCAAAATTTTTCGTACGATTTTCTTATCGTGTGTACTGGGCATTAGTCCTAAAGCCAAGGCATTTACATTTAAAGCAGGATCAGAGGGGTGCACAGAGCAGGCTTCTCTAGTTAACAAAGCTAATAGCAGGCACCTTGCGATTTCTGCTCTTAGTGCCTTGAACAGTTTAAAACGGTATGCTTTAAATCTTGATATGATGCCTTTCTTCCTTGTAATGACAACTCCAGCTATAATTAATGAAATCCATCCATGATTGATGCGGAGAATTAACTTAACTGCCGTTAATGTGCTCAAGAAGGATTTTTTTTCCCTACAGCAGAGTTAAATTAGCAACTGCATTGCTGTATTTTCTTTTTTTGGGATCACCATAATTAGAACAGTATTAATGTTCATGAGCCCAAGGTTGAAGCTGTGCTCAATTCACTAAGCTATAACACATGTATTATTTGCCATAACAATCGTTATTTTCAGATCTCAATGGTTCTTTTTTCTGAATTTAATGGCCATTATGACAAATAACGATCGCTATAGGTTGGTCTTTTTTGTTTGAAACAGTGCAAGCAATGGACTTTATTCATCACTGTACTTTAAGGTTTCTATGGACACTAAATCAACATATCAGCAACTAAAGATCTCCGTATAAACAGCATGTTAGCATTCAGGCGGCCATTAATGATTTGGCCTGTGGAGGAAGGAGGAGAGCATTGCGGGTTGTCCCAGGGCAAAACAATAGCAAACAGCTGGAAAAATCTATCGCAGCCACTATTTTGTCCCCTGACCAGGAGATATGAAAGACTACAGATATGAGATTGCTTCCTGATCCAACCATAACGGACTTGACTGGACAAGACGATGTCATTTTTTTGCCACAATTTTTTGGAAAAATTAAGAACTTAAATAATAATAAGTCGTTTTAACAAGCTATTTTTCACACACAGCTAAGGCATACTTATAATTACACCCCAAAACACATTCTGTTATACCTCCTGAACATGGGAATACCACATGTGTGAGACTTTTTCACAGCCTAGATGCATAAGGGGCCCAAAATCCTAGATGCAAAAAGGGGCCCAAAATCCAAGGGAGCGCCTTTGGGCTTTCAAGGAGCATAAATTTTGGATCTAATTTTCTGACTACCGATCGCATTTTTGGAGGCCCTGGTGCACCAGAACATGGACCCTCTCCTCTTTAGTCCGGAGGACCTGGAGCCCGTGGCTGCCAAAAAATGTCAGATTTCGATTTTTCTGACCACAGAACAGTTTTCCACTTTGTAACATACCGCTTTAAATACGCTTTAGCCCAGAGAAGATAGCAGCATTTCTGGATCATGTTCAGATATGGCTTCTTCTTTGCATGATAGAGTTTTACCCTATTTGTATTACTGTATTTGCAGACAGTGATTTTTGGAAGTATTCCTCAGCCCATGCAGTGATATCCATCATAGAATCATGCCTGTTTTTAATGCAGTGCCGTCTGAGGGCCCAAGCCTTTGCAAATTTATGTTGAGGAACATTATTCTGAAAACATTTGACAATTTTTAGATGCAGCTTTCTACAGATTGATGAACCTCTGCCCATCTTTACTCCAGAGACACTCTGACTCTCCAGGATGCTTTTTTTTTTACCCAATCATGTTACTGACCTGTTGTCAACTCAGCTAATTAGTTGCAAAATTCAGCTCTTTCCTGTTAATATCACTTACTTTACCAGAAAAGGAAATGCATAGGTGGGACTTTAAAGGTGCTATAATGTCTACCCTCGGGAAAAAACACACAAAGACAAAATCATATTGTTAAAAGGAGGGTTGATAACCTCCAACATTATAAAAACACTCTTAGACGTAACTCACGTGGCACATAGTCAGCAAACCCCATATACCTTCCCCAGTATATATAGGGGTAAAATAAATATTGAACACATCACCATTTTTCTCAGTAAATATATTTTTAAATGTGTTATTGACATGAACTTTTCACAATATTTCGGTTACAACCTATGCAATCCATACATACAAAGAAACCAAAACAAATAAGTTCAGACTTTAAGGTATGTGCAGGGGTGGACTGACAACTCATGGGGCCCCTGTGTCCTCGCCCACACTCAAACACCACCCAAAAAAGCCTATGAAAAGGTACCAGGGGCTTCTCATGGGGCCCCCTACTGACCTTGGGCCCTCAGGCAGTGCCCAAGTTCCCAAATGGTCAGTCCGCCCCTGGGTATGTGTAATAACATGGAAGGACGCAGGGAAAAAGTATTCAATACATGAAAAAAGGGAGGTGCAAGAAAGGCATGAAAAGCCAAGACACCAGCTGAAATCTATCAGTAATTAGAAAGCAATCCTGCCCCTTGTCAGTGCAAATTAATATCAGCTGGTTCAGTCTCAACTGATGGCCGTTAAAAAGGTATCTCATTACCAAGGTGTCACAAACGAAACATCTCATGATGGTTAAAAGAAAAGAGCTCTCTCAAGATCTTAACAACCTTATGGTTTCAAAACATACACATGGTATTGGTTATAGAAAGATTTCTAAACTTCTGAATGTTCCAGTGAGCACTGTTGGGACCATAATCCGGAAGTGGAAAGAACATCATTTCACCATAAATCGGCTATGACCAGGTTCTCCTTGCAAGAATTATCAGAAGAGTTGTTCAAGAGCCAAGGACCACTTGTGGAGAGTTTCAGAAAGACCTGGAATTAGCAGGTACAATTGTTTCAAAAAACCCCCAATAAGTAATGCACTCAGCCACCATGGCCTGTATGCACACTCACCATGCAAGACTTCATTGCTGCTGGAAAAGTATGTTGAAGCTCGATTAAAGTTTGCTGCATAACATTTAGACAAGCTTGTGAAATACTGGGAGAATTTAGTCTGGTCAGAGGAGACCAAAATTTAACTCTTTGATTGCCATAATACACACCATGTTTGGGGGTCAAATGGCACTGCACATCACCCCAAAAACACCATCCCAACAGTGGTGGTGGCAACATCACAGTGTGGGGCTGTTTTTCAGCATAAGGTACTGGCAAACTTAATGTCATTGAACAAAGGATGATTCTTAATAAAAATCTGCTGCCATCTACAAGGATGCTGAAGAAGAAACGAGGGTGAACATTTCAGCAAGACAATGATCCTAAACACAAAGCCAAGGAAACTCTCAATTGGTTTCAAAGAAAGAAAATAAAGCTGTTAGAATGGCCCAGCCAATCACCTGACTTGAATCCAATAGAAAATCTATGGAAAGAACTAAAGATCAGAATTCATACAAGAGGCCCACGGAACCTTCAAGATTTGAAGACTGTGTGGAAGAACGGGCCAAAATCACACCTGAGCAATGCACGCGACTAGTTTCTCCATACAAGAGGCATCTTGAAACTTATTACCCACAAAGAATTTTGTATGAAGCATTAAATATATTTTAGTTAGTGTGCAAAATACCTTTTCCCTGTGTAATTCCATTTTATTACACATAACTTAATTTCTGAATTTATTTGTTTTGGTTTCTTTGTATGTATGGATTGCATGGGTTGTTAACGACATGTGATGAACATTTTGTGTCAATAGCACCTTTAGAAATATTTTTACTGAGAAAAATGGTGATGTGTTTAATACTTACAGTGAGGAGCAGAAGTATTTGAACACCCTGCGATTTTGCAAGTTCTCCCACTTAGAAGTCATGGAGGGGTCTGAAATTCACATTGTAGGTGCATTCCCACTCTGAGAGACAGAATTTAAAAAAGAAATTCAGGAAATCACATTGAATGATTTTTAAAGAATTTATTTGTCTTTACATCAAAGACAGGCAAACCTGGGGTAGCCCTTACTCAACTTCAGGCAGAAGGAGTGGTAACCTTAGTTCCTGTAGAAGAGAAGTTCACAGCATTTTGCCCAAACCACTTTAGACCTAAAATCCCTAAACAGATTTCTGCTTGCCCCCAAATTTTGCATGGAGTTTGAAAGATCTGTCATCGCTTCTCTCAGATTAGTGGAATTTCTGGCATCAGTGGACATTCAATATTCCTACCTTCACATTCCCATCTTTTCTGCACACCAATGCTTTCTACCCTTGCTTGCTCCCTTCTGGCCCTGCTAAGATCTCGGGGCATCCATGTTGTGAGGTACCTAGATGGCCACCTACTGAAAGACTCCTCAGCCATGATCTTGTCTTGCAACACTTTTTTTTGTTGGTTGAACTAAACCAGATTAACTATGTAACACTGAAAGGACAATCCAGCTGCTTTAAGCTTTTGAATGGGTGATCGACTTCAAGAAGTCTGCCCTGCAGGCTTCCCATGGCCTGAAGAATATAAAAATTTCCCCTCCCTTGAAAAGGTTGCTTCTGTAATATCCATTTGTCAGATTCGCAGATCAGTCAGAATCTCTCAACTTATTTCTGCATGAGGATTCTGGGCCTAATAGTAGCCTCCTTCAAGGCCTTTGCAGCTCAACATTTTCAACTCAGTTCTAGAATACAAGAACTCATTTCTTCACTCTCTCTGGAAGGGAATCATGATGGACATTAGCCTATTGGGCTATGCCAGGATATACAATTCCCTTACTGTCCAGGGCACCTAGTCCCCGCAGGACTCAACGCTCCCTAACAACATTCTGGAACTGACAGGCAAAAGACAGATTCTCCTACACTAGACCATTTTCCTACACGGTCACCCAGTAAGGGTGCAATCAGACAACACTATGGCTGTGGCCTACATATACCATAAAGGGGAACAAGAATTTAGGCAGCTCTGAGGATGCAAGTCTGATTTTTTCCAGGTCAATGAGCAGTATGAAGAGCAATCTTTTTTTGTAGAGCTTTCAACAAGTGTTGGTGAAGCTTTTAACTTGTCCTTCAGCTCTAGTTTGTAAATGCTGAACACAGATCCTAATGGGAGTGTTGATTGCCACTTTAAACAAGCTGCTAGCAGGCTTCAGCAGACTTTCAACAAGCATCAATAAGTGCTGAAGCTTGCTAGCAGCTTGTTTAAAGTGGCAGTCAACACTCCCATTAGGATTTGTGTTCAGCATTTACAAACTGCAAACTGGAGCTGAAGGTCCTGCAAAGCTTGCTGAAATTCCTGCAAATGCTTTGTCAAAGTTTGCTGTTCACACTGCTCTTATACAAGGTGAAGCCCATATGAAACAGGCCTTAGTATTTACCTAGCTACAATATCCTCCTTCAGAAAAATGGAATCCCTTTTTTGTCCCCCCAAAAGCCCAAGGAAGGGGCGTCCTGCTTCTAGCATAGATAGATGGTTAAGGCAGCTCATTTCCAGGGCTTATGCCCTCAAGGAAAGGGTTCCTCCCTTCCCTTTCAGGGCCCACTCCACAAGATCTGTCAGTGTTTCTTGGGCTACCACCTAGTCTTCCATGGATCTCCAGGCCTCTGCTGATGTGAGCTTTGGTCGTGAGATGTTTCAAGCTGTCACCTGAGTGTTTTAGGTCCATTGACCCTTGTCTTTGTGGGCCTGTTTGCTATTGTTGCCCACCTCTCCATTTATTGTTTGGGAATATGCCATGGTCTATGACTACAAGCCCTGTGCCCTGTACTGTACAATGAAGATAATGGGAATTCTGATTAAATTTCATATCTTGGAGCACAGTACAGGACACAGGTCCCTCTTCTCTGTTTCTCCTTTTTCGTTGCTAAAAACTGGAGTTCCACAGAGTGGGTGGGTTTAAATGAAGATGACCTGGGGATGGGGGGGCGTTTCCAGCAAAACTTTTGCCAGTGTCCAATCACCTGAAGGTAGCAGCACATAACTCATGGTCTATGACTGCAAGTCCTGTGTCTTGTAATGTACTCCAAGATATAAAATGTGTTCAAGGTATGTTGAAAGTCCCATTTTTCTCTAACACAAAGCACCAAAGGTGTGTTGCCTTAGTGTATTCAGAATGGATATCACTGCAACGCATGCTTTGTGTGTTACTGCACTTTGCGGCAATGTACGCATTACTGCAACACACAAGTAGGTCCTACATGTGCTATCACCAGGGGCGGACTGACCATTTGGAAACTCGGGCACTGCCCGAGGGCCCGGGGTCAGTAGGGGGCCCCATGAGATGCCCCTGGTACCTTTTTATAGGCTTTTTTAAGTTTGGGCAAGGACACAGGGGCCCCATGATCCCCTATTGCCCGGGGGCCCCATGAGTTGTCAGTCCGCCCCTGGCTATCACTTCCTGTCCTAGTGACAACGGTTACCAGGACTAATAAACAAGGGGACTCTGCCTCGCTAAAACACAGACAGCAATAAAATCCTATCAGAGGTTCTAATCTTTCCTCGCTCCATCAAAAACTGAAAACAAAGCTTTGACTTTTGATACACTTAACTTCCCAGCTGTCATTTTCTAGCACAGGCTTGAATGTAACTGTTGGCTATGATGCAGTGCTGACAGTTTTTGTTTCAGAACCATAAAAAAAGACCCTGTGTTGCATTGGAAGGTGACTGTTTGCTAGAGGCAATAGACACCTCCCTTTGCATTGGTCTCCATAACTGACAACCCGCTGCGTGCCAAAACTCCCTCCCGAAGATTGTGCATGGTGAAGTCTAGTGTTTCTCCTCAAAGAATATAAGTGCAGTATATGAGCTCTGTAGAGTTGCTTAGTAACAGTATATAATAGTAATTATGCAGCAGCCAAGAATCAAAGATCAGCTCTGGGAAACGGGGAGAAGGGACTGAGCTGATATACACAGTGTGATGAGAGTCTATCGACCGCATACCACAGAAGGAGCCATCTTATGGGCCAAGCCTGCGTTGGTCCGTTTGGCCTGTTGAGTCCATTAGCATCACTCATTTTTGGGGGTTGCTCCAAAGAGGGTAAAAAATTCAGTCTTATTGCTTAGAGACCTCATGAGGTATAGCGTGACTCGTGCCTCTTGTGTCTGCAAGGTTGACATTTTTCACCAGGAATTCACACTACCAGAGGCGGACTGACCATTCGAGCACTCGGGCACTGCCCGAGGGCCCAGGGTCAGTAGGGGGCCCCATGAAATGCTCCTGGTACTTTTTATAGGCATTTTTGGGTGTGTTTTGAGTGTGGGCAAGGACATAGGGGCCCCATGATCCCCTATTGCACAGGGGCCCCATGAGTTGTCAGGGTCAGTAGGGGGCCCCATGAAATGCCCCTGGTACCTTTTATAGGTTTTTTTGGGTTTGTTTCGAGTGTGGGCAAGGACACAGGGGCCCCATGATCCCCTATTGCCCGGGGTCCCCATGAGTTGTCAGTCCGCCCCTGCACACTACAGCAGGGGTGTCCAAACTATGGCCCTCCAGCTGTTGAAGTACTACAAGTCCCATCATGCCTCTGCCTCTGGGTGTCTTGCCTGTGGATGTCAGAGTCTTGCCAGACCTCATGGGACTTGCAGTTCCTTAACACCTGGAGGGTCATAGTTTGGGCACCCTTGCATTTTATTGCAAGTTCTTACCTACCTCTGTTCTGTAGATACTGAGACAGGCTGTTCCAGTGAACGTGGAAGGCTCTGCCTCTATTTTATTCACACTATCAACCTCGAAACTGTAATAAGAAATATGGCACCCCAACCGTTTGACATTAAGGCCCCATTCACACCTGAGCGATTTGTAGCTTGAAGCTACAAAACGCTTGAGGAGAAAAAAAAATCAAGTATTCTCAATGGAGATGGTTCACATTTCCAGTCCAAGTCGCCTGAGGCCAAACGCCTGAAGCTCAAACAAGTCCTGGATATTTTTTTTGTCGCTCAAACTGGGGAGATTTGCTTCTTTTGCTTGTTTTTGTGTGGTTTTAATTCCATAGAGATAAATGGAAATGTGCGATTTGCACATTTTTGAGCATTTTCCTGTGTTTTTCTGCTCAAATGAAAAAAATGTAAAAAGAAAAAAATACTAATAATAAATGAATAAATAATAAATAAAATAAACAAATATGCAATAAGAAATGAAGAATAATTAGCCACCTGACCCTAAAATACAAAATCACGTATATATATATGTGATTTTGCGCAGCCCTGCCGCCCTGTATCAGTAGTTCTGCTATACGGTGGTTAGGAAGTGGTTAAAATAATAAACATGGAATACTTACCTTCTCTGTGTAATGGTTTTGCACATCTCAGCCCTGGTCCACCTCTTCTCATGTCCCCCGCCAGTACTCCTGGCTCCTCCCCCCTACAGAGTGCCTCTATAGCAAGCGATGAGGTAATTTGTTGCCATAAGACACACAAAACGGAGCTTTGCCCCACCCCCCGCTCCCTCCTCACTGGCTGTAATTAACAGAAGCAGGAGCCAATGACTTCAACTGCTGCCTCTCTGTCCAGTGAGGGGGCGGGAGAGCAGCAACTCTCATGCACATCGCTGGATTGTGATCAGGCTCAGGTAAGTATTATTCTGCTGGGGAATGAGGGAGGAGCTGCATACTGAAGGTATTTCTGTGTGACATTTCAATAACGTTTATTTCAAAAAGTTTTAAAAAAGGAACGGTATGGTACAGAGCGGTGATTCTCCCCAGATCGTACCATACACCCGCTGCTGCGTTAGAAAACACTGGCTGGTGTGAATGAACCCTTAGGCTCGGTTCACACTACTTACAGTGCTACTTTGTCAGGCGACCTCTTGGCGATTTGCTGGTGACTTGAGTATGACTTTGATGCAATTTGATGTGCAACGTTCATGCCATGTGACTTTGCCTGGGTAATCTTCCTGTAATGTCGTATCCAAATCACATCAAGATAGATGAGCATCCGACTTGGATGGGCACAAGTCAGATAGACGTCGCCTTGAAGTAGTACAGGAGCCTTTCTAAAGTCAGAGCGACTTCAGTAGTGCTAATTAAGACAGCTCTTATTGGCTAACATGGGAATTTAAATGTCATGCGATTTGGGGTCTCACAAGTCGAATCTCAAGTTGCAGCAATGTGAACTGAGCCTTAGTGTTTTTCTGCCATCACTTTTCTATTTCTAAGATGCTTGCATGGAGTGTGCATGTTGTCCCTGTGCTTGTGCGGGGTTACTCCCGCACTCCAAAAAAATGCTGGTAGGTGATGCAGCAATACATGTGAAGGATCAGCCCTGGACGCTGACTGTCTGTGTCCAGGGCCAGTCGTGTGTAGGTAATCGCTCCATGAGCAATTGTGAGTGGCAACAATTAGCTGTGGGAGCTGTCAGCCTCCCATTGTTTTCAATGGGGCTGCCACCCGCAGCTAATCACCCTGTCAGCCTCCCATTGTTTTCAATGGGGCTGCCACCCGCAGCTAATCACCGGGAATCCTTGCTGAGTCTCCCATATATAAACGCTAACGGCCCCATTCACAAGTGTGAATGGTTGTGAATGATGCCATTGGGACCTAAGATTGTAAGCTCCTTGATGGCAGAGACTGATGTGAATGTACAATACTGTATATGTAAAACGCTGCATAAATTGTGGGCACTATTTCAATCCCTTTTAACAAATAAGTATTTTTTAAAAATGTAATTTTTTTTAAAAGAGTTTTTTAAAAAAGGGCAATTAAAGTGTTACTAAACCCACAACAGTAAAATCAGTTTGTGGAACCTAAGGAGTTAATCATCTGCATTGTGTAAAAAGACTTTTTGATTCTGTCTTCTCTGATCCTCCCCTTCTTCTACTGTTCCCAATCCGTCTGCTGATAGAATAGAGCTTTGGTGGACAGCTGCACATGCTCAGTTTGGTGTGTATTGCTAGAGAGTTTTTTGCTTTCCTGGGAGAGTGCATGTGATCAGCACAGGGCCAATCAGCGCTGTCCAGACAGAGGGTCAGGGTCCTGCAGCCTCACAGGACAATCAGGGGAGAATGAAAACTCCTACAAGCTTTAACCTGTGCTCAGCTGGACTCTGTTAGATTTCACAAGACTGCTACATACTGCTGATGAGAAAAGATATTTAGCAGTTTATATTTACTAAACAAATAGCATTTTCATGTTCTGTGTACTGTGGGAGATCAGATATAGTGAATGCCGGGTCTTGGATTTAGTAACACTTTAATTATGATGGGGAGATTTACTAAACCTGTTTCACACAAAATCTGGTGCAGCTGTGCATGGTAACCAAACAGCTTCTAACTGCAACTTGTTCAATTAAAGCGGAGCTCCACCCAAAAGGGGAAGTTCTGCTTTAAGCCTATGTCCCCCGTTCCCCATTAAGGATTGGCACCTTTGGGGAGCGGGTACCTGAATTTGACAGGTACTCCCTCCCACTTATGCTGCGATCACCTAGGCCAGTGGTGGGCAACCTTTTTTTTCAACTGAGCCAAATCTCGCCAAAACCACGATTGAAATTTATTTTGAGAGCCACATTTTTAAAACTGAAAATACATCCCCCATATAGTAATTCATCCCCCATATAGTAATTCATCCCCCATATAGTAATTCATCCCCATATAGTAATTCATCCCCCATAGTAATTCATCCCCCCATAGTAATTCTTCCCCCATAGTAATTCATCCCCCATAGTAATTCATCCCCCATAGAGTAATTAATCCCCCATATAGTAATTCATCCCCCATATAGTAATTCATCCCCCATAGTAATTCATCCCCCATATAGTAATTCATCCCCCATAGTAATTCATCCCCCATATAGTAATTCATCCCCCATATAGTAATTCATCCCCCCTATAGTAATTCATCCCCCCTATAGTAATTCATCCCCCATATAGTAATTCATCCCCCATAGTAATTCATCCCCCATAGTAATTCATCCCCCATATAGTAATTCATCCCCCATATAGTAATTCATCCCCCATATAGTAATTCATCCCCCATAGTAATTCATCCCCCCATAGTAATTCATCCCCCATATAGTAATTCATCCCCCATATAGTAATTCATCCCCCATAGTAATTCATCCCCCATATAGTAATTCATCCCCCATATAGTAATTCATCCCCCATATAGTAATTCATCCCTCATAGTAATTCATCCCCCATATAGTAATTCATCCCCCATAGTAATTCATCCCCCCATAGTAATTCATCCCCCATATAGTAATTCATCCCCCATATAGTAATTCATCCCCCATAGTAATTCATCCCCGATATAGTAATTCATCCCCCATACAGTAATTCATCCCCCATAGTAATTCATCCCCCCATAGTAATTCATCCCCCATATAGTAATTCATCCCCCATAGTAATTCATCCCCCATAGTAATTCATCCCCCATAGAGTAATTAATCCCCCATATAGTAATTCATCCCCCATATAGTAATTCATCCCCCATAGTAATTCATCTCCCATATAGTAATTCATCCCCCCTATAGTAATTCATCCCCCATATAGTAATTCATCCCCCATATAGTAATTCATCCCCCATATAGTAATTCATCCCCCATAGTAATTCATCCCCCATATAGTAATTCATCCCCCATATAGTAATTCATCCCCCATAGTAATTCATCCCCCCATAGTAATTCATCCCCCATATAGTAATTCATCCCCCATATAGTAATTCATCCCCCATAGTAATTCATCCCCCATAGTAATTCATCCCCCATATAGTAATTCATCCCCCATAGTAATTCATCCCCCCATAGTAATTCATCCCCCATATAGTAATTCATCCCCCATAGTAATTCATCCCCCATATAGTAATTCATCCCCCATACAGTAATTCATCCCCCATAGTAATTCATCCCCCCATAGTAATTCATCCCCCATATAGTAATTCATCCCCCATAGTAATTCATCCCCCATAGAGTAATTAATCCCCCATATAGTAATTCATCCCCCATATAGTAATTCATCCCCCATAGTAATTCATCCCCCATATAGTAATTCATCCCCCATAGTAATTCATCCCCCATATAGTAATTCATCCCCCATAGTAATTCATCCCCCATATAGTAATTCATCCCCCATAGTAATTCATCCCCCATATAGTAATTCATCCCCCATATAGTAATTCATCCCCCATATAGTAATTCATCCCCCATAGTAATTCATCCCCCATATAGTAATTCATCCCCCATAGTAATTCATCCCCCATATAGTAATTCATCCCCCATATAGTAATTCATCCCCCATAGTAATTCATCCCCCATATAGTAATTCATCCCCCCTATAGTAATTCATCCCCCACAGTAATTCATCCCCCATATAGTAATTCATCCCCCATATAGTAATTCATCCCCCATAGTAATTCATCCCCCATATAGTAATTCATCCCCCATAGTAATTCATCCCCCATAGTAATTCATCCCCCATAGAGTAATTCATCCCCCATATAGTAATTCATCCCCCATAGAGTAATTAATCCCCCATATAGTAATTCATCCCCCATAGTAATTCATCCCCGATAGTAATTCATCCCCCATATAGTAATTCATCCCCCATATAGTAATTCATTCCCCATATTGTGTCAATTCACTTACCTTTGCTCCGTGCGTTCCTCTCGCCGTGTTCCCGCGCCGTTCCGGTCTTCAGGGCGGACTGTGAGAGGAGAGGAGTTCGTCACGCTGCCCCGCCTACATCCTGACAGCCAATGTTTGCCACGCTCCGCGGGCCGGATTAAAAGGTCCGCCGGGCCGTAGTTTGCCCATTGCTGGGCTAGCTGCAGAGTCCTGACTTTTGGGGCGGCCGCCCGAGAGGAGGGAGGGGAGCGGGCGCCCGGCACACAGAAGAGCCGCATTAAAGTGTGCAAAGAGCCGCATGTGGCTCGCGAGCCGCGGCTTGCCGACCACTGGCCTAGGCGATTGGAAGCGGAAGTTGTCCAACCCCCCTTCCCCCTCCCTGTAGTCTTCTGGGACACGTGACAGGTCCCAGAAGACAACGGGGCTATTCACAAAGCGCAGCGCTTCTTGTGCATGCGCAGTGGGCACTTGGCTGTGAAGCCGCAAGCTGTCACAGTCGGGTGCCCACACTGAAAATGCCGGCACCTGGGAGAGAAGGCAACCGGTGAAACCAGCCGTGGTGAGGACACCGCTGGGCCGAGGGACAGGTGAGTGCTTCAGTTTTAAAAGTCAGCAGCTACAGTTTTTGTAGCTGCTGACTTTTTTTTTCTTCCAAGTGGAACTCCACTTAAAAGTGATTGTAAAGGTTTTTTTTTCCGCACTTCACACTGTGCTGAAAATGTGGTGCATGTACTACTCTTTTTCAGCGCACTGTACCTGCACACCTCCACAGCACAGTGGTGTGAATCAGGCACATAGGAGACGAGGCATTTTGCCTTGTCATGCAGTGAGACTGCGCTGGATTAACCATCTAGCACAGTCCCACCCAGGAGTGGACTGACCATTTGGAAACTCGTGCACTGCCCGAGGGCCCGGGGTCAGTAGGGGGCCCCATGAGATGCCCCTGGTACCTTTTTCATAGGATTTTTTGAGTTTGGGCAAGGACACAGGGGCCCCATGATCCCCTATTGCCCAAGGGCCCCATGAGTTGTCAGTCCGCCGCTGGTCCCACCACAGCTGGCATGAATGGAGCCTAAGTTGCCCATCGATTCTGCCCCTTTTTTAAAACGTTTTATGTTTTTTTTCTGAGTATAAATCTATATTTGCCCCAAGCATGCTTAAATTCAGTTATTGTTGACAACAGTGGACCATGTCTGCCTAATGTGTGTTGAGGTGACCACTTGTAGTCCCCATCAGAAGCCCATGAGACCTTTTAACAGGAAGTGCCTGAACAAGGACCTTTATTGTAGGATAATCAGATACTATCATAATGAAATCTGAGAGATGAAATTTTTAGTGATTGTGTTTCCATCTACTTAAATAATGTTCTCTTCCACTGTACTTCTGAATTATTGCAGACCCTGACTCATTCCCTTCTTCTTTACAGGATAACAGCCGGCGAGTAGATAATGTCCTCAAGTTGTGGATTATTGAAGCTCGTGACCTTCCCCCTAAGAAGCGCTACTACTGCGAGCTGTGCCTGGATGACATCTTGTACGCCCGTACCACCAGCAAAGCCCGGGGTGAGACCGTTTTCTGGGGGGAGCACTTTGAGTTCAATAACCTGCCAGCGGTGCGGAACCTGCGCCTCCACCTGTATAAGGACACAGACAAAAAGAGGCGTAAGGAGAAGAGCAACTATGTGGGCATGGTGAACGTGCCCATTGCCAGCATCAGCGGGCGCCACTTTGTGGAGCAGTGGTACCCGGTGTCCCAGCCCACTTCCTACAAGGGGAAAAGCAGCTGTCCCTCCATCCGCCTAAAATCCCGATACCAAACCATGAGCATCCTTCCCATGGAGCTGTACAAGGAGTTTGCCGAGTACGTCACCAACAACTAC
The DNA here is from genome assembly GCF_062004578.1 of Staurois parvus. Classification (NCBI taxonomy): domain Eukaryota; kingdom Metazoa; phylum Chordata; class Amphibia; order Anura; family Ranidae; genus Staurois; species Staurois parvus. The sequence continues at coordinate 487,934 of NW_028318702.1, read as the reverse complement.
CGGATGCTGTGCGCCGTGCTGGAGCCGGTGCTGAGCGTGAAAAGCAAAGAGGAGGTGGCCTGTGCGCTGGTACATATACTGCAGAGCACAGGGAAGGCCAAGGTACCTTTATTTACCTATACAGTTCTTGCTTTCTTTTAATCGAATGCCAGATTTGTGCTGATCAGGCAAAGTTTAGGCTGTGATGGCTCCTGTAGAGCAGAAGTGAGTACTTCTGTATTTTTGTTACAATGTGATAGTTTGTTTGTAAAGTGCCATTTTCCCCTTCCCTACCTTAATTATATTTACCTTGCCAGTGCTCCCATACCTCTCCCATCCTGTCACCGGCAACAATACCTGGTGATTTTGGGTAAGGGGGAATATGTGGTCCTCTCCCATGTCAGAATGCTTGGGTCTAGAAGCCAATCACTAGAGCATTTTCACATGGGTGATACAGTGATGTTACACTTAATGTCCAACATCAGCAGACATCTTGAATTTCAACGTAACCAATATGTGGAAAACCACAAGTGCTTTAAATAACAAAAATACTAATACTGAAACTTGTAATGCAGTGGCTGGTGTGAATAGATTCTAACACAGCAGCAACGGTCCTGGAACTTGTAACGCAGTGGCTGGTGTGAACAGATTCTAACACAGCAGCAATGGTGCTGGAACTTGTACCGCAGTGGCTTGTGTGAATAGGCTCTAACCCAGCAGCAACAGTCTTGGAACTTGTAACGCAGTGGCTGGTGTGATTAGATTCTAACACAGTAGCAACGGTGCTGGAACCTGTAGCGCAGTGACTGGTGTAAATAGACTCTAACACAGCAACAGCGGTCCTGGAAATTGTAACGCAGTGACTGGTGTGAATAGATTCTAACACAGCAGCAACGGTCCTGGAACTTGTAGCGCAGTGGCTGGTGTGAATAGACTCTAACACAGCAACAGCGGTACTGGAACTTGTAATGCAGTGGCTCAGTGGCTGGCATGAAGAGACTCCAACATAGCAGTAGCTGCACTGAAACTTGTAATGCAGTGGCTGGTGTGAATAGATTCTAACATAGCAGCAATGGTACTGTAACTTGTAGCGCAGTGGCTGGTATGAATAGATTCTAACATAGCAGCAATAGTACTGGAACTTGTAGCGCAGTGGCTGGTGTGAATAGATTCTAACACAGCAGCAATGGTACTGGAACTTGTAGCACAGTGGCTGGTGTGAATAGACTCTAACACAGCAGCAATAGTACTGGAACTTGTAGCGCAGTGGCTGGTGTGAATAGATTCTAACACAGCAGCAATGGTACTGGAACTTGTAGCGCAGTGGCTGGTGTGAATAGACTCTAACACAGCAGCAACGGTACTGGAACTTGTAACACAGTGGCTGGCATGAAGAGACTCCAACACAGCAGTAGCTGCACTGAAACTTGTACCGTAGTGGCTGGTGTGAACAGACCATAACACAGCAGCAGCAGCACTGGAACACTGTTTTGAAGCTTCATTCAGAAACACCATGTAGCAACATTATTATTACATTGGGGGGAATTTATCAACACTGGAGGAGACAGAATCTGAAGCTGTGCATGGTAACCAATCAGCTTCTAGCTTGTTTGGTTAAGCTTTGAATATAAAGGATAGATGCTGATTGGTTGCCATGCACAATTGGCCTAGATTCTGGCTGCTCCAGTTTTGATAAATCCCCCTCATTGTATTTTTACTTTGTTCCATTCATATGCAGATCAAGAGGGTGACCTTAGAGCTGCACATGATGTCAGTTAAAGCAACCCTCAAGTAAAAAGAAAAAAAAATAAATATAATTTTTTCCTATTTAACCAACCCTGCATTAACCCGTAGTTAAAGCTAATTAATAAACTTTTTTTTATAATTTAATTTATATTGTTCATTAATTTTTTTTAGTGTTGCAAAAATGCACACAATTGAAATTAAAGTGGTTTTAAAGGTAGAAGGCTTTTTTTTCCAAATTAATTATCTGCATTAAGGTAAAAAACCTTCTGTGCGCAGCTCCCCCAAGTCCCACCTTATACTGACCCGAGCCTGATCTCAATCCAGCGCTGTGCCTGACAGCAGCAGCTCTCTCCACTCTCTCTCTCATCTCCCTGGAGATCAAGACAGCAGTGGGATCCATTGATTCCTGCTGCTGACAATCATAGCCAGTGAGGAGGGGAGCGAGGATGAGGCTGAGGCTGAGCGGCACTGTGTGTGTCTATGGACACACACAGCATGGCTCAGGAGAAGCCTGCACAACTGCCCCCCTCGCAAGCGGCTTGCTGTGGGAGCGTTCAGAAGGGTGATGGAGCCAGGAGTGCTCACAGGGGACCCCAGAAAGGAGGATCGGGACCATTACACAGAGCAGGTAAGTATGACATGTTTATTATTTTTAAAAATACCTTAGAATCACTTTAAGTGCCTTTATTTCATTTGTAAATACCTTCACCATGCTTTGTACTAGAATCATAATTTCAGTGTCATTATAAACAGGACACATTGTAGAATAAAGTGTATACTTTTTATCTACCATAATGCTAGTTCTTTTAAACTAACACTGAAAAAGGCAGAAAAAAGTGTGATTTTTGTTTTTGTTTATGTTATGCCTTTTTGTCTATAGATGGCATAAAAAAGGAAATAATTTCTAGAAGACAATATCCCCCAAAAAGCCTCCCCCCCCCAAAGTATTATTTTGTTAATTATAGTAGAATTGCAGCTTAAAGTGGTTGTAAATCCTTACATACACTCACCGGCCACTTTATCAGCTCCACCTGTTCAATTGTTTGGTAACACAAATTGCTAATCAGCCAATCACATAGCTGCAACTCAATACATTTAGACATTGTCAGGGCAGGAGCTGAGGAACGGACAGGCAGGCCTAAACAATGTAACGCACAGGCTGACGACAACCACCACCCACAGACCGAAGTCCCTCAGGGCGCGGAGTCTAAGTCCCAGGCTGCCCTTCACCAGGGCCCCTGATGGTGGGGATGGACTTGACGCAGCCAGGAACCAGGTCGCGGCCCCCGAGACACCTCAGTTGCGGTAATGGCCTCCGCCAATGGCGTGTAGCTGGTGGAAAAGACAATAGAGTAGTCAGGCAGGCTGGGTCGACAACAACGGGACAAAACGGTACAGGACAGCAGACGAGAATCACAGGTCACGAGCCGGTTTCAGCAACAGAGGGTCAGATCAAAGGAGAACACAAAGAATAGTCGAGTCACAAGCCGAGTCAGATTCCAGGAGAGTCACGAGAGTCAGAACAGAGTAATAGCGACACAAGACACAAGTGCAAAGAGCATGTGTGGACCACAGGCTTATATGTCATCAGCCACACCCCTCTGGGGGATGGACCTCAGAGACCTGAAGGCATAAAGGATTCCCACCATGCTCAGCAGAAATCCAAGATGGATGCCAGCACATGGAGTAATATAACCTCTGGGAAAAGGTAGGACCTTGACAGACATCTAGACGTAGTGAAGATGACTTGCTGAAGTTCAAGCCGAGCATCATAATGGGGAAGAAAGGGGATTTGAGTGACTTTGACCATGGCATGGTTGTTGGTGCCAGACGGGTTGGTCTGAGTATTTAAAAAACTGCTGATTTACTGGGATTTTCACGCACAACCATCTCTAGGGTTTACAGAGAATGGTCCCAAAAAAGAGAAAATATCCAGTGAGCGGCAGTTGTGTGGAGGAAAATGCCTTGTTGATGTCAGAGGTCAGAGAAGATAGGGCAGACTGGTTGCTGAGAATTTGGCGTAAACAACATGAAAGCATGGATCCATCCTGCCTTGTGTCAATAGTTCAGGTGGTGGTGGTTTAATGGTGTGGGGGGAGACTTTTATTGGCACAAGCAAGGTGTACCTAATAAATTGGCCTGTGAGTGTGTACCCAGTGAAGTGACTGGCCTCAAGTGATACACAGAGATTAAACAAACCTCCTATATATGTTGTACCTGTTTATCTACGACTGTCTATTCAAAGTGCAGAATTTACACAGGATCTCTCACCACTGAAAAGCAGGGGGCAGGGAGCTGAAATTACACTCGATGATGACAGCTGTGAGAGCTGATTGGAGGGACCCCCCCCCCCTTCACTCAGCACACAGGAACAGAGCTGAGGCTGTCAATCAGATGGAGATTCCTCCTTTGTCACCTTTTTTTCCCTGGTTTTGGGAAAACTCAAAAGGAGTGACCCATGCTGATATCAGAGGAAGGAGGCAGCAGACAGAAATGATACTCTCTGGACTGAGACCAGTACACACTATAGAGGGATATGCTTTGCCCATATTTCATGTCTGAGGTTTACAACCACTTTAAACCTTACAAGTCTTAAAAATGTCCCATCTCCCTCCAAACACTTATTCTGACTAACCTGTGTAAAAAAGATGTATATGCAGTACTTACCTGTTTTCAGCCCACTCCAGTCCAGACATGTGATCCCCTGTGTCAGCCAGCGGTGGGTGCAAGGGAGAGGAGAGTGCTTGACAATAGCTGGGAAATCCAGGAACTGTGACACCACCCATAGGCTTCCATGTCTCAGCCATTGTCGGCTCTCTCTCCTCTCCCTGCAGGCTAACACAGGGAATCCAGATCACGTGACCAGACCAGAGCAGACTGAAAATAGTATATACATCATTTTTACACAGGTTAGTCAGCATAGGTGTTAAAAGAGGGGGCGAGCGTTTTTAAGACTAGTTAGGTTTAGCTTGGAATTTTCCTTTAATGTCTGGTTCTCCACTTGACTTATAGATTCAAATGTGGCCCTTTTAAGTTGAACACCACTGATCTAACCCTTTCCATTTCTATCCATAACTAAAACAATGTTTTGGCTGGAGTTCTCCTTTAAACTTTCAGCGTTACACTAACCAGGTGACAGCTCTGGCCTGGCATGGTGCCATTCTCTAGCAAGCACACTTATTTCTTGGCAGTATTTTCTGTGATTGAACTGCAATATGTGGAGCAGCAATACCCCCCTAGGTAGGGGCCCATTCATACTTTTATTTTTTTCTTACTATCATGTTCCATTAATGCTCCTTTTAACACATTCTCTATACATACGACTGTCTCTGCCATCACAGCTTCATCAGCGGCACAGATCGCTTAGAACTTTATCTCTTTCTTCTTCAAATGTGATCTATTATCCTTTATTTTTCACATAATATCTTTCAGAGATCAAAGTTTTTCCAGTCCCCCTCTTTTCTGCTTCTGTCACAGAAAACCTCCATTCCTCTTTACAAGCATTATGTTATCAATGAGATATTGTTCTGAAGAGATTTCTTCCATAATGTGCCATGAAATCCGCTGATTGAAAATTCCAGTTTCATTCAGAGGGAAGGAAATCATTGATAATTGTTGAAGTCAGTGCTGATGGTTATACAACGCTAATCATGTCCAGTGATTGGGAGTGTAGTGTTCTATGTATAGAGAGTAATAGAATTTATTATGTCATGTCCAGTGGTGGGTCATCTTGGGGATGTGGTGTTCTATGTATAGAGTGTAATAGAATTTATTATGTCATGTCCAGTGGTCGGTCATCTTGGGGATGTGGTGTTCTATGTATAGAGTGTAATAGAATTTATTATGTCATGTCCAGTGGTCGGTCATGTTTGAGGTGTAGTGTTCTATGTATAGAGTGTAACAAAATTGTATCATGATGGGGTTCAGTGGTGGTTCATGTTGGGGGTGTAGTGTTCTCTGTATAGAGTGTAATAGAATTGTATGATGATCATGTCCAGTGGTGGGTCATGTTGCGGATGTGGTGTTCTATGTATAGAGTGTTATAGAATTGTGTTATGGTCATGTCCAGTGGTTGGTCTTGTTGGGAGTGTAGTGTTCTCTGTATAGAGTGTAATAGAATTGTATGATGATCATGTCTAGTGTTGGGTCTTGTTGGAGTTGTGGTGTTCTATGTATAGTGTAGTAGAATTATATTATGTTATGTCCAGTTGTCAGTCATGTTGGGGGTGTAATGTTCTATGTATAGAGTGTACAAAAATTGTATTATGATCATGTCCAGTAGACAGTCATGTTGGGGGTGTAGTGTTTTATGTATATAGTGTAGTAGAATTGTGTTATGGTAATGTCCAGTGGTCGGTCTTGTTGGGGGTGTAGTGTTCTATGTATTGAGTGTAATAAAATTGTACTATGATCATATCCCTTGGCCAGGCATGTCTGGGTGTAGTGTTGTATGTATGTAGTGTAATAGAATTATATTATAATAAAGTTCAGAGGTCATTCATGCTAGCGTAATGTTCTGTGTAGCAAATTTAATATAATTACAGTACCATCAAGCTCAGTGGTTTTTAGTATTTTGTTGGTGTAGTCTATGTATACAGTTTTGTGGTATTAAGTTTTGGTCATGTCCAATGGTTGACCATGTTGGAGATTTACTGCCATACGTGTGTGATAGAATTCATGTTGGGGATGTAGTATTCTATCTATAGGCTGTTTAAGACTTTATTATAATGATTTGCAGAGGTCATTCATGTTGTAGTGTTCTATGTCATAAATGTAATATAATTCTATTACTATCAGGCTCAGTTGTCACATTATTTTGTTGGTGTAGTCTATGTATAGAGTTTAATAGTATTATGCTCAGGTCATTTACATTGGTTGGCCATGTTGGCAGTTTAGCACCCTGTAAGCAGGTGCAGTTAGCTGGTTGCCTCTGGGCTATATCCCAAAACAGTGTGGTAATGGGGAATTATGTAATTGGGTGTTAGGTCCCCCTTTAGACAAAGCCTACCTGTAGAGATGTGGTGAGTGGAATTAGTGCCCATATAACTGCTAGGAGGGGAGGAGCCTAGAGAGATGGAGCATGGGAGACAATCACCCCACAGCCATGTGGATGTAATCAGCTACTGCCTAGGGCCCCTCAGAGAGCTTAATTCTGGGTGAGGTATTTCAACACCCCGAAGAACCAGCTGTAGTCACCCTGACTCAAGTTATAGTCTAAGTGGACAGTAATTGAGATACAAAAGGCCTTTTAGGCCAGGCTTAGTGTTCTCTGATGTGAGTACTAATACACATGGGAGTGAGACTAACATACCCAGCTGTGTAAAGCTATGGAGTGGGAGATAGAGAGAGGCTGGTATACTACAGAAAGCACCTTGTTAATCTCGGCTGACAGAGCAGGATGCCTAACTTTGTTAATCTCGGTTTGAATAGAGCAAAAGGCTATAGATCTAGTATACAGGGAGATGGGTCCCAACACTGTGGTGCTCCTAAACAGAGGAGAGATAAGATGGCTTATACTTATGTACTGGCCTGAGTGACAGCTGCAGAAGGTTTGGTCTTATGTATGGCAATGTGTTCTGAATAGTTCTGTCAGTATGTCAATGTGTCACTGCCATCTTTGAAGAACATCAGTAAAGTGCAGAAAATATACTTAAACTGTGGACATTGCTTTCCTAAGAATATAAAGGCTCATGGCCATGGACGTGATCATTTTGGCACCAACACCTAGCCAATTAGAGGTCCCCTTTGTGTATAGAGTATGATAGAATTCACGTTAGGGATGTGGTGTTCTATCTATAGGGTGTGTAAGAATTGTATTGACATCAGGTCCAGTGGTTGGTCTTGTTGGCGTTCTTTATATGAAATGTAATAGGGGCCAGGTTGGTGATATGAAGTTTGTTGTCTGATATCTTTTAAACTGCTTTTCAAGCCGATACTTTTATATGAAACCCATTCATCTGTTGTCCAGCTTCTCATTAAAGTTGAATAAAGTTCACAGGAACCTTTTGCTAAGACAGCAGCTTCCTGGCCACTTTGTACACAGGTAAAGTTTTCAGGTATTGATCGTTGTATTGACTGTTCTTATTGACCCTCTGAAATGTGGAGTTGTGCACTCAAGGGTTCGGCTTCAGAGATTTTACTCTTCATTTCTTCTCCAAGAACTTTTTGACCTTCTTGTGGTGTGAAGATTAAGACAGACTTTAAGTTTTATGTTACTTTTATGTTTTTTCTTCTGAGCTAAATACAAGGCTTATTTTGAGAGAACCTGCAAAGAGTGTCTGCTTTTGTCTGCCACCAGCAGCTCAGATTAAGAGGTTCTTATAGATGTCATTTATTAGAATGACACTTAAAATTGGAAAGCAGGAGCCTGGGATATGTCTGGTCGCTATGGGTAGAACACGCCTTTTCCTCAGCACCATGTAGTGTCCATGATCTTCTGCAGAGGTCTCAAAATTTCCTAAACAAAGGGCCAGTTTACTGTCCTTCAAACTTTAGGGGGGATGGACTGTGGCCAGTGGGAGAAGAAAATGCACTGGCTTCACTGGGAGCAAGCAATGTCCTATCATTGGTGTCAATGGACGGAATAGTGCCCGATCACTGGTCTCAGTGGGAAGAATAGTGCCCCATCATTGTTGTCAGTGGACGGAATAGTGCCCCATCATTGTTGTCAGTGGAAGGAATAGTGCCCCATCATTGGTGTCAGTGGGAGGAATAGTGCCCCATCATTAATATCCGTGGAAGGAATAGTACCCCGTCATTGGTATCAGTGGGAGGAATAGTGTCCCATCATTGGTATCAGTGGGAGAAATAGTGTCCCATCATTGGTGTCAGTGGGAGGAATAGTGCCCCATCATTGGTATCAGTGGGAGGAATAGTGTCCCATCATTGGTATCAGTGGGAGAAATAGTGTCCCATCATTGGTATCAGTGGGAGGAATAGTGCCCCATCATTGGTATCAGTGGGAGGAATAGTGCCCCATCATTGGTGTCAGTGGGAGTAATAGTGCCCCATCATTGGTATCAACGGGAACAATAGTGCCCCATCATTAGTGTCAGTGGAAGGAATAGTGCTCCATCAATTGTATCAATGGGGAGGAATAGTGTCCCATCATTGGTATCAGTGGGAGGAATAGTGCCCCATCATTGGTATCAACGGGAACAATAGTGCCCCATCATTAGTGTCAGTGGAAGGAATAGTGCTCCATCAATTGTATCAATGGGGAGGAATAGTGTCCCATCATTGGTGTCAGTGGGAGAAATAGTGCCCCATCATTGGTATCAATGGGGGGAATAGTGCCCTATTGTTGGTATCAATGGGAGGATTAGTGCTCCATCATTGGTATCAATGGAAGGATTAGTGCCCCTTTATTGGTAACAGTGGGAGGAATGGTGTCCCATTGTTGGTGTCAGTGGCAGGAAGTATGCCCCACTGTTTCTGACAGTATGGTGATTAATACCCCAGATCCCGGATAAAAGCAAGCAAAGGGTGACAATTTGAATGCCACTGATCTATAGTATACAACTTTATTTTGAATTGGAAGATCTTTGGTATGACATATACACTATACATGTTGGGAACATGCGGCGGCAGCGGGATGCATACCATGAATGCAACGCAAATGTGGTCATGAGTTTGTGTTTAAAATGGAAATTGAATAGACATTTTTGACTCAACAGATCCATGCTTTGTATGTTATCCATTTTATTAGATTATTTCAGATTTATACTGTATGGAGGATTGCTGCCATCGCTCAGTAATGTACCGTAAGTCAAGAAGTTAAGATGTTGAAGCATTGCATAAGTTATATTTCCGATCCTCAGTAGCAGTCATTGCAATGCAAAATATTAATTTTCATTTATAAATCCTCCACTATTTATTGCCTACTAGTCTTCAGACTTATACCTATCTGCAACCTTTGTTGTGCTCACAAACATGTTACATTTTCTGTGTTCACCATTTGACATGAACCAGAGCTAATCCTTTGCTCTGGAGCACCAACTTACTAAGTAATTCAAGTAGACCTGTTTTAAGTGTAGCACTTGAGTTATTTAAAGAATAATTTTAGGCATCGGATCAATGTAATTATATACATTATAGTGCCAAAAGTATTGGGACGCCTGCCTTTACACGCACATGAACTTTAATGGCATTCCAGTCTTAGTCCGTAGGGTTCAATATTGAGTTGGCCCACCATTTGCAGGTATAACAGCTTCAACTGTTCTGGGAAGGCTGTCCACAAGGTTTAGGATGGTGTCTATGGGAATGTCTGACCATTCTTCTAGAAGCGCATTTGTGAGGTCAGGCACTGATGTCGGACGAGAAGGCCTGGCTCACAGTCTCTGCTCTAATTCATCCCAAAGGTGTTCTATTGGGCTGAGGTCAGGACTCTGTGCAGGCCAGTCATGTTCCTCCACCCCAAACTTGCTGATCCTTGTCTTTATGGACCTTGCTGCACTAGTGTGCAGTCATGTTGGAGCAGGAAGGGGCCATCCCCAAACTGCTGGGAGCATGAAATGGTCCAAAATGTCTTGTTATTCTGACTCCTTAAGAGTTCCCTTCAGTGGAACTAAGGGGCCAAGCCCAACCCCTGAAAAACAACCCCACACCATAATCCCCCCTCCAACAAACTTTACACTTGGCACAATGCAGTCAGGAAAGTACTATTCTCCTGGCAACTGCCAAATCCAGACCCGTCCATCAGATTGCCAGACAGAGAAGTGTGATACGTCACTCCAGAGAACATGTCTCCACTGCTCTAGAGTCCAGTGCTTTACACCACTGCATCTGACACTTTGCATTGCACTTCATGATGTAAGGCTTGGATGCAGCTGCTGGGCCATGGAAACCCATTCCATGAAGCTCTCTATGCACTGTCTTTGTGCTAATCTGAAGGCAACACAAAGTTTGGAGGTCTTTAGTTATTGACTCTGCAGACAGTTGGTGAGTTTTGCGCACGGTGCACTTCAGCATGTGCTGACCCCGCTCTATCCTTTTACGTGGCCTACCACTTGGTGGCTGAGTTGCTGTTGTTCCCAGCTGCTTCCAATTTGTTACAATACCACTAACAGTTGAACGTGGAATATTTAGTAGCCAGGAAATTTCACAGATGGAGTTATTGCACAGGTGACAACCTATCACGGGACCACGCTTGGAGTCACTGAGCTCCTGAGAGCGACCCATTCTTTCACAAATGTATGTAGAAGCAGTCTGCATGCCTAGGGGCTTGATTTTATACATCTGTGGCCATGGAGGTGATTAGAACACCTGAATCCAATGATTTGAAGGGGTGTCCCAATACTTTAGGGAATATAGTGTATTTACCATACCTGGCCAAAACCCCCTAGGACCTGTAAATTACTGAAAAAGGCACTGCTACTCCAGTGATCTCCACTTGCATCTGGGTCCAATGCCAAGCGGCTGCCCTGCTGTGTTGAGAACATAGGAGGTCAACTGCACAGCATGGGCACTATTCTGAGAATGCTTTGCGATTTCTGAATGAATGCAAAGCATTCTCTTAATTGGATAAGGTGGAAAGTGTGACATCACTGCCCCGCCTCTCCACATCATCCAATTAGAGAACACTTTGCATTCATTAAAAAAATTCAAAGCATTCTCTGAATGATGTTCATGCCATGCGGTGGTCTAATCAATGAAGGTGAGGAAATGCCGCCCCCTGCCTGCAGCAGATGAATGGCTTCATCTAATCCTAGGGTGGGTATTGAGGAGGTTATACAAAAAGATGGCAACCACCCCAATTTTTAACTTGCATTTAAAGTACGGTGCACATGAAAGGGCAATGCAGAACACAAACAGTGAAACATTTCCCAGCACACTTACCAGCTAGTCTGCAAAATAGAACAAATTGGCCCTGTCTAAAAATTCACATTAAAAAACAGAGGACTTAGTTGCACACATTTGCAATTACAGTCAGGTCCATATATATTGGGACATCGACACAATTCTAACATTTGTGGCTCTATACACCACCACAATGGATTTGAAATGAAACGAACAAGATGTGCTTTAACTGCAGACTGTCAGCTTTAATTTGAGGGTATTTACATCCAAATCAGTTGAACGGTGTAGGAATTACAACAGTTTGCATATGTGCCTCCCACTTGTTAAGGGACCAAAAGTAATGGGACAATTGGCTTCTCAGCTGTTCCATGGCCAGGTGTGTGTTATTCTCTCATTATCCTAATTCCAATGAGCAGATAAACGATCCAGAGTTCATTTCAAGTGTGCTTTTTGCATTTGGAATCTGTTGCTGTCAACTCTCAAGATGAGATCCAAAGAGCTGTCACTATCAGTGAAGCAAGCCATCATTAGGCTGAAAAAACAAAACAAACCCATCAGAGAGATAGCAAAAACATTAGGCGTGGCCAAAACAACTGTTTGGAACCCTTCTCAAAAAGAAGGAATGCACCGGTGAGCTCAGCAACACCAAAAGACCCGGAAGACCACGGAAAACAACTGTGGTGGATGACCAAAGAATTCTTTCCCTGGTGAAGAAAACACCCTTCACAACAGTTGGCCAGATCAAGAACACTCTCCAGGAGGTAGGTGTATGTGTGGTAAAGTCAACAATCGAGAAGACTTCACCAGAGTGAATACAGAGGGTTCACCACAAGATGTAAACCATTGGTGAGCCTCAAAAACAGGAAGGCCAGATTAGAGTTTGCCAAACGACATCTAAAAAAGCCTTCACAGTTCTGGAACAACATCCTATGGACAGATGAGACCAAGATCAACTTGTACCAGAGTGATGGGAAGAGAAGAGTATGGAGAAGGAAAGGAACTGCTCATGATCCTAAGCATACCACCTCATCAGTGAAGCATGGTGGTGGTAGTGTCATGGCGTGGGCATGTATGGCTGCCAATGGAACTGGTTCTCTTGTATTTATTGATGATGTGACTGCTGACAAAAGCAGCCGGATGAATTCTGAAGTGTTTCGGGCAATATTATCTGCTCATATTCAGCCAAATGCTTCACAACTCATTGGACGCTTCACAGTGCAGATGGACAATGACCCAAAGCAGACTGCAGAAGCAACCAAAGAGTTTTTTAAGGGAAAGAAGTGGAATGTTATGCAATGGCCAAGTCAATCACCTGACCTGAATCCGATTGAGCATGCATTTCACTTGCTGAAGACAAAACTGATGGGAAAATGCCCCAAGAACAAGCAGGAACTGAAGACAGTTGCAGTAGAGGCCTGGCAGAGCATCACCAGGGATGAAACCCAGCGTCTGGTGATGTCTATGCGTTCCAGACTTCAGGCTGTAATTGACTGCAAAGGATTTGCAACCAAGTATTAAAAAGTGAAAGTTTGATTTATGATTATTATTCTGTCCCATTACTTTTGCTCCCTTAACAAGTGGGAGGCACATATGCAAACTGTTGTAATTCCTACACCGTTCACCTGATTTGGATGTAAATACGCTCAAATTAAAGCTGACAGTCTGCAGTTAAAGCACATCTTGTTCGTTTCATTTCAAATCCATTGTGGTGATGTATAGAGCCAAAAATGTGAGAATTGTGTCGATGTCCCAATATTTATGGACCTGACTGTATATGTGGAAGCTGCAGTGCCTATGTCAAGGCTCCTCTGTATACTGCAGTCCTAACTCTATATTTCTGAGAGTCTCCAAGTTGGAGCATACTGTACATAGCAGTGGATAAATTAAGGGCGGGTTTGCCTGGAGGGAGCCCACTCCTCCTTTAAGGCACAGGGACCCATTAGATGAGGAGCAAGAGCACAATGGCGGCTGGAGGCACCTAATGTGTTCCAACGCCCTCCTGCCTGCAGCAAATGGATGACTTCATCTCATTCTAGGGTACATTTTGAAATGTATATTGGTTAAGAGCATCAAGTAAATTCAATACATTTTGGGGGAAGCTCTTTCCTCAGGGCTGGGGCAGTAGCTGTAATTCACAGTGAGATGCAATAGGAGATCAATAATAGGGCTTGATAAAGACTGTCAAATCTTAACGGCTTTACAAACTTCCGGCATGGTCTCATTCTAGGCAAAGTCATCTGCCAGGAGCTCAAGGATGGATTTTAATAATAAAAGGAGTTTTTCTGAAGAAAATTAAATATTACTGTATATTGTGGCATGCCAAAAATGTATATATGCAGAATTGGAAAATTACTTAAAGGTATATTTTAAACAGAACCTGAGATCTTCTCCAAATAACATATACTTGATTAACGTCATATCTCATCTTACCATATCCCTCTTTTTCCACTTTTGTATAATCCTGTCTCTTAAACAGTTCCAAAATTAGGCTAAAGTAAGACATATGTCAGTCAACTTCAGCATGTTATGGACTTCAGCGGTTTTGTTCTAGAAGAACAAACTTGCCCCCTGGGCATCTCTGGCCAATTTAGTCTCTCCAGCATTGAAAAATTTCATCCTGATCTGACAAAGGAAGTTGGATCCATTCCTGGGGGACCAAATAATTCTCTATTGTCCTTTAGTCATCATAACTGTGGAGAGCTAGAAAATATATATATGTATGTATTTGCTTTTATTTATTCATTGATTTTGCTATTACTACTTCATCTCAGTTTGGCATTTAATAGCTTAGCCACTCCAAAGATGCTTACAAATATTTCAGTCCGGGTGTATAACAATCCAATTGGTTTGGATTTTTAGCCATATGTTTGACAAATTGAAGCGTGTGTACATTTGTTTTTTTAAATGCACTAGCTAAGAGGAAATGTTTGGATGGGTTGAACGTGTTTCCTTTGCTTTTAATATGGTGGTAGTGTGTTATATAACTAAGCATTAATTTTTTTAGTTCATGTTTTGTAGAACAAGCAAAAACAAGGATGTAATTCCGATCGTATTTTCAACCGAACAAAACAGCACATACTTGTATTACTACATAGAAAAAAAGTCAAGCCTAACCCTAGTGTAGGTGGTCAGGCTCTTTGTTCTTCACCTATAGCAGCCCTCTTTCCCATAAGGCACGCAGGCCTACCGGTACTCAGCTGCCCCCAGATCTTATACACAGTGGTATAGTACTTGGCCACCACGCTGGGGCAGATGCGAGCTAAGCACAGCAAACAGGTACTTGCAGTTGGCAGACAGGCAGAGTGGTCTAAAGGCAGTCTGAGTTTGGCAAGTGCACAAAATATGTGAACATATTAAATATGAAAAAGTCCCATTGAATTTCTTATGAAAAAATCTTTCCTCCTGTAACCACCAGTGCTGCAAACACAGAGATAGTGCATATTTCCTCTACCAGATTTCTGCTCACCTCCAGCAGTGTGACCTCACATCATATAATGTTTGGTCTAACCGCACTTTTGGTCCCAATAATTGGACTCTGAAGATCAATTTGAAGAATGGTAGCTCCAAATGGCTCACTCCACAAAACCCCTTAGGTCGGCAATAATCCTCATGAAAAAAAACTTAACATAGTGTTTACCCTTTAAAAACGTTATTAATCACAAAGACTTCCACATATGCACTCACAATTTGACAGGTGTCAAACCGCACCAAGTGTAACAAGCATCCACTGAGAATCTCCATAGACCCAAGAACCTGTGCTTATCCAAGTCAGCTGACAACAGTACCTTAGGTATATGCTCCAGTCAATCACAAGATCATGAAATACAATAGCACAAGCGGGCCATAAAATAGTTAGCAAAGTACCTCACAATCTGGAGAGTCCTGGAGCAATGTAAACCCCTGCTGTATTGATCGCTGACCTTCTGCTGCATTGTTACGTCATCCGCAAGCTCCTCCCCAATGTTCAGACAGTAGTCAGGGTCAAATCCATAGTCAAAAGGCAGGCAGAGTTCAGAGAGTAGTCCAAAAGCCAATCTGAGTTCAATACCAAGGAAACCCAAACTAGGCGTGATGATTGGGCAAAGGTAGGGTCAAGGTATGGGAAAAAGGCAAGAAACAGGGAGCTTGAAGCACGTGTTGCAAACACTATCACAAGCATGGCACTAAGGGCTTGGCAGGCTTAAAACAGGTTTGGATTCCACCTAGAGGCTGTATCTACACCAATTACCCTGCAAGTGGACAGTCAGATAGGGAGAGTGTAGCTCGGCCAAAATTGGGATGCTGGAATGAGACCAGTAGCTGCCATAGAACAGGAGCCTTACACGCTCCTGACAATAAAAAAAATATTTGCTATGAGATCAAAACTTAAAGTCAGATCCTAAAATGTGTTAAAATATGTTGCATATGGCTGACATTACAGTAAAGGATCCCTTCCTATACTGATGGTTGATCTTCCTATATGCAACAAATATTTCTTCACTCTATAACAAGAAAAAAATGTTATAGGGCAAGGCCATCAAGACTTCCAAATCAAATATTAAAATCTGTTCAAAAATGTTGTGCGTGGCCAACATTATAGAAAAAAAAAGGCTCTGTTCCTATACTGATGATTGATGTGTTTTTCATCAATATTTAACCCATATTTCTTTGCTGTATAATAGGGGTCTCCAAACCTTTTAAACAAAGGGATCAGTTTACTGTCGTTCATACTTTAGGGGGCTTCACTGTGGCCCTTGGAGAAGAAAATGTTCTAGCACCAGTGGCAGTAGCCAATGTCTCAAGCCTGGTGGTCAGTGGGAGTAAAAATATTACATAGCGCCTGTGGTCAGTGTGGAGGAGGAATAGTGCCCCATCACTGGTGTCAATCGAAGGAAGACAGGGACATCTGTCACAAAGATCGCGACTGCCGAACAGTATATTGTTTACCGTGCGCTCGGGTTCGAAATATCATGGATTAGACGACCCAGCTGTCATGGTACACTTTTGGACCAATGACAAAGTTAGAGGAATGTGGAGTGAATGATTTCAGGGACATAGGGGCTATATTGAAGAGAAGGACCTCCAAGGTGGTATTCTCAGAGATACTGCTTGTACCTCGAGCCACACCAGAGAGACAGCAGGAGCTAAGGGATCTTAACAAGTGGCTGAGAAATTGGTGCAGGAAAGATGGTTTCGGTTTCCTGGAGAAATAAGCTGACTTCTCAGTTGGTTGCCGGCTCTATAGTAGGGACGTACTGCACCTTAATGGGGAGGGTGCAGCTCTGTTGGGTGAGAGGATGGTCAAAAAGTTAGAGGGACTTTTACACTAGGTAGCAGGGGAAGGTATCACAGGAAGCAATAGCCAGCAATAAGAGAAGGTCATAGGGTGCTATAACCAAAATACCTCAAACCTGGGAAGTGGGCTGGCTAAAAAATAATAAAAATACAGCCACAGAACAACTAAATAGGAAATAATATGCACTCGTACAAAACTGAGCTAACAAAGTGGAAGAACTTGAACTGCTGATGCACGAGTAGCATTTTGACTTCATGGGAATATCATAAACTTGGTTTGACAGCTCACTTGACTGGCTAGCAATATCCAGGGGTATTCCTTGTATTGGAAGGACAGGAAAGGTAGAAGAGGAGGAGCGGTATGCCTGTACATAAAGAATGATTTGCTAGTGAATGTGAGGGACGACATTACAAATGGGGCAGGGGGGGAGGTGAACTTCCTGTGGGTGGAACTTCAAAAAGAAGAAACAAGTGGGACATTAATAGTGGGGGTATTTTACAGACCCCTTAATCTGAAGGATGAGGAGGAGTTGGATCTCCTATCACAGTTAGACATGATGGCTAGGCAGGGCAATGTCATCATAATGGGGGACTTCAACTATCCAGATATTGATTGGGCAGAAGCAACAGCCCACTCACTTACAGCTTGTCATTTTTTAAATGTCTAACAGGACAACTTCCTGTGTCAATTGGTGGATACCCCAACTGGAAAGAATGCATTGTTAGACCTATTAATTACAAATAGCTCAGATCTGATCGCAGATGTGGAAATACAGGACAACTTAGGAACCAGTGAATGATTACATTCAGCATTAATCATAGAAAGAGGAGACACGTGTAGTACAAGAGCACTGAATTTCAAAAGAGCTAACTTTTCTAAACTGTGCTCAATACTACAAGATATTGATATGTGTAGCCTATAACCGGAGCAGACCTATAGCCGGCGCTCCGTCGTCCAAGTCCCCCATCCGCTGCCATCCCGCAGGCAGTGGACTCTGGAGGGGCCCTCGCAACCCTGTGGCCCCTGAGAAGCACCCAGGGAGGGGTGCTGGGCCATTCTCAACCCATTCCCTGAGCTCCGTGATTTACGGCCTACCGCGGCCTATGAAGCCGCGGCCTCAATTTTTGCCGCAGCCGACCCGGAACGCCGATCATCGGCTCGGATCGCCGCTGCTCTGTCCCCCGGCCCCTGCTGACTTACCTGCTCCAGGGGCCACTACACGCCATCCAGCACCCTGCATCAGCCAGCACCAGCAACCAGCACCCAGCCTCGGCCCAGGGGCCATTCCAGGCCACCCAGCACCCTGCAACAGCCAGCAACCAGCCTCGGCCCAGGGGCCGATCCCAGGCCACCCAGCACCCTGCAACAGCCAGCACCCAGCAACCAAAACCCAGCCTCGGCCCAGGGGCCACTCCAGGACACCCAGCACCCTGCAACAGCCAGCACCCTGCAACAGCCAGCAACCAGCACGCAGCCAGCAGCCAGAACACATTGGCCCAGGGGCCACTCCAGGCCACCCTGCACCCAGCAAACAGGCGTACCTGCAACAGCCAGCACCCAGCCAGCACCAAACAACAGGGCAAGCTCTGAAGGCCTCCCTTACCCTACCCACACCTGGAGGAGGGGAGTGGCCTGCACTGACCAAGCACGCGGCCTACAGAGCCCAAGTCCGGCCGCTAGCACGGGGCCTACAGAGCCCAAATCCAGCCGCTAGCACGCGGCCTACAGCGCCCAACCTGGCTGCCCACCGGTCTCCTGCCACCCTAACTACAACCGAGGGACCAGAAGCAAGTCTGCTTCCACGCTGCCGAACCCAGCAGGCGACCTCAGCCTGGTGAGGCCTACCATCGCCCTCCACGATGCAACCCTGACCGGACCTGCTGAGCCCAACGGATGACCTCGACCTGGTGAGACCTACCATCGCCTACCCCAGCACAACCCTTCCCTGACCCGAAGTCCATCCAATGACCCCCGGAAACACCTCCACTGCAGATGTCCACCCCGCATCTCCTCAAGCCCAACGGATGATCTCGACCCGAAGCGAGCCTACTTCCATGCCGCCAAATCCAGCAGATGACCCCAGGCTGGTGAGGCCTACCATCCCCCCCACGTCGCAACCCTGCCCGGACCTGCTGAGCCCAACGGACTATCTCGACCTGCCCAACGGACGATCTCGACTTGGTGAGGCTCACCATCGCCTACCCCGGCACAACCCAGCCCTGACCCGCAGCCCATCCGACGCCTACCCATCCCGATCCTAAGCACGAGAACTCTTGTCACGGAAAGGTACAACGCCACTGCACGCCGACTATCTACAACCAAGTGCCCTGAGAGACTTCCACCTCACTTGTCCACCACTTCGCTTACCTCCCTAAAATGCCACCTGTACTCCTCCTCCTCATACTCTTCTCCTCCATCCCCAAAATCTCTTCTCTCTATCCCCCCGCTCCTCCCAAACAACCATACATCGCGCCCTCACTGCTTCCATCACCCCTCTACGGCTCTCACCACCTCCTCCTGCTACTCCACTCTCCCACTGACCCGAACGCCACCAATGGTAGAACCACACGCTCTTGCACATCCCGCTCCCATGCCACCTTTCTTACCCTTCTCCTCCTCCTAACCGCGGGGGACATCTCCACCTCACTCACCCACAAGGCACCCACCTACTTCCACGAACTGCCGCAACCAACTCAACCTAATACCGGTCTCCCTGCTCCCCTAAACCACCCCTCCGTTTTCGTGTGCACTCCTGAACGCCCGTTCGGTTTGCAACAAACTTACCGCCATCCACAACCTCTTTGTCTCCCGCTCCCTCAACCTCCTGGAGATCACCAAAACCTGGATCCAAACCACCGACTCTACCTCCCCTGCAGCACTCTCCTATGGAGGTCTCACCTGGACCCACTCACCCAAACCCAGCGGTCGGAAAGGTGGTGGGGTTGGTATGCTCCTGTCACCGCAGAGCACCTACCAAGTCCTCCCAAACCCTCCCTCTCTATCCTTTTCCTTCTTTGAGGCCCACTGCATCCGACTATTCTCTCCAATCCCCCTGAGGATCGGAGTAATATATCGTCCCCCTGGACCCGTATCCCGCTTCCTCGACGACTTCTTCGCATGGTTACCCTTCTTTCTCTCCTCCGAGCTGCCCACCATCATCCTTGGAGACTTCAACATCCCTACCAACATCAATAGCCCGGCCACATCCCAACTCCTCCACCTAACCTCCTCTTTTGCACTCACACAGTGCATACAGTCCTCCACCCACTCCGACGGGAACACCCTGGACCTTGTTTTCTACTATATTTACTCAAGAGATAAAACGATAATCCTACAACTTTACAAAACTCTGGTTCACCCACATCTGGAGTATGTTGTTCATTTCTGGTCACCAATCCTTAGAAAGGATGTGCTAGAACTGGAGAGAGTCCAGAGAAGGGCAACAAAGTTAATAAGGGGACTGGGGGACCTCAGTTACGAGGAAAGACTACAAACATTAAACTTATTCTCCCTGGAGAAGAGAAGCTTGAGAGAAGATATATCAATATCGATATACAAATACCTCAGTGGTGATTCTAGCATAAGATATAAACTATTATGTCTCAGGAAGTATAAGAAGGCCCGGGCCACTCAATGAAATTGGAGGAGAAGCGGTTTAGCCTTAAACTGCGTAGGGGTTTTTTCACTGTCAGGGCGGCAAGGATGTGGAACTCCCTTCCACAATCAGTGGTGTCAGCAGAAAGTATTGATAGTTTCAAAAACTCTTGGATGGGTATTTTAGTGAACACAATATATAGGGATATGGGATATGAGTTTTTGACATGAGCGCGCACACACACACACGTTGAACTGGATAGACTGGTGTGGTGTCTTTATTCAACCTTACCAACTATCTAACTATGAATGGTGTCCTTTATCAGTGGAAAGAACAGTGCCCAAGGGCCGGATAAGGGAAGCAAAGGGCGGACGCTACCATACCAGATAATTGTGCATAATGTTACGTTGTTATTTGTTGGGTAAAGGTGTGGATTGAGAAATCTTAGTTCTGTTGGATACTTGATGTACCAAGGAGGTGTTCTGTGCCATATTCCTTTTCCTGCCCAGTCTAGGCCATGCTGGCCCCTGTCCTACCCTAGTCAACTGGCTAGCCTTATTATCACACTAACAAGATCAGATGTCATATCCACAGATTTCATAGCCTCACGAGATGCACTGAGGCCAGGAGAGCGGAGGCTAGAAGGAACAGCTTATCCACTCCTAGAACCAATAAGTAGAAGAGCGGAGTAAACTGTAAGCAAAACTGTGAAATAAAGAAATAGTATAGGAGAGCAACTGTATAACAGTCAAATTGCTTTATTTATACAAAAATACAAAAATAGACTGCCTTCCAATCAACACTACTCCCACAGTGTAATTAGAATTCAAACAACATTGTCATATAAACCAAAAAAGTCTAAAAGCATGCCCTGTGTGTATATTAGAATCTCCACCATCTCATCTGTTAGGAGTGATGATCCTTCTCTCATTTTGACCTCTAATAGCATGGATGAATGCAAGGAGGTGTAGGGGTCCACAACCTAGAACAGTTCAAATATAGCTGTAGACGATGAATCCACTGGTAAGTGTCCTTTCTGTGATGGATAAGGATCAAGTCAGAGCAGTTCATATAATACTGGTTTTTACAATAAACATCGAACACCCCTGGCTACCAAACAGTGTGCTTGCCTTGTAATGAGCTACTAGTACACCTTCTGATGGAAGAGCGGGAGAGATTACTTCATATAGCATGGCTCCTGTCAGTGCACAGAAGTTAGAGGGTCTCTCTTTGGAAGAGCCCCTCACCTAGTACTCATCGGTTGGCTACCATGGTCTAACATTCAGATTTCTATTTGTGTATTTCTTACCGCCTTATTGCAGTGGATCTACTAGATCTAGGATTTCATTCATGTGTGCTGCTGGCTTTCTGTTCATCTATGGGTGTTGCCTACTCTTTTGTGACTTTTTATCCTTTTCCCTTCTCTTATTTCCTGGGTTGTCTCCCTGTTTGCTTATATATATATATATATATATATATATACACAGTATATATATATATACTGTATTATATATATATATATATATACAGTATGTACACATGCTCAGTGCAGAGCTCCTTGCCTGAGCAACTTCACAGTCCTCTGAGCTCCCTTACTACTTTGTGTATCCTGTCTGACCACCCATGTACTGATTCAGGCTTGTCTACTTGCTATGCTTGCCTGCCACCCATCCTGACCTCTGCTTGTTTTCTGGTTTTTCCTTCAGTCTCCTGCTGTTGTACTCTACATTCTTTAAGTGACGTCCACATTCTCAGCTGGGCATACCTAGGGGCTGCAACCTAGTTCCATCTTTCTGCAAGGCCATCCCCACCATCAGGGGCCTTTGAAGAAGCAGACTGGGGCTTAGACTTTGCACCCTGGGGAATCTTGAGTTGGCAAACTACAAGGGCTCACTATCAGAGACTCCTGACATTGGCTTTGGCTGATCATGCGGAGAAGGGTTTTCCAGACCTTTTGACTTGGTGGATCTGAGTGTACTTTGTCAGGAGTTTTGTGCCCTGGGGGGTCAGAAAAAGGTCCTTTCTCTGTGAGAGGGGACCATATACCACACCCTTGTGCACTTTTTCATGTGTGTTCACTTTTGGTACACTTTGGTGCCTTGTTTTGCACACTGCACCATGGGTGCAAAAAAATAAAAGAAGGTGTGCATGTAGCTGGCCAGTCAGAACAACCAACGATGCGTTTCGTCCACCAAAATGGCCTTTATCAAGTTGTAAACTGTAACCCTATTTTGCCAGTAATTTGGTTGTAGGTAGATCCATGGTTTGCTCAAGCTTCAGGGACAATAATGAGGACCCAGCTACATTTCACTGGCAGGCAGTCTGCAACCTTTCATTACACAGATAAGGTATAAGGTAATATGATGTGTTGATGGCTGGTTTTGCCGCCCTAGGCCATGACCTGTGGTAGCTGTGCAGAAATCCATCCCTCCTGTTTCCCATCTGTAGATGTGAAGCACATAAAACGCTACAATAAAACACTACATAGTGCTGGAAACTGGAGATCTTTGTAGTGAAAGTGAAGCCCACTGCTTTAACATGTAGTTTTCTGGCATAAAACCACTCAGCATGAAGTGGGACATTGTAACCTTTCAGAGGAATGGAAAAGGTTTACACAATATGCTGATCTCATTTTCAATGGTCCCCTTAAATGAAAAGAAGAAGAAAAAATTTTTTATTTCATATTATGAGTTGAGAAGAAAGACAGGTGAATTTACAACACATGGGGAGATATGTCTACAGAGAAACTCAGCAACTCATTTGCTATGTACAGATTCTAGAACAGAGCATAAAGTGTAAATGGACCATCTTAATAGTTTGTGACAGACCTGAAGCTGTCAACCTACAGACTGTGCTTTCACTTATATTGATGATGATATTGGGTGATGGAACAATGTTTAAAACAAGATCCCTCATAGTGCAAGAAAAATGGGAAAAGTGCAGGTGCTGATCTTTCCCTAAGATTATATTGCAAAAATCCCTTAGGCTGCTCAGGCACAATTAAAGCTCATGGCTAAATCATAAAAAGAAGATGAAGTTGGCAAAGCTCCCATCACTTCTGTAGCGACACATCTAGGTGAGGTTACTTCTGGAATGAAAACATCTAGGAGAGTCTGAAAAGCTTCCATCACTTCTGGAGTAACACATCTAGGTGAGGTTGGAAAAGCTCCCACCACTTCTGGAGTGACACATCTAGGTGAGGTCGGTAAAGCTCCCACCTCTTGTGGAGCGACACATCTAGGTGAGGTTGGAAGAGCTCCCACAGCTTCTGGAGTGACACATCTAGGTGCAGTTGGCAAAGCTCACATCACTTCTGAAGCGGCACATCTAGGTGAGGTCAACAAAGCTTCCACTGGAGTGACATATCTAGGTGAGGTTGGCAAATCTCCCATTACTTCTGCAGCGACACATCTAGGTAAGGTCGCAAAGCTCACACCATTTCTGGAGCAGCACATCTGGTCAGAAAAGCTCCCACCACTTCTGGACTGACACATCTAGATGAGGTCAGCAAAGCTCCCACCATTTCTGGAGCGACACATCTAGGTGAGGTCAGCAAAGCTCATTCTGGAGCGACACATCTAGATGAGGGCACCAAAGCTCCCACCAATTCTGGAGCAACACATCTAGGTGAGGTTCCACAAAGCTCCCACCACTTCTTGAGCGACATATCTAGGTAAGGTCAGAAAAGCTCCCACCACTTCAGGACTGACACATTTAGGTGAGGTTGGCAAAGCTCTGACTGGAGCAACACATCTGGCTGAGGTCGGCAAAGATCTAATTGTTCAAAAACGTGACAAGATCACACACAGCTCTGTTCTACAAAAGGTAAAATGTGTAAAGAAAGAGCAATTGCTATGCTAAGGTATATTCAAAGATATACTGGAAATTGCAGTAGCAACTTTTGTTGATTTAGATGACTTAGCAATTGAGATGGTTGGCACTTCTCGTATAAAATCTACTGAGTAAAAAAAGGAAAGAAAATCAAGATTCAAAGTACCCATGGGAAGGCAATATGTTTGAATGTATTTCAACAGCAATAAAAGCTGTTAACCACAAGTTTTATGGATATAATACAGAGCAGTTGGATGTAAAAGGCATGTGCTGTTTGACTTTTACAAGCAATGACAACAAGCATAAGTTGTCATTTTGCATTGTAGACTACATGGTGCTAAGGCTCAGAGCTTGTCTGAACATAAAAAGAATAAAATGATTCTCTCTGTTCCGCATTATATTTCGTGTCCAGAGATACCAAACACAGAGTATATTGGATGGGCCTGTCACCCAGGAGGGTAGGAGACTACTAGCTTGTATGAGCTGTATTTGCTAGCTTAGTCATGTATGACCTCGATTTGTTTGCGATGATATTCCCCATTCAAATATATACTTAATATTAATGTGTCTTGGTCCCGTTTGATTTTATGAATTGTGTGTAAATTTTGTTAAGTTGTGATTTGGGCAGAGGACTTGGAGAGGTCACCTCATGTCTGGCTGCTTTATGGGTAAACATTTTATGGCACGCTATGTGTTCCTAGTGCTTTAATTGCCTTACAAACTAAGGGTGATAGAACTGAAGGATTTTTTCATAGGTTTACAATAGGTCAGAGGGATGTGTTAATCTGTAGATTTTTTGTGGTCAGCAGAAATTGAGATAATAGGCTCTTTGAAGTGTGTTAAAAGTTAAGGCTATGAATTCCATGAATTGAAGGAGGAGGTAAGATGCCTGAGCTATGCCTCTTCCCTTGACAAAAATGGCTGAAATGATCTGGGACATGAACAAAATGAATGTCTCATACAGCTTTTCATGGGCCCAATGTGCACAACCATTACAGGCATAATGATTGTATTGTCTAGAAGACTGTGTCTAAACATGCCTTCTGTATGCCCATTTACAGGTAAATCTCAATAATTTAGAATATCATCAAAAAGTTAATTTATTTCAGTAATTAATTTCAAAAAGTGAAACTCATAAATTATATAGATTCATTACACACAGAGTGATCTATTTCAAGCATTTCTTTCTTTTAATTTTGATGATTATGGCTTACAGCTAGTGAAAACCCCAAATTCAGTAACTCAGAAAATTAGAATATAACATAAGACCAATAAAAAAAAAGGATTTTTAACACAGAAATGTTGGCTTATTAAAAGGTATATCCATGTACAGTATAGTATGTATAGTACTTGATCAGGGCTCCTTTTGCAGGAATTACTGCATCAATGTGGCGTGGCATGGAAGCAATGAGCCTGTGGCACTGCTGAGGTGTTATGGAAGTCCAGGTTGCTTTGATAGCGGCCTTCAGCTCGTCTGCATTGTTGGATCTAGTGTCTCTCATCTTCCTCTTGACAATACCCCTCAAATTCTCTATGGGGTTTAGGTCAGGCGAGTTTGCTGGCCCATCAAGCACAGTAATCCCATGATCATTAAACCAGGTATTGGTATATTTGGCAATGTGGGCAGGTGCCAAGTCCATAAAGCTGATCAGCAAAGGAAAGCAGGAAGTGCTCTAGAATTTCCTGGTAGAAGGCTGCGCCAGACAAACACCAGCAGATGTCATGGCTCCCCAAATCATCACTGACTGTGGAAACTTCACAATAGACCTCATGCGACTTGGATTCTGTGTCTCTCGACTCTTGCTCCAGACTCTGGGACCTTGATTTCAAATTAAATGCAAAATGTACTTTCATTCGAAAAGAGGACTTTGGACCATTGAGCAACAGTCCAGTCCTTTTTCTCCTTAGCCCAGGTAAGACGCTTCTGATGTTTTCTCTGGTTCAGGAGTGGCTTGACAGAAGGAATGCAACAGTTGTAACCCATATCCTGGATACGTCTGTGCGCGGTGGCTCTTGAAGCACTGACACCAACCGTAGTCCACTCCTTGTGAATCTCCACCAAATTCTTGGACGGACTTTGGTTCACAATCCTCTCAAGGCTGCAGTTGTCCCTGTTGCTTGTGCTCCTTTTCCTACCACACTTTTTCCTTATACTCAACTTTCCATTAATATGGTTGAATACAGCACTCTGAAAACAGTTAGCTTCTTTAGCAATGACCTTTTGTGACTTACCCTCCTTGTGGAGGGTGTCAATGACTGTCTTCCGGACAACTGTCAAGTCAGAAGGCTTCCCCTTGATTGTGTAACCTACTGAACCAGACTGGATGTCCCACCGCAGTCCCGCTATAAGTCGCTAATCGCCACCATTACTCGTTTGAAAAAATAAAAATTCCAGTATATACAGTTGCAAGAAAAAGTATGTGAACCCCTTGGGATTACGTGGAGTTTTGCATGAATTGGGCATAAAATGTGCTCTGAACGTCATCTAAGTCACAACAATAGAAGAACACAGTCTGCTGAACATAATACTACACAAACATTAGATGTTGCCATGGTTTAATTGCACATAACATGTAAACATTCACAGTGCAGGGAGGAAAAAGTATGTGAGGCCCTAGCTTAATGACTTCTCCCAGAGCTAATTGGAGCCAGGAGTGAGCCAACCTTGACTCCAATCAGTGTGATGATATTGGATGTGTTGCTGACAGCTGTCCTGATCTTAAAAAACACACACCTGTTTTGGGTTTACTGGTTTCAAGAAGCACTGTCTGATGTGAACCATGCCTCGCAGAAAAGAGCTCTCAGAAGACCTACGATCAAGAATTGTTGACTTGCATGAAGCTGGAAAGGGTTACAAAAGTATCTCCTTGAGCCTTGATGTTCATGTGTCCATGGTAAGACAGACTGTCTACAAATGGAGAAAGTTTAGCACTGTTGCTACTCTCCCTAGGCGTGGTCGTCCTGTAAAAATGACTGCAAGAGCACAGCGCAGAATGCTGCATGAGGTGAAGAAGAATCCCAGAGTGTCAGCTAAAGACCTACAGAAATCTCTGGCACATGCTAACATTTTTGTTGACACATCTACAATAAGGAAAACATTAAACAAGAATGGAGTACATGGGAGGACACCACGGAGGAAGCCATTGCTGTCCAAAAAGAAGATTGCAGCACGTTTGAAGTTTGCAAAAGAGCACCTGGATGTTACACAGCACTACTGGCAAAATATACTGTGGACAGATGAAACCAAGATGGAGTTGTTTGGGAAGAACACACAACACTATGTGTGGAGAAAAAAAGGCCCAGCACACCAACATCAAAACCTCATCCCCACTGTGAAACATGGCGGAGGGAGCATCATGGTTTGGGGCTGCTTTGCTGCCTCAGGGCCTGGACGGATTGTTGTCATTGATGGGAAAATGAATTCCAGAGTTTATCAAGACATTTTGCAGGAAAACGTACGACCATCTGTCGGCCAACTGAAGATCCGCAGAGGATGGATGATGCAACAGGACAATGACCCAAAGCATACAAGTCATTCAACAAAACAATGGCTGCAACAGCACAGAATACGCCTTCTGGAGTGGCCCAGTCAGAGTCCTGACCTCAACCCGATTGAAATGCTGTGGCATGACCTTAAGAGAGCGATTCACACCAGACATCCCAAGAATATTGCAACACTGAAACAGTTTTGTGAAGAGGAGTGGTCCAAAATGACTCCAGATCGTTGTGCAGGTCTGATCTGCAACTACAGGAAACGTTTGGTTGAGGTTATTGCTGCCAAAGGAGGGTCAACCAGTTATTAAGTCCAAAGGTTCACATACTTTTTCCTCCCTGCACTGTGAATGTTTACATGTTATGTGCAATTAAACCATGGCAACATCTAATGTTTGTGTAGTATTATGTTCAGCAGACTGTGTTCTTCTATTGTTGTGACTTAGATGACGTTCAGAGCACATTTTATGCCCAATTCATGCAAAGCTCCACGGAATCCCAAGGGGTTCACATACTTTTTCTTGCAACTGTATACCGCCATTTGTAAACGCTATAACTTTCACGTAAACCAATTAATTTACACGAATTGGGATTTTTTTTTAGCAAAGACATGAAGCAGAATACAGATTGGCCTAAATTTATGAAGAAATTTGATTTTTTAAAATGTTTTATTGGATATGTTATATAGCAAAAAGTAAAAAATATTGTTTTTTTTTCCAAAATTGTTGGTCTTTTTTTGTTTATAGCGCAAAAAATAAAAAACGCAAAGGTGATCAAATACCACCAAAAGAAAGCTCTATTTGTGGGGAAAAAAAGAACATAAATTTCATTTGGGTGTAGCGTTCCATGACCGCACAATTGTCAGTTAAAATAACGCAGTGCCGTATCGCAAAAAATGGCCTGGTCAGGAAGGGAGGTAAATCCTCAGGAGGGCAAGTGCCCATCTCCTCTAACAGTGTGTCAAGGTCCTACCTTTTCCCAGAGATTGTGCGGCTTCATGTGCTGGCGTCCATCTTGGGTTTCTGCAGAGCATGGTGGGAGTCTTTTATGCCTTCAGGTCTCTGAGGTCCATCCCCCAGAGGGGTGTGGCTGAGCACATATAAGCCTGTGATCCGCACATGCTCTTTGCACTTGTGTCTTGTGTCTTTGTGTAGCTACAGCTCTGTTTATACTCTCGTGACTCTTCTGGAATCTGACTTGGCTTGTGACTAGACCATTCTCTGTGTTTTCCTTTGATCTGACCTTCCGTTGCTGAACCCGGCCCGTGACCTGTGATTCTCGTCTACTGTTCTGTACCGTTTTGTCCCGTTGTTGTCGACCCGGTCTGCCTGACTACGCTATTGTCATTCCTACCAGCTACGCCATTGGCGGCGGCCATTACCACAGCCGGGGTGTCTCAGGGGCCGCGACCTGGTTCCTGGCTGCGTCAAGTCCATCCCCACCATCAGGGGCCCTGGTGAAGGGCAGCCTGGGACTTAGACTCCGCGCCCTGAGGGACTTCGGTCTGTTGGTGGTGGTTGTCGTCAGTCAGTGCGTTACCCTGCCACTAGGCCTACCTGTCTGTTCCACAGCCCTGCCCTGACACAGTGGCAGTACCTTAAAGTTAGTTTTGGGTATACACTAAAATCACTTCCTGTTTTGGCCATGGAACAGAAAGTGAAGGGAAATCTCCTCTCAATGGCATACAAATGACAAGAAAAAACCTGACAGGAGTTATATCCCTTTCATATTCTGTCCAACATGAAAAACAAATTTTGCCTTTAGTGCTACTTTAAGAACACTACTCAGACTGGGAGAAGATGGTTCAGTTTACAAAACCAGTCAGGGTCTATTGCTTTCAGGAAAAATGTTATATGAGGGAAGACCTCATAGTTGCCCTCAATAGTATGCTGCTGCTCCTTTGTTGCCCAATAATAGGCTGGGGAATATCCTCAACCAGGCAGTATTGCTTAACTGCAGTGTTATCTGCACAGTGGTCCAGGATCTGACTGTCTTGTCTAGCAAGGGTTGCATACACCCCATGTGAACGAGGCCTAAAATGATTTACAGTAGCATACTTCTGCATTTGCTATGTTTGCCTTTTTTTTTTACCTGTTACTGTCCTTTTCACTTTCTCTATTTTCCATTGCTTTTTGTAGGGTGGTCTTCTTGCCTTTCAGGGTCCCCTGGTGCCCCACCACAGCCACCCCTACAAGCACACACTCCCACCTGAGACACATCAACGCTGTGTGTGCTGACATGCACAAGCAGTCTTGAAGCCCTGAAATCAAAGCCACTGCCCATCTCCTCCTCCATGGATTCTAAGAGCATTTGACAAGCTGAGAGGAGGCTTCCTCACCACCTGCTTTAACCATTAGAACCCTACACTAGCACACTACAACTATATGCATTCCACACAGTTGTAGGGTGTTTGCAGAGCGGCAGAGTGGTTCCATTCATATTTAAAAGCAGCAGGGTGGGATTTTACGACCCTTCATCCACTGTTGTGAACAATCCCATAGTCCTGCCACTGGTGTTCATGTAATCCTTGTGTGGGAGTTCATACTCTCCAACCAGTTTAGTGCCTAATGATACTACACCATGGGAAATCTTGTTACATGGTGAGTGCCCCAGCTCCCCCCCCATCCTGAATAGTGTTAGTGAGGCATTTCTACCTTATTAAGGACCATTTCCTAGAAGTTATACCAAATTGTCTGGACTCTTTATTACCATATGTCTGGGACTGCCAGTTGTAACGTTATTTAATGTGTGTTAGTAAAGTTCCTGAAGGCCACTGCAATGCCTCCTTATTGATTACACATAGAAATGTGAAAATACAGTGGGGATTGTCTTGGGCTTCTTGGAGGTGTGAAGCACAGCTTATACCTGGAAAGTGTATTTAGCAGCTGGCTCAGGTTGGGAGCAGGAGACGGTCTGAAGACTGAAGTTATAGTAGTGAAGAGGTCAGATAGGTTCCTTGAATGCACTTACTAGAACGTTTGGTCTGCCTTAATGCTGTCCTCTTATATGGCACAGGGTTAGCTAATGGAGCAGACCTGGAACCACCAAGACTGCCAGGCCTTACATATGTGTAGTGAAATGACGTTTGCCTAATTAGGCCTGATTAGGCCTAATGGCGAAGATGTGCTGTGTAGCCTGTACGTTTAACAGAGCCAGTGGGATGGGGTTAGGCTTTACCGCTCCTTGCCTGCGAAGCTGAGTTGGCAACTTGGCCTGGAACTGGCTCACCAACCCAGCCTCTGGGCTGATCATCATGCAGTAATGGCATAGTCTTAACTCTAGGCCACTGTTTGGCATAATTGGCCACTACTCCTCATCTGGGGGGCACTACATTAATGTCTTGTCAACAGCAGGCAAACCCTCAACTCTCTCTCTAACCACACCCCTTGGCTGCCAACATACACAGAGAGAAGTGAACACAGAAAGTGCAGGGATGTCTTCAAAGTACAGGAAGTGATTGACAGTCTCGCTTCACCTTCCCAGTGCAGTGCAGGAGGCAAGAAGGCATAGCCCAATGGGCCAATACCCAGGACTCTGGGGCAGACCAGAGTTCAGATTCTGTTTGTTGAATTTGTAATGCTGAGCACCTTAATAGGTCATAAATGACAGCGCTTTAAGTAAGCAATGGAAAAAGGAAAGATTTGCTTTCAAGAAGACCAGTCATGATAGGTATATTGTGAATTTTGTTTTAAGTAAGAACTGTAAAATGTTTTTATATACAGTAAAGAGCAACGTAAACGTATTAATTATACAACATGTAACCCTGATAAGAGGAGAGTAGGAAAAGCAAATAAGGAAAGAAGAAAGGAAAAAGCAGACAGGAAAAATAGATGGGAAAGGGTTAAAAAAGGCAGGTTGTGTGTGTTATACGCAACAAGACAAGGTATGAGGTGGAGAAGGTAAATAGACAGGGTCATGGTCAATTTCTGTAGTAGAGACCAAATACACTGGCATCTGATTCATCAAGGATGAGTACGTAAACCAAGGGTACCAAATGGCCATGTACTTCTCCATCGCATCAGAAATTCTAACCTCTATTTTCTTGTGTGACATAGTGTGTGTGACCCTCGACTTAACCTCAGTTACTTAGAGTGTGAGATTTCCAGGCTTTAGTGTGTTTGATTCTCTACTGTAAGAACGTGATTTAAGGGTTTAAATTGAGCTTTGAGTATGGAAGGAGGTTTCACGCATAAAAGGGCGATTTCAGGGGTTGGAGGGATGTCTTGGCCCATAGCTCTGGTTATGAGGGAAAAGATAGCAGGCCAAAAGGACTGAGGCACCAGGCAGGTCCACTAGGTATCTCTGAAAATTTCCATATATTGCATCCATGAAAGCATGAACTCGACCATGAACTCAAACAAAGACCATATACCATCTCATCATAACTTTATTATAGTTAGTCCCGAATGATAGTAGATTTTGTGAACTATAATAAACCCTTTTCCAAATTTGGTTCCATTCCTCTTCCTCAATAGATGTGTGTGGATCCATGTTTATATGGAAATGTATGCAACCAAGACCAATGTTTAATGATTAGGTTTCTGCACATACCGAATGACTAGAGTTTCTGTATTCCTCATCCTTATTCATGCTCCACTATATAATGAGTCACTGATTTGGAACAGGTAAACATATTTATTGGAAGGTCTGGCTTTGCAGGCTGCACTTGTTTTCTGTCAGTGATTCAGATAATAGTGAAGACTGGATAAAGATGACAATCCTGGACCTTGTACCGTTACAGACATGCTGTTGAGGGCAGTGGCAGCTCTCATATTTTATCTCAGCAGATTCTCCCTAAATTGAATCTGCCATGTTCACCAATATGTATACATTAACATTACTGGTAAAATGCAGACACCTAATAGTACCTGACAATACCTGCACTTTACCAGGTCACGTAGTATACAGGGCATTATCTTTTGTCCAAATCCTAAGTAAATCGTAATTGAATCCTCATACCTTTTTACCTTTCTTTATATTCCTGTATACCAACATGTTATGATTTGTGATTATGTTTGCTAGGAAATTTCTAAAAAAAAACTCTCTTTCTCTCTGTAAAAAGTGTGGCTTCCATGTCTCACTCTGCAGGGCCCTGTGCACTCCTTAGCAGAGTTGTCCTAACTCAGACTTGTACTGTCTCGGTTCACACTACTGCGAACTGAATGTCTTGCGACTTACAGTGCGACTTTGCCAGACTTCCTGGCGACTCGAGTACTATTTTGATGCGCCTTGAAGCAACTTTGAAGCAACTTTCAGGGAATGCCTGGGATATTTTCCTGTAATGTCAGATCTCATTAATATAGATGAGGATCTGACTTGGAGGCAACGTCCATTAAAGTCAAAGGGGACAAGTTGGATATGTCACCTTGAAGTAGTACAGGAACCTTTTCTAAAGTCGGAGCGACTTCAGTAGTGCTAATTAAGACAGCTCTCATTGATTAACTTGGGATTTCACATGTCATGGGACTTGGGGTCTCACAAGTCGGATCCCAAGTCATGGCAGTGTGAACTGAGCCTAAAGAAGGGCTATGAGCATATCTAACCAGTCCTGTTGAATTACTATGTGCATTGAGTCTAACTCGGGTGGTTCCTAAACTGCCCACTCTATTTTAGACTCCTGCACAGTTGCTGTAACAGGAAAGTAGAGGCAAGACTATGAAAATGGAGGTTGTGTGGCTGAATATACACGGCTCAAAAAAATTAAAGGAACACTTTTTAATCAGAGTATAGCATTAAGTCAATTAAACTCCTGGGATATTGATCTGGTCAGTTAAGTAGCAGAGGGGGTTGTTAATCAGTTTTAGCTGCTTTGGTGTTAACAAAATTAGAAACAGGTGCACTAGATGGGCAACAATGACACGACTCCCAAAACAGGAATGGTTTGCAGGTGGAGGCCACTGATATTTTTATCCCTACAAATCTTTTCTGACTGTTTTTCACTAGTTTTGCATTTGGCTAGGTTCAGTGTCACTGCTGGTAGCATGAGGCGATACCTAGACCCTACAGAGATTGCACAGGCAGTCCAACTCCTCCAAGATGGCCCATTAATACATGCCATTGCTAGAAGATTTGCTTTGCCACCGCCACTGGCACCCTGTGCTTTTCACAGATGACAGCAGGTTCACCCTGAGCACATGTGGCAGACATGAAAGGGTCTGGAGAAGCCATGGAGAACGTTATGCTGCCTGTAACATCATTCAGAAGGACTGTTTTGGTGGTGGGTCAGTGATGGTCTGGGGAGGCATATCCATGGAGGGACGCACAGACCTCTACAGGCTAGACAATGGCATTATGACTGCCATTACCTATCAGGATGAAATCTTTGGTCCCATTGTAACACCCTATTCTGGTGCAGTGGGTCCTGGGTTCCTCCTGGTGCACGACAATGCCTGGCATCATGTGGAGAGAGTATGCAGGCAGTTCCTGGAGGATGAAGGAATTAATAGCATTGAATGCCCCCCACTCTAACCTGACCTAAATCCAATAGAAAACCTCTGGGATATCATGTTTCAGTCCATCTGACACCACCAGGTTGCACCTCAGACTGTCCAGGAGCTCAGTGATGCCTGGGTCCAGATCAGGGAGGAATACCTCAGGACACTATCTGTCATCTCAGGAGCATGGCCCGACATTGTCAGGCATGTATACAAGCACGTGGGGGCCATACAAACTACTGAGTACCATTTTGAGCTGCTGCAATGAAATTTCAGGAAAATGGACTAGTCTGCTGCATACTTTTTTCACTTTGATTTTTGGGGTGTCTTTGAATTCACTCCTCTGTAGGTTGATCATTTTCATTTCCATCTAACGATGGGACATCCTTACGTTCCTAACACATTACCCAGTCCATATCAGTATAGATATCCAGCAGGAGATTGTTCCCCATTGAGATCTGATGTGTTTTCAAAGTGTTCCTTTAATTTTTTTGAGCAGTGTATATTTCTGTGACTTCAATCTAAGCTCTGTCACTCATGATACTAATCACCACCCTAGTCATTCCACAACCAAGTGCCCAAGTGGTCAATAGAGACTCTGGTTTTTGACAGTTGAATGACCAGAGACAGGGCTTAGCATTGAGAGGAGCAGAGGTTAACTGGCTCTGCATATGCACCGATCATCCATAACATTGTGACCACTCACCATAATATGACCACCCACCTAATATTGAGTAGCTCCCCATTTTTTTCTCCAAAACAGCCCTGACCCGTTGAGGCATGGACTTCACTAGACCTCTGAAGGTATGCTGTGGTATCTGGCACCAAGCTGTCAGTAGCTGACCACTGCCTCTGCTGGCTTGCCTTCTCCCCATAGTGCATCTTTGTGTTCTCATGCACCTTGCCATCAACATGATGTAAAAGAAAACATTAGTGATCAGACCAGGCCACCGTATTTGATTGCTCCATGGTCCAGTTCTAATGCTCACAAGCCCACTGTAGGCACTTTTGGCTGTGGACATGGGTCAGCACAGACACCTTGATTGGTTTTTGGCTATGCCGCCCCATATGCACCAAACTGTGATGTACTGCGTGTTTTGACACCTTTCAGAACCAACATTAAGTTTTTCAGCAATGTGAGCTACAGTAGCTCTTCTTTTGGATCAGTCTACACGGGCCAACCTCCACTCCCCACATGCATCAAGGAGCCTTGGTTGCCCATGAGCCTGTTGCCAGTTCACCAGTTTTTCTTCCTTAGACCACATTTGGTTGGTTCTGACCACTGAAGACAGTGAACATCCCACAAGAGCTGCAGTTTTGGAGATGCTCTGACCCAAACATCTAGCCATTACATTTTGGCACGTGTCAAAGTCTCTCAAATCCTTACACTTTCCCCATTTTTTCTACTTTCAACACACCAACTTCAGAGGCAACATGTTTACCTGCTGCCTAATATATCCCACCCACTTTCAGGTTCCATTGCAATGAGATAATCAGAGTTATTCACTTTATATGTCAGTGTTTATAATGTTATGGCTGATCAGTGTATGGTCTGGGCCTGCTATCCAAGGGGTTCCACAGGAACACACAAACTATCACTTGTACTCAGCAGAACTGCTGATTTGAACACTTTCTGTTACGCCTATTTCTCTTTCTTCTTAGGACTTCCTCTCGGATATGGCTATGACAGAGGTTGATCGCTTCCTTGATAGAGAGCACCTTATTCTCCGTGAGAACACACTTGCAACTAAAGCCATAGAGGAGTATCTGAAACTGATAGGACAGAGATACCTCAAGGAAGCCATTGGTAATGTATTCATTGTGCACTGCTTGCTTGGAAGAGCCTAGGCACGCTGCCTGTTTTGGTGGCCAGTTAGACCTCTTGTGATAAGTTAGTTGCAAATCACGGTGTCCTATAGAATGTGACCTAGCATTTCATATTCCTGATATGTGCCTGCTATGCCATGTACTTGTGTTAAAAACTATCCTGTTTTTTTTTTTTTGTTGTATTGCTTCCTTTGTGTGAAATGCTTGGTGTTCCTGACAGTCCCACTGCTTATTTCATACTGACCACACTATGCACGAGGGCACATGCATCCTAGTGTTGTCAGTTTTCTGGCTGTGCCTAGGACAAATGTTTCCCAGGACCACATACCAATGTAAAAAATGGCCTCAGCTGGCTCTCAACCTATCAGGTAAGCCCCTCTAACATGTTTCACCCATGTAGGGTTTAATCGTAGAGGCCACTATTGGTGAAACATGTTACAAGGGCTTTCCTGATGGGTGGAGAGCCAGCTGAGGCCATTATGTATTCATTTGTTTTGTGATTCATTGCATTGGTGTGCGGTCCTGGGAAGCATTCGTGGCTAAAAAAAAGTTGCTGTTGCTAATTAACATATTCAAGAGGACCCTGCTTATAATCACATGTGAATCATGCCATCAAAAAATGAAACACCCTCACTAAACATTTAATGCAGGTGAGTCTTCCTTGTCCATATGTTTCAACCCTTTTACTGTCTTATGGCAGTGGCAGCAGGGGCGTTATACACTATGTATAGCCACGTGACAGTTTTCTGTGACCCCCCCCAGGGTATGCTTCCCTCGATATCCCCTCTGAATCCGTTTGCTGATCTGCCCTAGCTGGAATGAAACCGGAAGCGATGTGTAAAGCGCTTTTTCCGGTTTCTGGTGTTACTTTCTTTGGCTCTTGTAGTCAGGGAAGAAGCTAATGGCGTGTGACTTCTGCTCCATTAGCTTCAGTTTAAAAGACCCCTGATGTTTCATTAAAGAGAACCTGCTTTAAAAATGTATTATATAACAGGACTTATACAATTAAAGTTTTCATGAAAGTAAAAAAAAATTAAAAATAAAATTGCACTAAAGCACCTAACCCCCCCCCCCCCACACACACACACACAAAATTTAGTTTTTGAGTCTGCTCATGTCATACATGCACACATCAGGGGCGCCTATGTGTGCAATAGTCGCTTGCAATACACATGTACATATTGCGTGCATACCGTAGTGAGAGCAATAATTCTAGGGCCACTGTTCACAGTTAACTCTCAACTGATGACCTGTAGGGGCTTTTAAAGCTGTCACTTATGGAAAATACAGGGTGCTGAAGTTCATTGCCAGTTTATGGGCGCAAGCAAATTTAAGGGCCAGTTCACACCACAAAAACTTACTCAGGATGTGTTCTGGATATGTTTTTGCTTACAGTTCACACCACACTTCGTTCTGGTGCATTTGTTATGTGTTTTGCTGTTTCAGTACAGTTCTGTGCAGAAAAAATGCTGGCATTTTGCTCTGGCAGCAAAAGATTTAAAGGACAATGATTGATTCACCACCAATGAATGCTTGGTGAAAGTCACATTCACTGCTTTTTACAGTCATGGGTAAAAATATTGGCACCCCTTCATTTCTGTCAGGTAATGCACCACTTTGCCCAGAAAATTGTTGCAATTACAAATGTTTTGGCATTCTCATGTTTATTTCTTTTGTTTGTATTGGTGACACAAAAAAGTTAAGAAACAAAAGCCAAATCTGACACATTCCACGCAAAACCCCAAAAATGGACTGGACACAGTTATTGGCACCTTCTCAAAATTGTAAGAAATAATTGCACTCCAATTTTGTGATGCTCCTGTAATTTGTAATTAAACTCACCTGTATCACTTAACAGATCATAATGTTCCTGTGTCCACTGTGCGCAACGTTGCCAAGACGTTTACAGCCCATGGCACTGTAGGTAATCTCCCTGGACGTGGACGAAAGAGAAAAACGTGATCAAGGATTGCAGAGAAGGATTGTTTGAATGGTGGCTAAAGAAACTTGATCAACTTCCAGACAAATTCAGGGAACAACTGTATCAGCTCTCACTATACATAAATAGAATCAATGCTGCGCTGCACATACATAAAACAAATAAACAAAATGAATAAACAAAATGTGAATACAAATCAATATGACAAATAAATATCCATGAACCAAGTCCATAGTAGGTAAAGTAATCAGTGTACTGTATTACAGACAACCCAACTCGTCACAGCTCATTTGCTTCTTCATGTGCTCAAACCCACACCATCAGATCAGTGCTGTAAACATGCAGACGGTGTCACCTCAGTGCTCACAGAACTCTCACCTCCGAGCAATCAAATTGCACTTTGTAATGCCAAATCAGTAAGGTTTCCTTTCCCGATCATTAACCATATAGAAGTGATAACGCATCTTTTAACTTTTAAAACAACATCAAGCCAGATATGGGATGCGGTCCCTTTAAGAGGTGGGGGTTGAAGGCTTGAGATAATTGTCCTTTATGGAGGAGACAAAAGGACACTCCAATGGTGTAGGAGCTACTAACAATTGCATCTTTATTATGTTAAAAGGTATTGCACCTTTATGTATTACAAATACATAAAAATGCCATAAAACAGGTTAAACATCAGCAGATCCAGACTGCACTTCCAAGCCCTGTTACACTCAATTACGTCTGCCCACGGCCACGCCCTTACACTTTACATCACGCCCACGTGACTTCATCAGAGGGAATCCTCTGATGAAGTCACGTGGGCGTGATGTGAGCACAGTCTGCATGTTTATAGCACTGATGGTGTGGGTTTGAGCAAATGAGCTGCGAAGAGTTGGATCGTCTGTAATATACTGATTATTTCACCTACTATGGACTTGGTTCATGGACATTTATGTATCTTATTGATTTGTATCACCACACTTTATTCACATTTTGTTTATTTGTTTTATGTATGTGCAGCACAGCATTTATTCTATTTATGTTTATGGTTTAGTTGTGGGAACACAATTGAATGCTAGCAGCAGCTTCTCCATTTCACTATTAGTCACTAATTTATTTATTCACTAGATGGTGCAGGAGTTATATTTAGTTTTGTTTAGCTTGTACTATACGTCGCCATCTGAATAAAAAGGGGCGCTATGGTAGGAGACCCAAGAGGACCCCCACTGCTAAAGCAGAAACATAAAAAAGCCAGATTGAAGTTTGCCAAAACATACCTTCACTGATGTTTCAGGGTTGCTATGCAGCTTCAGGCACTGGATGTCTTGACGTGTGCATGGCATTATGAAATCTGAACACTACCAAAGAATTTTGGGGTGCAATGTAGGGCCCAGTGTCAGAAAATTGGGTCTCTGTCAGAGGTCATGGGTCTTACAGCAGGACAATGACCCAAAGCACAAGTCATAAAGCTCCCAGAAATGGTTTCAGACAAAGCGCTGGGGAGTATTGAACTGGCCAGAAATGAGTCCAGATCTCAATCCCATAGAGAACCTGTGGAGAGAACTCAAAACAGCAGTTGAGAAAAGGAACCCTTCCAATCTGAGAGACCTGGAGCAGTTGGTGAAAGGAGAGTGCTCCAAAATTCCAGTAGAGAGGTGGAAGAAACTCATTGATGGTTACAGGAAGCCATTGATTTCAGTTATTTTTTCCAAGGGGTATGCTAACAAATATTAAATGGAGGGTGCCAATAATTTTGTCCAGTCCATTTTTGGGGTTTTGCGTAGAATGTGTCAGCTTTAGCTTTTTGTTTCTCCATTTTTTTTTTGTGTCAGACCAATACAAACAAAAGAAATAAACATAAGAATGCCTAAACATTTGTAATTGCAACAATTTTCTGGGCAAAGTGGTGCATTATCTGACAGAAATTATTATTATTATTATTATACAGTATTTATATAACGCCAAAGGGTATGCTCAGCGTTGTACAGTAGAAATGGAGGGGGGGGACAAGATTTTTTTGGCCATGACTGTAAACCATATCTGATTTTCAGTAATTACATAAAAGATTTGATAATCCAAGGGTCTGGTCCATAACGTGCATTCTCTATGTATATTGTATTCTAAAGGTCCTGCCTTATAATATCTATAGAGTTTACAGGAAGAGCCAGCTTCATTGTTGCTTATTGCTCTAAATTGCCTCTGATATTTTTGGAAACATAACAGACAAACATAACAATTGTGAAGATTGCTGATTGAGTGGTGTGAACCATGGGCTGTTTTATGAGGCAATTTTATCACATCAAAATTGAGTCATGGGGGTCAGGTGTTTTATACAAGAACATAACACGGATATTGTTTTCACAGACTGACCTTGCCTTACACATTTAAGTGGGCAGTGTTACTTTGTTATAATGTAATTTTTGTCCAAGGTCCGTTTTAATTGGAGCATATGTTGCAAATGTCTCAAACAACTCCTATGAAAAAGTACACATTCATTACCCATCACACATTCATCATCTGAACGCCATGATAGGATTGCTTAGGTTTTGTTGAAATCAGACACATATCTTACAAATCAGCCAACATATACTGTAGGAGGTTTAAAGGAATCTGGGCAACCTCTTCTCAGTTTAACAGAAAAAAAAACAATGAAAAAAGCACAAGGCCAAAGGATAAAAGAGTCCAAATTAATATATTGGTTTTAACTATAAAACAGTCAATCTATTTTCAGTTTACCAGAAAACAATATACACCAATGGAACGAGCGCCTGGCCACAGAATAAAATAATCCAAATTAATTTATTGATTTTCACTAAAAAACAGCCAACATGTTTCATGCGTCAGAAACCCCCCCCCCCCCCCCCACACTCTTCATCAGGGCATTAGTTGGAATATAATTTTTGTACAAGGTCTGCTTTAATTGGAACATACATTCCAAATGTCTCAAACAACTCCTGTGAGAAAGTACACATTCATTACCCATCACACATTCATCATCTGAACACCATGGTAGGATTGCTTAGGTTTTGTTGAAGTCAGACACGCATCTTGCAAATCAGCCAACATATAAGAGATTTAAAGGATCCTGGCCAATCTATTTTCAGTTTCCCAGAAATAAACATACACCAATGGTAGGAACGCCTGATCATAGGATAAAATAATCCAAATTAAATTATTGATTTTTACTAAAAAACAGCTAACATGTTTAATTCGCCAAAAAAAAACTCCCTTCATCAGGGCTTTATTTGGAATGTAATTTTTGTGCAAGGTCTCTTTTAATTGGAACATACATTTCAAAAGTCTCAAACAACTCCTATGAAAAAGTACACATTTGTTACCCATCACACATTCATCATGTGAATGCCAGTGGTAGGATTGCTTAGGTTTTGTTGAAATCAGACACATATCTTACAAATCAGCCAACATATACTGTAGGAGGTTTAAAGGAATCTGGCCAACCTCTTTTCAGTTTACCAGAAAAAAAAAACAATGGAAAAAGCACAAGGCCAAAGGATAAAAGAGTCCAAATTAGTATATTGGTTTTAACTATAAAACAGCCTATTTTCAGTTTACCAGAAAAAAAACAAGCTTTTGTTGAAATCAGACATGTATCTTGCAAATCAGCAAACATAGAGGAGGTTTAAAGGATTCTGGCCAATCTCTTTTCAGTTTAGCAGAAAAAAACATGCACCAATGGAAGAAGCACCAGTCCAAAGGATAAAAGAGTCCAAATGAACATATTTTAACTATAAAACAGCCAACGTGTTTCAGGCATCAGAGAAAGCTTCTCCTGATCAGGATTTTAATTAAAGGAATAACCTTGAGTGGACTTAAAAATAAGGCTTTCCTGTGTGGATCTATGTAGGGAAGCTAACTGCTGGATCAGAGAGTTACTGGTCAGCAGTATCTATGACTTATCTTGATTGCTCACACGGATACTGCTGGCCAGTAACTCTCCTGATATTCATTTAGTTTAGTTTAATTCTTTTCGTTTTCGACTGGATTTCAATTTTTCCAATGGATTTGAAGCATTCAAATCGAAAATATTTAATCGATCTGAATTCATTGTGAAGAATAGTTGGTTCTATTCACACATTCATCATCTGAACGCTAGTGGTAGGATTGCTTAGGTTTTGTTGAAATTAGCCAACATATTGGAGGTTTAAAGAAAAAACATGAACCAACGGGAGGAGAACCAGGCCAAAAGATAAGAGGCCAAATTAATTTGTTGGTTTTTACTAAAAAACAGCCAATGTGTTTCAGGTGTCAGAAAAAAAACTCCCCCTTCATAAGGGCTTCAGTTAAAAGAAGAACCTTGAGTGGACTAAAAAATAGGGAAGCTAATTGCTGGATCAGAGAGTTACTGGCCAGCAGTATCTACGTGAGCAATCAAGACTTATCTTGATTGCTCACACAGATACTGCTGGCCAGTAGCTCTCCTGGTTCTTCTTTTAACTGAAGCCCCAATGAAGGTTTTTTTTTTTCTGACGTCTAAAACATGTTGGCTGTTTTTTAGTGAAATCCAATAAATGGATTTGGACTCTTTTTTTTCTTTTGCCCTGGTGCTTCTTCCATGTATGCATGTTTTTTCCTGGTAACCTTCAGGATACCCACAGGAGGGTAGCCCTATCTATTGTGAGCAGCCTAACCTGAGCCAGTGAGCTCTACGAATGTTTTTGTCCTCTTTGTATCAAAGCCCAATTCTGGGCAAAGAAAAGAAAAGCTTTCCCATGCAGTGGGGCTTTTACTTGCACTGCATGGGTTAACTGCTTGTTTTGTCCAGGGGCAACCAAAAAGTTTATACTCAGCCGATGCTGTTCCTAAAGTTCTACCATCCAGAGCAGGTCTATGGGAGTGATGACGTCAGGAATAGCCCACCGCACAACACCAAAGGACAGGTTGGTGGGCAGGAGCCTCAGGGACCGGTCTTGTGCTGGGAGGATTGGAGGATTAGGTAAGTATATCTCCCTTCTCCAATCCCCTAGACAATAACAAGCAGTTAACCCTTGCAGGGCGGGCACAGCCCCACTGCAAGGGAAAACTTTTTTTTACCCGAAGTTGGGCTTTAACTGTTTTCAGTCACAAACAGCAACTTTAACCAAGGCAAATTTCTCATTTTTTTACATACTGGGGAATGATATGATCCGCAGACATTTCTTCACAGAAGTCCAAAAAAAACATGGGAAGATTTGCTCCATTCCCTGTAAACAGCAAGTAGAGTTTATTCAGGTCCTATCCTGTTTAATATTTCCACAAGAGGGCATTTGATCAAGTATTTAGGTAGAAAATGTTCTCAGTAGATAATAGTAGCTTAGCTGAAAAGCCTACTATTAGTCCCGGCCATGTCAAACAAGAAAAAGAAGTCAAAAGTATAGATCCACTCCATTCAACCTAAAACAGAGAAAGCTCTTTTTGGGGGGTTGATTTTGAAGCTGCATGTATGGTTTCTCTTAGTTTTGCTGACTCCTCTTTCTCTCTCCTTCCTGTGCTGATCACATGCTCTCACCATCTCTCTCCCTCTTAGGTGAATTTATTCGGG
Source organism: Staurois parvus (assembly GCF_062004578.1). NCBI lineage: Eukaryota > Metazoa > Chordata > Amphibia > Anura > Ranidae > Staurois > Staurois parvus. The sequence continues at coordinate 444,494 of NW_028318702.1, read as the reverse complement.
CTCTGTACGAGTCAGAGGAGGACTGCGAGGTTGACCCAATGCGTTGTCCACCTTCTGCCCTGCCCGATCACCAGGCCAATCTCAGGATGTGCTGCGAACTTGCGCTTTGCAAAGTCTTCAACTCCCATTGGTCAGTGTCTGGTCATGTGATGTCATTGCCAGGAAAAGAATGAGACATTATATGTTAGTCATTCTCCATTACATATTACTTATCTCTTCACCCCTCTCCCCTCCCTTCCATTTCCTTTCCACCCCTCTGTGTTCCCATCCTGACTATATTCTTGTTACTGCCACCTCCATAGCTATTCTCCTCCTCTCATTGGTCCTTTATTGCCTTCTCCCTCTGTTTTTTTTTCTGTTTAAAGTGTAACTGTGAGCCATGAAGCAGCCATTTTGTGAAGAGGAACAATATTCTTGATAGTGAGCCTAATGTCTAACTCCTGGCAAAGCTTTACATTTTAGAATGTGGAAGAGTTAGAAACTCCATTAGATTTCTGCTTCTGGAATAAGCAGAAAAACAAAAGCACCCCACCACATGCTTTGTAGGTAAAAAAAATATTTTTTTTTGTCATAGAAGTTCATGGTGACAAGCCAATGTGCTTTAGGGGCTATATGGTGTTTCATCAGGATTCATATTGTGATGAAAATTAGGAACTCAAATGGATTAGTAGAGTAGGGTGACTCCATGGTAAGATCAGGATTCCAAAGCTAGTAGTTAAGCAAAGAGTCCACGTTCCCTATTCTAAACAGCTCTGTAAGCCCTGATGAAGGGGTACCATATAGCTCCCAAATAGACATGAGCAGGATGAAAAAAATGTGTTTTGTTTAGTTTTGGATCGATTTGGTAAGTTGCTAATTTTGTTTTGTTGCATTCGTACTTAAATTTTTTTAGTTTAGTTTTTTTTTCCTTTATTAGTTTTCGACCGGATTTGAATTTTTCCAATGGATTAGAAGTATTCAAATCAAAATTGAATCAAAAATATCAAATGGATCCAAATTCATTGTGAAGATATTGCTGGCTCTATTCTATTTGAAATTCGAATTTCGAAAGGCTACTATATTTTTTCTTTTCTATTCTAATCTATTCTATTTCTTTTTCCTTTTGTATTCTGTTCTTTTCTTTTCTATACTTTTCTTTTCTATTTTATTTTATTCTATTCCATTCTATTCTGCTTTTTTCTATTGTTTTCTATTCTATTTTCTTTCATTCTTTTTTATTCTTTTTGAATTTCGAAAGATGGCTAGATTCTATTTTATTCTTTTCGAAATTCAGAAGACGGCTATATTCTTTCTATTCTGTTTTTTCCATTCTATTATTTTCTACTTTATTCCATTATTTTGTAATATATTCCATTTTAATCTATTCTGTTCTTTTTTTTAAATTCCTTTATGTTCTATTCTATTTTATTATTTTATGTTCTTTTCTTTTCTATTCTCTTCTTTTTGAAATGTGTATAATATAATATATTAATTCTATTATATATTATTTATATATAAACACAGTCTCTGAAGGAAATCAGCAATAGTCAGCAATATGTTTACATTTCAAACTTGTTTCCAAATTTGATTTCCTTTTCAAATACATTTCTAATCTGTTTCGAATTCTGATAATTTGTGTATTTCGGACAAAATTTTGTTTATTTGTTTATTATTTTGGATTCGTTTAAATTTGTTACTATTGTAGTTTGGAAATTTGGATACATCCGAATCTCTGAATAACAAAAATGTTATCTGCATTTCTTTTCAGAACATGTCCACTCCCAAAATATGTTAGATTGTTATCTTGCATATCTGTGATGAAATATATATAAATACTTTTTGGCTCCAAAATATTTGTTTTTGCGCTCTTGTTTTCCTTTGTCTTCTGGATCCTAACCTGAAATGCTGGAAAGGCTGCCCATTAATAGTTAATGTATGCTACAACATAAGACCTTACAATGCACGCATTAATTAGATATAAACCTTGATCCATCTCCTCCTATCCACTCTACTTCACACAGATTTCTTGCTGCCTGTGTATCTGTTTGGGAGATTTCCCTCAATTCATCCCTCAGTGATGTCACATGTTCCAATAATTCATTAGACAACAAAAATGGCTGCTTCTTTAGCAACAGGAACACTTTAAGCATCTACCATATCGCTCATCTAACTGTTTCCTTCCATCCCTTTCAGTGTATTCCCCCGGGAGCTGAAGGAGGTCTTTGCATCATGGAGGATGCGCTGTGCAGAGCGCGGCCGTGAAGACATAGCAGACCGACTCATCAGTGCCTCTCTCTTCCTCCGCTTCCTGTGTCCGGCCATCATGTCCCCCAGCCTCTTCGGCCTGATGCAGGAATACCCTGATGAGCAAACCTCCAGGACCCTCACACTCATCGCTAAGGTCATCCAGAACCTGGCCAACTTCAACTTCAAGTGAGAGTAGGGGCAGCGGGGGGAGTGGCACAGGGACAGAAAGGGGGAAGTGGGACTGTCCTATCACAGGGTGGGGACTTTGACCCTTTTGTATGCAGATTGTCTGAAAGCAAGAATGGTCTTTTTGCCCATAGAAATTAAACTGACTTCTTCATTTAAAGATCAATGTCACCCAAAATTGATAATTCATCACCCACTGACCTCTTATATATCTGAGTGACACCAGTGGGCATATTTTCTGTACAACATTCTGCTCCTCTCACAAGGCCATGATGATGGTGCTACTCTCTTGCAGCTCCCTAATTATCTGCTCTTCAGTGTAGAGACTTCATCATGGAGGGGGCTTAGAGTATAACTCAATGAAATGACAATGGCACCTAGGAATTCTGCTGGAAATCTGGCTCATTCTGCCAGCAGTCATGCACTACTGAATACATAAAATCTGGCACAAGAAAGACGACCGTTTGAAGCTGGTTCCTATGTATAACACTTTCTAGTGGAACACCTTTTATACATGCACCTAGGAAGCTACAAAACTGATATCACAAGAGCCCCTGACAGACATGTTGGATTCATGGCTAAGATGATCTGCAGACAATGTCAAATACTAAGAACACATCATGTGAATTTGATCAGTTTAGGGAAATTTGGTACTATAGCTTGCTATTAGTGAACTCCTTCTGAAAAATGCTGGTTGCTTGGCTGTTATGTTGATCCAGTAGCTTCAGTACTTTCTTAGTCACTGACTTGGATCAGGTAGTATTTCTCAGAAGGAGGACAACAATGCACTTCCGTCAGCAAATTTGACCATAGATGAATTGTAATGAATCTACGCTGTGATAACACATTTGGCTGCTGGCAAACAAAGCTTAATATACCCAGAACTAAAGACTAAGGACCAGGGGCGGACTGACCATTTGGAAACCAGGGCACTGCCCGAGGGCCCGGGGTCAGTATGGGGCCCATGAGATGCCTCTGGTACCTTTTTCATAGGCCTTTTTGAGTTTGAGCAAGGACACACAAGGGCCCCATGATCCCCTATTGCCCGGGGGCCCCATGAGTTGCCAGTCCGCCCCTGCTAAGGACTCATGCACACTGGGCATTTTTACAGCGGCTGTTTTTGGCTTCTGGCATTTGTTTCTAGAGCCAGTAAACTCCCCAGCATGTTATCCTATGTGTCCATGCACACATAGACAGCAATCAGCATTTTTTGGCAGGGGCGCTTTCTGGCTGGAAAAAAACCCAGGACTACTGGGATTCAAGAGGAGTTTTTTAGCTGTAAAAATGCTCTAATGCTGGGAATTGCAGTAAAACGCGTCAAACCGGCATTTTTGAGCATTTTTTGTGCCAAAACGGTACCACAGAAAAACACGGCTAAACGCTAATTGAAAAACACTAAAAATGCATAAAAATGTGACTTTATACAGCTAACGCTACTGGCATTTTTAAAACGCCCAGTGTGCATGATACCTTATAATATCATGAAATGGTGCAGCACCAGTGAATATAACAAAAACATACCAAAAAAACCCAACAACAAATAAGTAAACAGAGTTCAATGTGCCCAACATGAAGTCTCTCTTAAATCAAAGCCCATATAAATTCAGATTAAAAAATATCTTCCACCATCCAGCAGATCCTTGTAGTGTAACAAAAACACCACCTTAATCGAATTCACACTCACCAAACCATAAGATGTAACGGATATAGCAGACACAGCATGTTTCTTAGGCACAAGTCCTCCCCAGGTGTATACACTTCCACCCTGAAATCACTTCCTCTTAGGCAGCAGCCAAAGGCAGCTCCAACTGGAAGAGATAGGTTAAGAGAGCCGCTGACGCGCCAGGATTGTGCAGCGGCATGACGTTAGCACTGAAACTCTGCCCTGAGGACCTCTTGAGACTGTCTTTTTAGATGAAACTAGTTGGGGCAGAGTACCGGTGCTGACGTCACGCCACTGCACGAATCCAAGTCATCAGTTGCTCTCTTACTCTATCTGTTCCAGCAGGAGCTGCCTTTTGCTGCTACCTAAGAAGAGTGATTCCAGAGTGGAAGTGCATACACCTGGGGAGGATTTGTGCCTAAGATGCATGCTGTGTCTGCTGTACCTGTTACAGCTTATGTTTGGTGAGTGTGCATTTGATTAAGGTGGTGGCACTTGATGCTTTTATTACACTACAAGGATCTGCTGGATGGTGGAAGATCTTTTTTATCTAAATATATATGGAATATGATTTAAGAGAGACTACACGTTTGGCCATAGATGGCTCACATTTTGGCTAATTCCTTTCTAAATCAGCCAAACTTCAAGCCATGGATGGTCCTACAAGCACCAGCTGGCTTGACAAAAGTTGATTTAAAAATCAACTGAGCCGGGTGTAAATTATCAGTCAAACAGTGGTTGCATCCTATCAGATGCAGTCACTGTTCGGCAGCATTATTGTATTATGGTGCAAACACTGCCTCAATAGAATAGCCAGCAGTGAAGATTCCTCTATCTACACTGTTTAGTATGGATGAAGGAATCAAATGATTTTCTCTCATTCAACCTACAGACCGAACGAAAGAAAATCAAATGATCTATGTCTAGCCTAAAGGTAATAATCTGATTGTGTGGTAATGTTTCAAAGCGATCCTGTCACTCACTTAAAAAATGGAGCTTAGCATTTCCTGCAATAGAACAGGTATTATTGTCACCTTCCCGGTGGCCCATGCCTCCTGCCATTGCTGCATTCCAACACTGCAGCTTTTGTAAGATTCTTCAACACTCTTAAGGTGGGAATACACAATTAAAAAATCGACCGATCGGTCATCCGATGACTGAGAGGCGTTCGTTCGTTGGTCGAAATCGTGGCCCACATTAGCCAATCTAAGAAAAACGTTTATCGGACAATACGTAGTGTTGATGTCTTTCGTACAAGTGGAAGTGATGCGGTGTGCGTGTGACCTTGTAGCCACGCCCGTCCACCCAGAACGAGCGATATACACAACAATGACCAGCAATGAGTATAATATCGTCTATTACATTCCCTATATACATAAATAGTGATACATAAAATATAATCTGCAGAATTCTGGTTTCATTACCTCATTCGGCCAATCTTTTAACATTTGGATTTTTCAATCGTGTTTACGAAGTTTCCTTGGACATAAACATCCGGGTCATCTTCTGTTTCCGCTCATGCGTGATAGCGCTTTATAGATTTTTTCGTACGACCGTCATACCACCGCATAGAAAATGTGTTCGTATGCGAAACAACAATATTTTTCACTGTTGTTTAATTGGATTTTTTTGTTCACAATATCCTGCTCATCAACGAAGAGAAAATCGTTCGATCAGTGGTTCCGTGATATTTTTCGTACGATTTTCTTATCGTGTGTACTGGGCATAACCATCAATCCTTACCTCACTAAAAGGCACAGCAATGATGTAGGGGGTCGCAGAATGAAACCACAGCGTGCAGTGAGGGGCACAGGCATCTGATATTCCCAAAAGTATTAAATGCTGAAGAGTCTGGTAGCAGCTGCAGCACTAAAATGGAGGAAAGGTTAGACATATGGGCCCCTGAAGTAGTGACTATTACAGCTCTTCCATTGCAGGGGACTTTCAGCTTGATTTTTTAAATGACTGAGAGGGTCACTTTAAAGATATTATTCTTGTGTATAGCTTGTAATAACATGGAAGGGAAAGTATATTAGCTCAACAAATATGCAGCATTGTTCCTGCTTTGTTGTGCTGCACAGTGGTTGTTCCTTGTATTTCCTCTTTCTTTTCATGCAAGTCTAACAGTCAGATGGGACTGATTCAAAAGAATGTGCACTCTATGTGCCTACGTTTCTGGGGTTGATTTACTAAAGACAAGTAGGCAGTGCACTTTGCAATTGCAGCTGCTCCAGAGCTTAGTAAATGAGTTGAAGTTCTGTTGACTTCCATCATCCAATCATGTGCAAGCAAAAAATGCAGTTTTTTTTCCTTGCATGCGATAGGATATTCTCTGCAAAGTAAAGCTTCACTTCATTTACTAAGCTGTGGAGCAACTGCACTTGCAAAGTGCACAGTCTATTTGTCTTTAGTAAATCAACCCCTCTCTTTCCACAGTCGTTGATCAGATATTTTTTTGTAAAGATCAGATAACTGATGGCCTCCTTTCAATCAGTTGCAGGTTTTTACCTGACGACCAACCAATCTAGTGCAGTTTTCAGGCTCCTCACCTGTTCCCGAACCAGCAAATGACAAAATGTTACAAAACTTGACGAGTCTTTGCAACTGGATAACTGAGCTAGCTTTCAAGGAAAATCCTGCACTTATTCCCAGAGAGAACATAGCCTGAGATATGGGTAACATGCAGCTAAATGGGGAAGCCCTTTGAGGCCCATTTAGTTGCAATGCATTATGATAAAACACAGATCTGGTTAGACCCTTTAACCCCTTGGCGCCTACCGGCCCTTTAAGGGTTTCAGAAGCCGGGAGGCGGGTGGGGCTTTTAGGGTCATGTGACCGCTGTGATTCGCTGTCACGGTGGTCACATGATCGGGAAAGGTCCCGATCAAAAGAGGAGATCAGGACCTTTCCGTGAGTACCGGACAAATGTGCTGAGAGCGTGCAGGGCGCGCGCTCTCAGCTCATATTTTTTTTAAATTGCACGCAAATGTGCGGCTGCTCAGCGTCAAGGCCCAGACGCCGGGAGGCCGCACATTTGCGTGCAGCTGGTGCCAAGAGGTTAAGTAAACATAAACACAAGAACAAATTGGGTGCTGGATTTAGATTTTCTAAGGGTCACTGAAGTTTGTTCCTGGGCACACTTGCTCTGGTTGCGCATAACTCCAGGGTCCCCCCTCAGGGAAAATGGAAAGGACCCAGAGTTGCATCCAGACACATGCAATCCAATGAGAGCAGCAAATAAATGTCCAAAGTTCAAGGTAATTTAATGATAAAAATTGATTCATAGCAGAATAGAGCCAACTTGTTTTGGGGACCAAACACACTCCCCCTTCATCATGATTTAAGAATTCTGACTGTGCTTTAAAAGGACTCAGGTGAGCAGATTCCATATCAAACTGCATTGTGATTTACTGCCTGGAAAGTTTCAGGAGGGCGGGTTATGCCAGTGTTAGTGAATGCAGTGAAGGAGCTCCTTGGGTGAAGGGGAGTATGTTTGACCCCAGAAACACGTTGGCTCTTTTCGGCTATGAATGTTTTATCATTTAATTACCTTAGACTCTTAGACATTTGTTTGACATTTGTTTGCTCCCATTGGATTGCATGCGTCTTAACCACTTCAGCCCTAGTGACTTACTCATACGCCGTCTGGTTGATGGGGTTATACCGGGATGATGCCTGAAGTTACAGGCATCATCTTGGTATCCTTTTTTTCAGCTGGTGATGGGTTTTAACCACTTCAATACAGAGCACTTTTACCCCCTTCCTGCCCAGGCTATTTTCAGCTTTCAGCGCTGTCGCACTTTGAAAAACAATTGCGCGGTCATGCAACACTGTACCCATATGAAATTTGTATCATTTTTTCACACAAACAGAGCTTTCTTTTGGTGGTATTTAATCACCACTGACTTTTTTATTTTTTGCTAAATAAAACAAAAAACACCTGAAACTTTTGGGAAAAAAATGCACTTTTCTTAAATAAAATAAAATAAAATGTTGCAAATAAATAACATTTCTTCATAAATTTAGGTCAAAATGTATTCTGCTACATTTCTTTGGTGAAAATAATAATAATAATTGAATTTGTATTTTTTTTTCAAATGTGCATTTTTTTTTTTTATTACATTTTTTCTTTTTTTTTCTATTTTATTTTTCAGCACACTGTTACCAAAGCAATACAATGTTACCATAGTAACATTGAACTACTCTGGGCAAGTGCTCAGGATTTTTTTTTTAACATATTTTTGCTAATACCGATGTATTTCATGGATATTTGCAATCATTGTTACTGAATGAAACTGATTCATTCAGTCTTTTGTTGTGATTATCTGTGATTGGGCAAAGCTAATCATATGATACAGATGGGTTGTAATTGGCCCTCTCTGTATAATGTGACTTCCTTGACCAGTCACAGCTAACAATATAATTGTATACAATGGATGGCATGACAGGAAGCCATCCATTGTATACAATTGACATGGGATCTGCTGTGACTGATCAAAGCGGTCACATGACAGTGGCAACGGGCTGGTGTAGTGATCTGTCATCGGCTGTGTCCTGTGGACAGGTGTTAATATTAAAATGATCCTAGACGCTAATTAGCCCTGGATGGCTTTTACAGGTGGAGAAAGGGGTCCCCCCACCTCCTTACGCCTCCTTCCCAGGATCTCCTGTCCCACCGGGGTGAGGGCTTAGGATTTTCCATCTGCTGACCATAGAGATGACCAAGGACTGGAACGTCACCAATCATCTCTGTGGTTTAGGAAACCAGAAGCAATGGGTATTTTGTCACTTCCAGTTTCAGCTAATGTAAACAGGCCATTACCGGCCTGTGAAAGCATTGGATCAAACCGATCTTGGTTTCGATCTGATGCTTTTGAGGGCAGAGAAGATATCTGGGGTCTACTAGACCCAAGATCTCTCATTAAAGAGTATCTGTCACTGCCTATGCTATCACAAGGGATAATAGAAGAGAATATAGGATTTTAAATAAAATAAATAATAAAAACAAAAAATGTAAAGCGCCCCTGTCCCCCATGCAAAGGGAAAGCATATGTATGTCGTGCACACTTTTATAAATGGTGTTTTGCACCAAATTCGAACATTATAGCAAGAGCAATAATTCTAGCACCAGACCTCCTGTGTAACTCCAAACTGGTAACCTGTAAGGCCTTATAAAGAGTTGCCTATGGAGATTTTTAAGTACCGTAGTTTGACACAGTTCCATGAGCATGCACAATTTTAAAGCGTGACATGTTACGTATCTATTTACTCAGTGTAAACATAGTTTTTTATAATTTTACTGAACAATTCGGTATTATACTGTTTTCATATGCATATGTGCAAATACCGTGTGACGTAAACAATTGCAACACCCACCATTTTATGCTCTAGGGCCTCTAATGAAAAAAAAAAAAAAATAAATATATATATATATATATATATATATATATATATATATATATATATAAAATGTTTGGGGGTTCTAAGTAATTTTCTAACTTACATTTTTACATGTAAGAGAGAAGTGTCAGGATAGGCCCGATGTTGAAGTGGTTAAAGTAAACCTAGCCAATTCAGCGGTCCATTCATTGGCTTTTTGTAACTAATTTTGTGATTTGTTGGTTCAGCAACAGTAGACAACTGCTATTTGGACTATGGTGATGGTCAGCTGAGAACCAGCACCTGATTCAAGAAATGACTGGACTCACTGCAAGAGATATCATATTGTTGATTAGCTATTCTGGGACATAGGTATGCTGGTTGATACATCTCTCCTGCATCCGATATTTTTCTTTATGAAGCTTCACAGTTGATGGCAATATAGGCCAGATAATACCAAGGTAAATCATAACTGATGAGCAGATCAAAGACGGGATACAAATGTATGAAAGTATAGTGATGAATACCTGAACAATTTTACATATGGCAATTCTATAACAGAAATACATTACTGTATACATACACTGTAGGGGATTGCAGGAAACCGGCACCACTTTATGGATGATTAACTAACATTGTGTGCATCAAACTATACTGAGATGTCACTGTCCCCAGGTTCAGCAGTAAGGAAGAGCACATGTCCTTCATGAACGAGTTCCTGGAGACGGAGTTGGCCAATATGCAGAATTTTCTGTATGAGATCTCCAACTTGGACGCGCTTACCAACAGCAGCAACTTCGAGGGCTACATCGACTTGGGGCGAGAGCTGAGTACTCTGCACGCCCTGCTTTGGGAGGTCATCCCCCAGCTCAGTAAGGTCAGTGGAAACTCACTTGTTACAGTGGGTATATAAAAAAATCACGCCCCTTTTAAAATAATCACATTGTGTTGCTTTGCAGCCTGAAATGAAGACAGACTCAGTTTTTGTTTTATCCAGCTATATTTACTCACTCAAAGTCAAAAACAGAATCACTGAGTTGAAAAAAGGATCACCCTCATCCTAAAAATGCCTTGTAAACAATCAACTATGGGTGGCAAGGCACTGTCAAAAGTTCTCCGGAATAAAGTTATGGACAGGCACAAGTCAGGAGAAGGATACAAACAAATTTCATAGGCTTTATCAAAGCCTAGAAGCACAGTGAAGTCTATTATTAAGAAGTGGAAGGTATTTGGTACAACACAGACCCTCCCTGGATCAGGACGTCACTCCAAACTGGATGAAAGGGCCATGAGGAAACTGGTCAGAGAGGCTACCAAGAGGCTTCCAGCAACTGTGAAGAAGTTGCTGAAATTTATGCCTAAGAGTGGTTGTGTGCATGTGACAACAATATCACAAATTCTCCAGAAATGTGGCTTGTATGGGAGGGTTGCAAGAATAAAGCCACTCCTCAAGACACATGCAGGCACCACTGAGCTTTGCCAAAACACACCTTGAAGATTCTGAGGCCACATGGAAAAAGATGTTCTGGTCAGATGAGACTAAAATTGAATGATTTGTAAACGATATGTCTGGCAGAAATCCAATCCACCATCCAAATCCCACCATTCCTACAATAAAGCATGGAGGGGGTAATATCCTGTTATGGGGGGTTTCTCAGCAGCAGGGACTGGAGAACTTGTCAAGATAGAAGGAAAAATGGAGGGGGCAAAATACTGTCAAATTCTTGAGGAAAATCTGCTGTCGTCTGCCAGGTAGTTGCCATTGGGAAGAGGGTTTACCTTCCAATATGATGATGATCCAAAGCACACAGCAATAATGAGCACACAGTGGTTGGAGGAGAGAAACTTGAATGTCCTTGCATGGTCTAGTCAGAGCCCAGACTCAAACCCCTTTGAAAATCTGTGGAATGACTTGAAGACTGCAGTCCACAAACGGTCACTATCAAATTTAACTGAACTTGAGTAGTTCTGCAAAGAAGAGTGGACAAATATTGCAAAGTCTAGATGTGCAAAGTAGAGACATATCCCAACAGACTAAAGGCTGGAATTAAAGCAAAAGGTGGTTCAACATAATACTGACGCATGGGGGAGATCCTTTTCCAACTCAGTGATTCTGTTTTTTATTTTTTTTTTCTGACATGTTGGTGTTATATCTTTTACTTGGATGTTATAAATGCACTATACAATGCACTAGATAAAACAAAAACTGTGTCTGTCTTTATTTTAGGCTGCAAAGCAACAAAATGTGATTATTTTAAAGGGTAGTGATTCTTTTCTATACCCATTGAACTTCCATTACATAACCTCCCTATGGAGGCTTCATATTGTTACAGTGTTCGGTGTCTTGTTAGTACGAAAATGTGTTTTCTTACCTTACATTCTGCCACTTTCTTCCGCAAAATCATAATCTACCCCAAAACTACTCCCCCTCCTGACATATCTGTCCCCAACAGTCTTGCAGTCTGGCCATGCTGATATCCCACTCTCTGCCAGCTGCAATCTCCTCCAATGCTGCCCCTCTACCTTCCCACTATTAGTCCTTTCTCAGTGCCAGTCCCACTAATTCTGCCCTCCAGTCCACTGTTCCTGTGATTTGCCAATTAGGGATGGAGCAAGGTTAAAGTAAACCTATCACCAAGCATAGAGCTTTGTGGGTATTCAGCATTTCACAACTGAAGCAGCATGATTCCAATGTTAGTGGCCAGGTTAGTGTGGAAATGTAATAATAAATTCACTACAATAAGAGCTGCTTTAAAAAGTAACAATTTTTTTTGGGAAAAAATAGCATATAAAAAAAAAATAATATAGGATATGCAATTGCGACACAAGTCATATAGAAAGTGAATGTTATTAAAAATTACTTTTCCTGTGCTAGTCCTGTACTAATGCTAGATCAGGCCTAATTCTGCTAATGCTGCTGTTTTGTGTGAAATTTACCAGTGATCCATTGACACTGCACTTGTTGGGGGTGGCATTGGAGCCAAAGGCAAGTGCTGGCAGGTGATGGGGCTGATCCTGCTAACATTTTTTTTTGTTTGGTACACTATACTATTGCGGAAGCCAGTATAGTTCCGATCTGATCAAAGATACTGATCTGTTCAGACACTATACTAGTAATGGAGGTTTATAGTGTGTCTGTGATAGTGTTGCTGACAATCAAAGGGTTAAATGTGATGGTGGTAGTGTGGAAGGCAATATGACGCTATCTGGGAGGGACACTAACTGACACTATCGCTATCTGACATCACCTGTTACACTAATACAGTGATCAGTAAAAAAATATGTACACTGTACTAATGGCACTGGTGACAGGGCAATGAAAGGATTAACATAGGGGTGATCAGGGGGTTAAAATCTGTTTGTTTTTAGTGTGTGTGTGAGCTGCTTTTACTCACATAATTGATCTCTTCTCTCACTGGAACTGAAAAGGGCTCCAGGAGAGAGGAGAAGGTCGTTTTCTGTGCCTATGGTTTGGTAGAACCGATCAGCAAGTCCAGGCCAAAATCAGTGGCCTGGACCTGATGACTGAAGCATAACCGAGCTGGCGGGAGTGCACATGGGCCCTCTGCCCAGGAGCACAGCTCACGTACTAGGTACGTGATCCAGCGCAGGAGAGCCGCTCTGCCTCAGTTTGCATATGTTTTAATAAGTCTTACCTGTAGATATAGTGAATATCTACTAAAATTGCTCAGTTTAGTAGATATTCATTATGGCTCCAGCCGATGACGTCACTGTACACGCCACACTGAGTAAGCCCTGGGGTGATGTCATCGTAGCCCGGCCATTCATTGGAATAAAGACTGGGTGAAGATGGAAGCTCGGGGAGTGGGGACAGTGCAGCGCTGGAGGGCTGTATCTGACAGGTAAGTCTGCCATAATGTGCTAGTTTGTGGTGCATACTAGCACATTACGACATAACAAATGCAGGGGACCCTTTATAAAAAATACTGAGTTTACTACCACTTTAAACTTCAGTTTTAAATAATAATCTGTGGTATCCAGGAAGAAAACTATACACTGAGCTCCCGACTCTGCATCTGTCTAGAGACGTAGATTAAAGTTTTATTTATAGAAGCGGTTGGTGGTATAATGCAGATTCTTCATCACTGCTACAAACAGGCAAGTCATGGCAAACCTAAAGCTGCATATATTTTATTGTGTTGTGAAGGGCAGCGTGAAAGTCACTAATGGAATGTTCCCTGCACACTGCTGTGCAACATCTTGGCACCAAAGGAATAAAAGATAATAAATACAATTTACAGTATATCACAATAGATGCTTTAAGAAGTGTAAGCGAAGGCAACATTTTTTTTCCATTTGTGATTTGGGTAGAGTGGGAGCGGGATGAACCCAGTCAGGTTTTTATTGCTTTTTGTGTTTCCCCTGAGGAGATTCACCCTCTTTATTTATCTTTGTGACTACTGTCTCTACCATGGAAAAGGATGGGAAGTCCCAAATTTTGAGAATGTCACCAGAACAATAGATGAGGGCCTTCATTTGGAACACCTATTCCTACGACATCCCTTTTGAGACTGGAAATTTCCTCTCATTTCCTGTTGTATGTCTGAGATGGGAATTGATCTCCCCAGCGGGACACAGAAAGCAAAAAAAAAAAAATCTACTATGGGTTTTAAACCTTTTCTTCTCTATCTAAAGCTAAAAGAAAGCGTTTTGGCTATATACACACATTTGAATGAAGTAAAACACAAAAATGGAATGGAGAAAGTAATGTTTCCATTTACATCAACTGGTATCTGTTTTATTTTGCCATCCTATTTCTGATACAGGATGCTCTTATAAAGCTGGGGCCCCTCCCTCGCCTTCTCAACGACATCAGCCTAGCGCTCAGGAACCCCCACATCCAGCGACAACCAAGTCATCAAGAACGATTACCACCTCCCAAACCCGTCGTATTAAGGGGACCGTCTGCGGAGCTTCAGGGCTACCTGGCACGAGACCTCAACAGGTATGTACAGTGTGCTTATGCATGTGTGCATGTTGAAGGAGCAATTCATGTGGGCCTTAATGCATAATGTGATCCAGAGCCACACAATATGTGCACATGTACACTCACCAGCCAGTTTATTAGGTACACCTTGCTAGGGGAAAGAAAATCTCCCCCACACCATTACACCACCACCAGCCTGAACCATTGATACAAGGCAGGATGGATCCATGCTTTCACGTTGTTTATGCCAAATTCTGACCCTATCATCTGAATGTCACAGCAACCAGTCTGTCCATTCACCTCTGACTTTTGACATCAACAAGGCATTTTCGTCCACACAACCGCCGCTCACTGATTATTTTCTCTTTTTCGGACCATTCTCTGTAAACCCTAGAGATGGTTGTGCGTGAAAATACCAGTAGATCAGCAGTTTTATAAATTCTCAGACCAGCCCATTTGGCACCAACAACCAAGCCATGTACAAAGTCACTTAAATCTCCTTTCTTCCCCATTCTGATGCTCAGTTTGAACTTTAGCAAGTCACCTTCACCACATCTACATGCTTAAATGCATCGAGTTGGTGCCATATCATTGGCTGCTTAGCAGTTTGTGTTACCAAGCAATTGAATAGGTGTACCTAATACAGTGGCTGGTCAGTGTACATATTAATGTCAACTATATGTACAGGTTTCTTGCAAAGCATAAGAAAGAAGTTGTTTAACCCCTTGCTCTCCTGAGGATTTACCCCCTTCCTGACCAGGCCATTTTTTGCGTTATTGCCTTACTTTAACTGACAATTGCGCGGTCATGCAGTGCTGCACCCAAATTAAATTTCTGTCCTTTTTTCCCACAAATTGAGCTTTCTTTTGGTGGTATTTGATCGCCTGTGCGGTTTTTATTTTTTCGCTATTAAAAAAAAAAAGACTGACAATTTTGAGAAAAAAACAATATTTTTTACTTTTTGCTATTAAATATGTCTAGTAAAAAAATTAAAAAAATACAATTTCATCATAAATTTATGCCAAAGTGTACTCTGCGACATGTCTTTGCTAAAAAAATATCCCAATACGTGTAAATTAATTGGTTTACGTGAAAGTTATAGTTTCTACAAATGGCGGTATTTTTGATTTTTACTAGTAATGGCAGTGATCAGCGACTTATAGTGGGACTGCGGCAGACATTCTGACTTTGGGGGGGAACTGACTTGGTGTCGCTGACATTACCAGTGACACCAATACAGTGATCAGTACTAACAAAAAAAGCACTGACACTGTACTAATGGTACTGGGCAGGCAGGGGGTAACAATGAGGGGCAATCAAAGGGTTAACTGTGTGCTGAGAATGTTTAACTAGGGGGCAGGACAGTCCTCCTCCCCGTCATTTATCGTCAGAAATCAATGGGTGCTGGCGAGTAATTACTGGCTGGGGCCCGGTGATTGAGAGCTGCAGCTGCGAACGGCAGCTCCGTATATATATATATATATATATATATATATATATGATTTTGTGCACCCGTGCCGCCCTGTAGCAGTATTTCTGCTATAGGATGGACGGGAAGTGGTTAATAAGTGGTGGATGAAGCAGTCAAGTTGCAATAGCTTTTCAGTAAATGTTGGACTTAGATATCAAGTCAAAAACGTGCTGGACAAAGCAATCAAGTCACTCTTGTTATGCTGTAATTATGGAGCATCTGAAGTAATTTTGTGATAGTTACAGTACACTGTTCTGGTGTACATGGTTGCGGAGAGAGACAATTCCACTATTTCACTGGCATTCCTGGCTTTTTCAAGGGGTCCTTAAATTTACATATTCTTAACAAGCAGTTTTAAACAAGCCTGACCGCTCTGTGAAGTTATTTTGTTGTTAAAAATCCCCAAAGCTCACAACAAAGTTGAGTTTCAGTCAGTTAAACAACTTATAAATATCTGCTATGTGTTTTAGAAAAAACAAAGATTTTAGTGTCTGTGTTGTGAACTTTGAGGATGAATTTCTCCATGTTGTACATAGCTATAGAAGTGAGTGAGGGTTTGTTTTAGAGTACTTTTACTACTGGTTCAGAATATATAAGTACTTTAGTGTTCATGATCTGGGCACAGGTTCAATTTAAACCAGTTTTAGGGTGGAACATGTAACAAGTCTCGACAGCCTTAGCGGCTGTTGGTTTGCAGTTTCCAATGAACTACCACGGCGCTGTGGAGCACCGTGGTAGTTCATTGAAGCTTCCTGTCAGCATATCTGTTTGCTCGTACATCCCGTACAGCAAGCAGATATGGTCCCCGGTGCAATGCTTTCCTGTAGACAAAAATAATAAATACCCATTTTTTTAACTGCAAAAAAATTTGCATTTACTATTTTGTCTAAAAGGTGAACTTATCCTTTAAGGCAGTTATTCTCAACCTTCCTAATGTCGCGACCCTTTAATACAGTTCCTCATGTTGCTGTGACCTCCAACCATAAAATTATTGCAAAACGGTCGATCATTTTGCACCATGGTCAATCGACTGAAAGAATTTCATGGGAATGGAAGTTAATCTGATTGCCAATTCTATCTGATAGTAAAATTGAAGTGTGTATAGCCAGTATCCCCCCCTCCCCCCCAGGGATATCAGCCCTCTCCCACACCAAGTCGTCTGTCCTGAGGCTCCTTTTATGACCCCGGAAAGCTTGGGATTGCTGGCCGCTGTGTACTTCCCTCTAGCGGGCCGGGTGCCCCAGTGCCAGCCTTCGTACTGTGAGGAGAAGCCTCCGTGGGAGGTGAGCGGCTGTAGGGCGCACGCTCTGCGGGTAACCAGATCCCCCCTCCCCGGAGACAAAGGGGGGCCCGGCTCACATCTATATAGCTGTTGTGAGCAGCTGCCCACCCGGAGAAACATGCAGCAGGTGCAAGGGCAGCCAATGGGTGGCAGCGGGGCACCTCCGACCCACCCCTTGCAGGGGAGGACCCTTCAGCCCGGCCGGCCGCTCATAACGCACAGGGAAGAGGGAGTGAGCCAGTCAGTGTGCTGGTGTTAGTTCAGCGTGAGAGGCTTGCAGAAAGCCGGGAGTGTGGGACACCCTGCCAAGCCCCTCCGGCCGCCCTCACCACTACCTCATAGAGTGTCTGCATGCGGGCGGACTCGACTGGAGACAGATAGAGGAGCGGTGTCTCGGTTCCTAAGACCATCGGAAATATGTGTTTTCCGATGGTCTTAGGCGACCCCTGTGAAAGGGTCGTTCGACCCCCAAAGGGGTCGTGATCCACAGGTTGAGAACCGCTGCTTTAAGGTAAACTCCAGCCAGAACTCCTTTTTTAGCATTGGATGGAGTATTTGTTGCTGTTCCTACTTCAATCATGAATATTTCCTTTTACTTCCTATTCCATTGACACAACAAAAAGTGTAATCTTTCCAAAATCAGTGGAAATTGAACCTTTGATAGTTGTCACCAGCACAATTATCTCCTTTGGGAAATCTCCCCTTACCTCCTGCTCTGCTGCCCCTGCTCTTAATATTTCCACCCACTTTATGTCTGCCAGGAAACATCAGTAAAAAACTGTCAGTTTCTAACCCTTTCACACTAAAAAAAACCTAATCTTAACTATTTTGTAACTGAATTCATGTAAATTATTTTATATTACATATCCTTTTTAATAGCAAATGTTTGTTTTGGTCCTCCTAGACCTAGAATGTGGATTTTTATCATAAAGTATATTGTGAGACAGAATGGCCAAGGAGGTGACATGAGACAGTTCTACACAGTAGCAGGTGTGATCCAAAGCTGCAGATAACAATATTAAATAGATTTTTGGCCTATAGCGCTCTCTCTCTCTTTCTCTCTCTCCATGTATATATATATTTACAGTGCATTCATAAAGTATTCCCACCTCCTTCACTTTTTTCAATGTTGTTATGCTGCAGCCTGATACCACAGTTGTTTACATTCATTTTTTTTCCGTTAATCTACACTCAGTACCCCATAATGACAAAGTGAAGACAAATTTTAAGAAATGTCTGTGTAAAGTGTTCAGACCCTTTACTCAGTACTTTGTTGAAGCACATTTGGCGGCAACTACACCCTCGAGTTTTGGGTATGATGTGACAAGCTTTGCACACCTGGATTGGGGGATTTTCTGTTGTTCTTTGCAAATTCTCTCTAGCTCAGTCAGGTTGGAAGGGGACCATCAGTGGGCAGTCATTTTCAGGTTTCTTCAGAGATGTTCAATAGGGTTTAAGTCAGGGCTCTGGATGATCAACTCTACGACATTCACAGAGTTGTCCCTAAGCCACACCTGTGTTGTCTTGGTTGTGTGCTTAGGATCGTTGTCACGTTTGAAGGTAAACCTTCAGCCCAGTCTGAGGTCCTGAACGCTGTGGAACAGGTTTTCATTGATGATATCTCTGTACTTTGCAAACAAACAAAGAATTTCCCAGCAACACTTACCAGCCAGTCTGCAAAACAACCAATTTGGCCCTGTCTAACAGTTTGCGTCAAGGGTTCTTTGTATACTGTGTACATATATCACTGGATAGGTTAAGGGCAGGTGTGCCTGGAGGAGCTCATCCCTCCTTAAAGGAACAGGGACGCATGTGACGCCTAGCTATACCTAAATGACAGCAAAGGCATCCAGTGCGTCCCTGCATCCAAATTAGCC
This sequence comes from Staurois parvus, assembly GCF_062004578.1. Taxonomy (NCBI): domain Eukaryota; kingdom Metazoa; phylum Chordata; class Amphibia; order Anura; family Ranidae; genus Staurois; species Staurois parvus. Next base: position 425,462 of record NW_028318702.1, on the reverse strand, counting down.
AACTACACAAAAAATAGCAACCACCCCAACCAATAACCAGCCTTAGCAGTAAGGTGCACATGGAAGGGCAATGCACATCACAAACAAACAAGGGATTTCCTAGCAACACTTACCAGCCAACCTGCAAAACAGCCGATTTGGTCCTGTCTAACAATTTGCGTTAAAACCAGAGGATTTTGTTTGCACACATTTGCAAATACATGCGTAAACCACAATCCTGCATTAAGGATCCTCTGTATACTATGGACCTAACTCTAAAATTTCCATAGCCTTCTTAATAAGGCCAAATTGCTTGTTTTGCAGGCTGGCTGGTAAGTGTTGGCATAATGTTTCCACCTCCGTGCTTGACTGTAGGGATGGTGTTCTTAGGATCATAGTCAGCATTTTTCTTCTTTCAAACACAAGTTAATGCCAAAGAGTTCAATTTTGATCTAATCTGACCACAGCATTTTCTCCCAATCCTTCTCTGAATCATTTAGATGTTCATTGGTAAACTTCAGACAGGCCTGTACATGTGCCTTCTTGAGGAGGGGGACCTTGCGGGTGCTGCAGGATTTCAATCCATGGTGGTGTATTGTGTTACCAATGGTTTGTTTGGTGACTGTGGTCCCAACTGCGTTGAGATCATTCACAAGCTCCTCCCGTGTGGTTCTGGGCTTATCCCTCACTTTTCTCATGATCATCCTTACGCCATGAGGCAAAATATTGCATGGAACTCCAGACCGAGGGCGATTGATGGTGATTTTGTATTTCTTCCATTTGCAAATAATCGCTCCAACAGTTGTCTCCTTCTCACCAAGCTTTTTGCTGATGGTCTTATAGCCCATTCTAGCCTTGTGCAGGTCTACAATCTTGTCCCTGATGTCCTTTTACAGCTCTTTGATCTTGTCCATGATGGTGCCCAAGAAAGAGGTTCCGTGGACAGGTGTCTTTCATACACATAATGAGTTGTTGTTAGGAGCACTTTCTTAAATTCACAGGACTGTGTAACACATGAGCACATAGCCAGTCTGTGGGAGCCAGAATTATGGTTGGTTGGTAGGGGATCAAATACTTATTTTACTCACTGAACAGCAACTCAATTTATTATATTTGTATCATGTGCTTTTTCTGGTCTTTTGGTTGATATTCTGTCTCTATCATTTAAAATACACCAATGATAAAAATGATATACCCTTCATCTCTTTGTAAGTGGACAAACATACAAAATCTGCAGGGGATCAAATCATTATTTCCCCCCCTGTATATAGTATATTACAATGCTCTGTTTTTAGCTGTATTGTTTGAAGTGAGTGTGGCATTGGCTAGAACTATCTTTTTTTTGTTTTATTTCCTCAGCTCCATTGACATGACCCGTCTACCTTCACCCACCAAGGACAAGTCCTCAAAAGATATGTTCTTTGTTTCACGCCGCCCCCTCACCCGCTCATCGCCCGCCTATTGCACCAGCAGCTCAGACATCACAGAGCCTGACCAGAAGATGCTGAGTGTAAACAAAAGCGTGTCCATGTTAGACTTGCAGGACAGTCGCATGAACAGCGTGTCCAACCTGCAGGCCGTAGGGGACCTGCTTAACTCCAGCCAGGCCTCCATATCTGGGGGGCTCCGCCCGGGGGGCCGGCTCTCCCAGGGCAGTGGGTCTAGCATTGCGGCTGGTCTGCGGCTCAGTCAGATGGGGGTCACCACCGACGGGCTTTCAGCTCAGCAGCTCCGCATCCCCTTGTCCTTCCAGAACCCGCTCTTCCACATGGCCCCTGACGGCCCCACTGGACCACCCCCTCACCCAGCTCCTCATCGGCCGGACCCTGGAGCTGATGCCTTCGCCCCATTCCATGGCTACAGCAAGAGTGAGGACTTGAGCAGCGGCAAGCACATGCTGCACAGCCACAGCTACAGCGACGAATTCAGCCGGCAGGGGTCAGAGTTCAGGTACCGGCCCCACTAGGGGGCAAAAGATTTGGGGCCGCAGGTGGGGAGAGTAGAGAGGTGGTATAAATATCATTGGATATACATATATAAATCATATATGTATATAGCACTATATATTTATATATAGTTAATCTGTGTTTCTGTCTATCGCATGCTCTCTGATAGTTCTAATCTTTGTTGAAGAATGGAGGGTGTTGTTCCCGCACGAACACATCTTCTTTTCCCTCAGTTTTATGCAGCTTTATTAATTACATACTGATTACACAGATCTATATTTAACGCAGCTAGACAGCTGGGGGGCAATGAGAGAGTCAGTGTTCACAGTATCAAAGCCAGCTCTTTCAGACCCATTTACACGTGAGCACTTAAGGTGAACCTGCAGCAAAGATAACCCTATTAATCCAGGCATAGGAATTGCCTGCATGTATCTTGTGCATTTTCATGTACATGTATATTCTGCATGATCGAAAACAATAGAACAGGATTTAGGTGCTGTTTTATAAGTGTAAATGAGTCTGTATGGGGATCTGTCATTTTACAAATAAGCACCTGGATAGTTTTGAAAAGTGGCAAGGATATCTGTAGCCTTGGAAGATGGCTTAAAACAATGCATGCCTTATGCAAATAAAACCCCTTTCAGTTGAAGATGGTTGCAAGCTTTGAAATCACTTGATGTTGATAGCATTCCCACAGAGTGGTTCCTTATACTCTACTGCAGGGATGTAAAATGCAGTTTCGTTGTGGGCCACATCAGCATTATGGTTGCCCTCAAAGGGCCAGTTGTATCTGTAAACCTAGATGTCCAGAGCACCCCGTCTCCCCCCTTACATCACAGTGCATCCCCCTTACCTTGTGCTGCTGCCTGGAAGAAGCTGGGGAAAGAACTGGGGAGCAGAAAGTGCAGAGTCTGGAGTAGTACCAGAGGAGGTCTGGAGTCAGCTGCTGGAGTCTGCTGAATGCTGAGACCAGGGGAGGCAGAGATGAGGGGGTGCTACGGCTGCACAGAGAGGTGCAGGATCTGAAGGAGGAGTTCTGTCCTCCTCTCTACTGTTGACTGCTGAGACTGGGAAGTAGAGACGAGCCTCTCCACAGCTGCACAGAGAAGTGGAGGATCTGGCGGAGGAGTTTTGTCATCTTCTCTGCTGCTGACTGCTGGAACAAGGTGGAGACAGAGACAAGGGGGGTTGCCACAGCTGCAGGAGAGGTGCAAGGGCCACATGAAATGGTCTAGCGGGCCAAATTTGGCCCACGGGCATTTGTGTTTGACACATGTGCTCTACTGTTTTTACCAGACTATAGACCAATCATAAAAATACAATGGTTCCCATAGAGAATAGTTTATGTCCATTCTGCAAATATTTGAGTTCGACAGAACGTGTCACAGTGATCAAAATCTAGACCAGTGGTGGTCAACTTTCTTGATATGGTGGGCCTCGAGCGGCCTTCAAAATCACCAACTGGCTGGACATAAAATTCAGTGAATGTTCCGTATCAGAGACAGAAAACACACAACAGCATATAGTCAAAGACTATCATTCACAGTAGACAGTCAGAGACTGAAGACAGGATACAAGTATGATCAGAGACTGTGAATATAATATAGGAAATGGTCAGAGACTGCAGACATGATACAAGTGTTGGTTAGAGACTGTGGACCTGATGCAAGAGATGGTTAGAGACTGCAGCCATGATACGAGAGATCACAGTGAAAACGAATGAGACGCCACACACCGAGGACAGCCACATCAATGGATGAATGAATGAGAAGTGGTTTCAGCCTGTCACCTCCCTGGCCACGTGGCCTGGGAGGAGACAGGCTGAGTCTGCTTCTCATTCATTCATCCATTGAGGTGGGTGTCCTCGGTGTGTAGGGTCCCATTCATTTTTATTGGGATGTTTTAAAGCTAGCTGGATTGAGCTTCTGCGGACAATGACACCCACTAGCAGCGTAAATCACCGGATGGATCTACATTGGTGCTTTGAGCCGCGCTCTATATGTTCTATTTAAAGTCACAATGATACAAGAGAAGGAAAGAGACTGCAAACATGATACATGAAATGAACAGAGACTGCAGACATGATACAAGAGATGGTCGTAGACTGCAGACATGATACAAGAGATGGTCGTAGACTGCAGACATGATACAAGAGATGGTCGTAGACTGCAGACATGATACAAGAGATGGTCAGAGATGCTGACATGCTGCAGGAGACTGTGGAAGACCGAACATGCTATAGAAGTTGTTGAGGACTGGGGACATGCTTAAAACGGAGTTCCACTCACAAAAATTGCAGCTGGTGACTTTTAAAAAACAGCCACTCACCTGTCTCACGATCCCATGGCCCGTTTCACTGGCAGTCCTGTGTTCCAGGCGTCAGCATCTTCAATGTGGGCACCCGGCTGTGACAGCTTGCGGCTTCACAGCCAGGTGCCCACTGCACATGTGCGAGTAGTGCTGCGCTTCCTGAATGGCCCCGTAGTCTTCTGGGACCTGTTACGTGTCCTAGAAGACTACTGGGATGTTAGGTAGGAGGAAAACTTCCGCTTCCGATCGCCTAGGCGATCGCAGCGGAAGTGGTAGCAGGTACCTGTGAATTTCGGGTACCCACTCCCCAAAGGTGCCAATCCTTAATGAGGAGTGGGGGGACCAGTCTTTAAAGCGGAACTTCCCCTTTTGGGTGGAACGCTGCTTTAAGGAGACAGTAATTGACAGGAGACATATTACACGACACTGCTAGAAATCACTGTTTATAACAGGACAGGGGAAAACCATATTAGGGTTTGCAGGGGCCCTGAGGGCTGCACAAAAAATGCCAAAGGGCCATGGGTTGGGCACCAAGGATCTAGATATTGTAGCTCAAACTTCAGGTAAAACAAGGAGTTATGTGAGAGGAGAATGTTTCTGTTTTATTATATGATATAGCACAGCCTTCACTGAGAAAAATATGAAAGATTCTTAAAAAAAAAGGCTAATTGCCTGTCTGCATTTGGCCTTAGACAGTTTAGTCAGAAGGCAGTCTTGACTTCTAAGTTGCCTACTTTTTCCAGGTCGGTATCTTAGCATAGATTTTGCTGTCCAGTCTGTGACCGATTCTTAATAGAAACTGCAGCCCAAGGTGGCACTTAAAACCTTGATTCCACAGTACCACTGCTGCATACATTCACATGTACTTACAAGTAAAATGACAGGTCCTCTTTAAGGGCTGGTACACACAGGTATTGTCATTCTGCCTGTGCCACAACTGTCCATTTTTGCATTTCGCTCTCCCAGGTCCCTATAAGATGGTTGTTCTGGATGGTGGGAAGGATGGAAACATAAAAATATGTTACACCAGAAAGACTATAAGAAAGTTCGGCAGCAAGTATTAAAGCTGAACTCCAGGCACTTATAAAAGACATAAAATAATGCCATTCTGTGTTCATGAATATATCATGAAATGTATGTATCCTAATCATACAGTATAGGACACAGGCACTGATTCTTAGACTGTGGGTTATATGCCCCTGCATATATAGGGACTGCAAGAGGCTCATATGAAGTCAACTTCAGGTACGTACACTGCTTGCTTTTAAAATTTGGAATTCTGAAGAATACCTGTAAATGTCATATGTTGGAATGCAATACGAGATGCAGGAATTGATTCTTAGACTATGAGTTATATGCCGTTGCCTTCAGGTGATTGGACACTGGGAAAAGCTTTGCTGGGACCACCCCCTAGTGTATCCATAAAACCCCATCCACTCAAAGAAGCTCATTTGTTTGCTAGTGTCCTTGGGTGATGGATCCATTTTCCTGTTAGGAAAGATTTTTTGTGTTGCCTAGGGCAGCATAAATTCTAAGTACACTCCTGGCATGCACATTTGTGTGAGCACGTCATTGGTAGGGCAGCTCATTCATTTTAATGGGGGACCTACCCAACAAGTCTCTGAACCTTTTTTAAAAATTGTGCCATACCAAACTGCATGGTGTGTGTGAAAACAGACCATGGTTTGCTATGCGTGGGGGCACCATTAAAAATTAATGACACCCCCCACACCTCCTAAAGTGTAATGGGTTTCTCTGTGGGTCAGGAATGCGTGCGATTTTGTGTGCATTTCCTGCACACAGAGATGTGAACCTAGTGTAAATCAGAACTTTCTCCCACTATGGTGGGGTAGATGTGAAGTCTCTTTATATCTCCATACCCCATGACTGTGGTCTCTGGGCGGTGGCTTACTTTTTTGAAATTCATTATCCTAACTTGGGTGCCCAGAATGAATTTATTTTAGAATTGCTTGACTCTGTGCTTTCCAATAACTTTTTCCAGTTTTGGGAATGTACTACCAACAGGTAAGGGGCACATGAATGGGTGCCCCATGGGCTCCAGCATATGCCTGTTTATATCTGGGGAAATGGGAGTTAGATGTCGTGTACCAATCTGCTGACTTCTACCTGGCCCACGCAGTGACATGGATCAGGTACATCGATGATGCCCTTATGATTTGGACAGGGTTAGTTGAACAATTACATATGTTCATGACAGGAGGCCTGACCACTGGCCTAAGAGTCAAGGGGTTATTTTCCCTAAAACTATCTGTCAGGAGAGGTGACTTTGATAAAAGTCCTTCTCCAGCATGAAAATCATTGGATATATAAGCATGGTACTCTAATCCCAAATGGATTGAATAATGAGATGAATTTGGGAGTTTTTCTCCCTGGCTGTCACTAATCAAATGTTCCAGGGACCTAATATCTAATTGTCACTTTCTAAGTCCATGGACCCTCAGTACTCCGGTTCTAAAGAGGAGGTCCTCACCGCATAGGGCGTCGATATCCTATTTCTAATGTCAATGTTTACTGCTTGGGGTGCATTTTATGGGTCAATGATTGCCGATCTGTGTCTCCATATTGGTGTTTTCTATCCAATGTGGCGATTCCTATGGTTTGAAACTCTCGTCTTGAGAAATAATCTGTGTTTTGATTCAACAAGAGTAATTTGTAGCAGCTGAGGTTGTAGAGGACACCATCTAGTGATAGAAATGCTTCATTATGAAGCTGAGCCTATAACTTAAGTTGTTGAGAGCGCCCTCTACTGGTTTTGAGGAAGCCCGTGTTCAAGGCAAACGGGCGAAATGCGTCGACTGTAGGTCCTACATTAGGCCGCCCCAGGGCTATGTCTCGTTATGCATAACCTTAATGTCCAGCTGACCTCAGCGGAGTACAAACTAACCTTCTAATGCGCATGTGCGGCCATGTCCTGACCTCGGAAAGAGTGATGATGCACCAGCATGGAGCTGGGACGCCTAGTCAACCATGAGGATGTGGATCACATCACGGTGAAGGAAGTTACCTGGACAAGGGAGAGTGTCAGTCCAATCTGTTATGGGTCTGTGGACTACCTTGCGGTGAGAACGCCACCCTATTGATGGTACTCTGCATGTGAGAAGGAACCTTCACATACATATAATCCTTACCTCATTTTATCTATGGCCATAACGGAACTTGGCTACTTGGACTTGGATGCAGCCTTGGTCCCGCAAGCCACCTTATCCACAACCACCCTGGTCCTAAGGTAACTGTAAAAGGCACCTCCCCTGGCCACATCCCACCTGCGTCCTCTTACTGAGACTGTTCAAACTAGGTCTGGTAACAATAGCGCTCCTCTGAAGGATCTCCTTGAAGTAAAGTAAATGTGTCTTCCTTCAACATGAGGGCGTTCTACCTTAATGCCAACAATAACTCTGGCCTTTATTGTCTAACTTGCTGTCATTAAGATATGGCCGCACTGCGAGTCAGCTTTTTCGCATTATTCACAATTCTCTGCACAGTATACATGAAGGCAGCTAGACCTATGATATTATGCTTTTTGTTTTTATATGAATTTCTGTGAATTCATTAATATTGCTAATATGGTTGAGGTTTACAGTTTCTAATGATTCTCGAACTTCTATATGGCTACATGTTCTATTCATGTTCCTTGGCCTTCATTACCAATGATTGCTTATACCCTGACTCTACCTCCTAATATTGCTAGATGCCCGCATTGAATGGGTTATATTCTCTTTTCAGTGGAAGTTTAGGGTTCTGGGATATAGACATTTTGGGTGCTTGACATCTTGTACTAATAACATCGAATCCGGGTTCCCTAATTTTTACTGTGACAGCCTTGTCATGTTTTTAATGGTGACAGGTGGAGACATAGTATAATTTTTCATATGTGTGAATTTATCGTGTTTTACAGCAATGTGGTTTCAATAAAGCTATATTGTCAGTTAAACTACCTGGGTCACTTATTAGTACCTTATTTTCTTTAGGGGTTCTTTCCTAAAAGCATTTTTATAGTGCATTTTGTTGGGTACTGTGACCCGCACCAAACTGGTGAGTTAATGAACTGACTAATAATACATTTTTTTCCCCTATATGGTGTTACTGTATTTTCCGCTGAATAGTTTCCCTTTGTTATATTTTATGGTAAATCAGAACTTTCTCCCACTATCTGTCTGATCTACAACCTCTAGAAATGTCTCTTCAGCCTCTCCTACCCCTAACTATATTCACCGGGTACATTCTGAATTTCAGACCGTAGTTAAATTTGCAAAAGGCAAAGGGGAATCTGCCATTTTAGTGAAGGCCGCTGAAGATTTTCACCACCAGCATTTTGTCAAGTTAATTTTTCACCTTCTCACCACAATGCTAGCTACAGTGGACTCATTGACTGAGGCAATGCGTGCTAGTCTTTGGCAAGATACACTTAGCTCTGTTCAGACTCCACATACTCCTATAAGCATGAAAAGAAAGACAATTCCTGGACAATAAGCCTTTCCTCATTCTTGATAAGTCCAATTGGGTATTTTATAATGGCTGTCCAACGGTCATTTTTTCTGCCTATGGCAGAAAAATTCAACTAGCAGTGAACTTCCCAACAATTCTTGCACTAAATAGTCAAGCTGCTGTTTTGTTGAAGACATTCCCTCTGGATTTGGTTGATAACCATTTGGAGAATCTATTGAACTCATGCTTTGCTCTGGCGAGTCCAACCCTGTTGCCCAGAATATGGCAAACTGCACTGGAGAACTCAATAGTGATCTGTCTCTTAAAATAGATAATCTTATTCTTTTTGCAGGATCACAGCTCTTGCCCTTAGCCCTAATATTCTGTGTAGATGCCATGGAGAATGTGATTCCTCAAACTTCAGAAAGACCTTACTTTCTGTGCACATACTTACATAGTTACATAGTTAGTCTGGCTGAAAAAAGACAAAAGTCCATCCATTGCAACCATAAAATTTTTTTTTTTTTATAATCCTATACCCACAGTTGACCTAGAGGATGGCAAAAACCCAACAAAGCATGATCTAATTTTCTCTTGCAGGGGAAAAAACTCCTCCCTGATCCCCCGAGAGGCAATCAGATATTCCCTGGATCAACTTTACCTATAAACGTTAGTAACCAGTTATATTTTGTGTATCCAAGAAAGAATCCAGAGAGTCTATTCCACATTTTCACAGCTCTCACTGTGAAGAAACCTTTCCGTATTTGGAGATTAAATTTATTTTCCTCCAGACGTAAAGAGTGCCCCCTTGTCCTCTGTGATGACCTCAGCGTGAATAACTCTACACCGAGTTCACTATATGAACCACTAATACATGGTGATCATATCCCCCCTTATGTATTATACATGGAGATCATATCCCCCCTTATGTATTATACATGGGGATCATATCCCCCCTTATGTATTATACATGGGGATCATATCCCCCCTTATGTATTATACATGGAGATCATATCCCCCCTTATGTATTATACATGGAGATCATATCCCCCCTTATGTATTATACATGGAGATCATATCCCCCCTTATGTATTATACATGGTGATCATATCCCCCTTATGTATTATACATGGAGATCATATCCCCCCTTATGTATTATACATGGAGATCATATCCCCCCTTATGTATTATACATGGATATCATATCCCCCTTATGTATTATACATGGATATCATATCCCCCCTTATGTATTATACATGGAGATCATATCCCCCCCCTTATGTATTATACATGGAGATCATATCCCCCTTATGTATTATACATGGAGATCATATCCCCCTTATGTATTATACATGGAGATCATATCCCCCCTTATGTATTATACATGGAGATCATATCCCCCCTTATGTATTATACATGGAGATCATATCCCCCTTATATATTATACATGGAGATCATATCCCCCTTATGTATTATACATGGAGATCATATCCCCCCTTATGTATTATACATGGAGATCATATCCCCCTTATGTATTATACATGGAGATCATATCCCCCCTTATGTATTATACATGGAGATCATATCCCCCCTTATGTATTATACATGGAGATCATATCCCCCCTTATGTATTATACATGGAGATCATATCCCCCCTTATGTATTATACATGGAGATCATATCCCCCTTATGTATTATACATGGAGATCATATCCCCCTTATGTATTATACATGGAGATCATATCCCCCCTTATGTATTATACATGGAGATCATATCCCCCCTTATGTATTATACATGGTGATCATATCCCCCCTTATGTATTATACATGGTGATCATATCCCCCCTTATGTATTATACATGGAGATCATATCCCCCTTATGTATTATACATGGAGCTCATATCCCCCCTTATATATTATACATGGAGATCATATCCCCCTTATGTATTATACATGGAGATCATATCCCCCCTTATGTGTTATACATGGAGATCATATCCCCCTTATGTATTATACATGGAGATCATATCCCCCCTTATGTATTATACATGGAGATCATATCCCCCCCTTATGTATTATACATGGAGATCATATCCCCCTTATGTATTATACATGGAGATCATATCCCCCTTATGTATTATACATGGAGATCATATCCCCCCTTATGTATTATACATGGAGATCATATCCCCCCTTATGTATTATACATGGAGATCATATCCCCCCTTATGTATTATACATGGAGATCATATCCCCCTTTATGTATTATACATGGAGATCATATCCCCCTTATGTATTATACATGGAGATCATATCCCCCCTTATGTATTATACATGGTGATCATATCCCCCCTTATGTATTATACATGGAGATCATATCCCCCTTATGTATTATACATGGAGCTCATATCCCCCCTTATATATTATACATGGAGATCATATCCCCCTTATGTATTATACATGGAGATCATATCCCCCCTTATGTGTTATACATGGAGATCATATCCCCCTTATGTATTATACATGGAGATCATATCCCCCCTTATGTATTATACATGGAGATCATATCCCCCCCTTATGTATTATACATGGAGATCATATCCCCCTTATGTATTATACATGGAGATCATATCCCCCTTATGTATTATACATGGTGATAAAGAGAGAATAAATTCAGTTCCTCTAATCTTTCCTCATAGCTGATCTCCTCCATGCCTCTTATCAGTTTGGTTGCCCTTCTCTGTACTTTCTCCAGTTCCCCAATGTTCTTTTTGTGAATTGGTGCCCAAAACTGAACTGCATATTCCAGATGAGGTGTTACTAATGATTTGTACCGGGGGAAATGATATCTCTCTCTCTGGAGTCTATGCCTCTTTTAATATACCATTCGCCAATCACCGTGTTCTGGCCAGTGATTACTCACTGGCACCCAGTGATTGCTGAGGATCTCCGAGGGGGGGGGGGGGGTTGGGAGGAGAACTTTTAGTAAACAAAACAGTTCTCCCTGTCAGCTCCTGCACACTGCTTTTATGCTTTGCAAGGCTGTGCACATGCATAGCAGTGTGCTTACAGTGAAGCACAAACACAGAACATTATACAAAATGGCACATAGTTATCCCTTTGATCGCCCCACATGTTAACCCCTTCATGTTCAGTGCCATTAGTACAGTGTCAGTGCTTTTTATTAGCACTGATCACTGTATTGGTGTCACAGGGGATGTCAGCGACACCAAGTCAGTTCCCACCCAGTGTCAGAATGCCCACCGCGGTCCCGCTATAAGTCACTGATTGCTGCCATTACTAGTAAAAATGAAAAAAAAAAAAAAAGCCCAGTGTATATAACGCCATTTATAAACGCTATAACTTTCACATAAACCAATTAATTTACATGTATTGGGATTTTGTTTAGCAAAGACATGGAGCAGAATACATTTTGGCCTAAATTTATGACGAAATTTGATTTTTTAAAATTTTTTACTGGACATGTTTAATAGCAAAAAGTCAAAAATATTGTTTTCTTTTTCAAAATTGTCAGACTTTTTTTTTTATAGCGCAAAAAATTAAAAATGCATAGGTGATAGGTGAAAACTAAGCTCTATTCATGGTAAAAAAAGGACATAAATTTAATTTCGGTGCAGCCTTGCATGACCGCACAATTGTCAGTTAAAATAACGCAGCGCAGTAACACAAAACATGGCCTGGTTAGGAAGGGTGGTAAATCCTCTGGAGGGCAAGTGGTTAATCCCAGACCCTAAATCGTTTGTAAATATATTACAAAGTAAGGGTCCCAACACTGAACCTTGGGGTACACCACTGATGACCCCAGACCATTCAGAGTATGAATCATTAACCACTACTCTCTGAATACCATCTTTTAGCCAGTTTTCTATCCATTTACATACCGACTTTTCCTAGCCTGTAGACTTTACCTTACACATTAGCAAAATCCAAGTATACCATGTCAACCACCACCCCTCTGTCCAAGTATACCACGTCTACCCCTCTGTCCAAGTATACCACGTCTACCCCTCTGTCCAAGTATACCACGTCCACCACCACCCCTCTGTCCCAGTATACCACGTCCACAGCCACCCCTTTGTCCAAGTATACCACGTCCACCACCACCCCTCTGTCCAAGTATACCACGTCCACCACCACCCCTCTGTCCAAGTATACCACTTCCACCGCCACCCCTCTGTCCAAGGTTTTGCTCACCGCCTCATAAAAAGAAATCAGATTTGTTTGACAACTTTTGTCTTTCATGAATCCATGCTGTCTGTTGCTTAAAATATTTTTTTGCAGCAAGAACTCATCTATGTGGTCTTTTATTAAACTTTCCAGTATCTTCCCAACTATAGAAGTTACACTAACAGGTCTATAATTACTTGGTAAAGATTTTGACCCCTTTTTAAATATTGGCACCACATTGGCCTTATGCCAATCCAGTGGTACTATGCCAGTCATTAAAGAGTCCCTAACAATTAAAACAACGTCTTTGAAATGACAGAGTTCAATTTTTTAAGGACCCGTGGGTGTATGACATCCGGTCCAGGAGCTTTATTCACCTTTATTCTGTCTAAATATTTTTGGATCATATCAATTGTGAGCCAATGTGGATCATCTGGAGCTGTGTCAATACCACGCCCATTATGGACAAGAGCTCCCCCATTCTCCTTTGTATACGCGGAGCTGAAGAAGGTATTTAATAAATTTGCCTTCTCTTTGTCCCCAGTCACCCACTCTAGATTATTGTGTAAAGGGTCTACATGCTCGGACCGGACCCGTTTACTGTTAATATATTAGAAGAATTTTTTGGGGTTGTCCTGCTTTCTTTTGCAATCTGTCATTCGTTTTCAAATTTTCGCGGCCTTTATTTCCTTTTTGCATATTCTGTTATATTCTTTGTAATGTTTAAACGATGATAGCGCTCCTTCATTTTTAGATTTAATAAAAGCTCTTTTCTTATTATCTATAGCTTTTTTAACTTTGGCCGTAAGCCAGATAGGTTTGATTTTTAGCCTTTTAAACTTGTTGCCCATGGGAATATATTTTGCAGTGTGTTCACATACAGTCTTTTTGAAGAACTCCCATTTCTGTGTTGTGTTCATCGATGCCAATATTCCCTCCCAGTCTAAGTCTTAGAGAGCAGCCCTCAGCCTTGGAAAATTAGCTCTCTTAAAATTTAGCGTTTTTATTTTTCCCGTATGTGCTCGCTGTTTACAGCTAACAATAAATTAAATCATGTTATGGTCACTGCTACCCAGATGTTCTTTTATATGGACATGTGCAGAATTTTATAGCTTAGAGCTAACCCTGCTCTGGAAAGATGTCTTTTGTACATGTACTTTGAAGGTAAAAAACCTTGAGGAATGCATTGATGCGGTTATGGATGGAAGAAGGTTTCTACTCCCCAACCCACAACTACGCCCTTTTAATTTTTCTGATTCTACCTTATGGGTACAATTAGTTCTCCCCTTCCAGGCATCATTGTTTACTGAAGGTCCATCCTTTTGTGGTTGACCCTTAATCTCTAGGCCCACCAGACCTGCTCAGATGTTCACCTCCACCCCTGGAGGGATTATTTTCTCACAAAGTTGCAGCCTCTGATAATATTACTTTCACTGCAAGGTGATTCTGCTGTTAACTGTCTCTTCGGGAGCCCTTGACTCTTCTTTTTTCCACGTGGGCCTGTTGTTGCTGTTTTGTCTATTTTGTTGAATACCTCTCAAATAATTTATTGGGACTGTTTCATGGGTCTAAGAATCGGTCACTGTGTCCTCTACTGTACAATTTAGATAACAGCAATTTTGAAATACCTTTAAATTCCATATCTTAGAATACACAACAGAACACAGGTCCCTCCCCCCTCTTCTCTCTGTAACCTCCTTTTTGTGTGATTAAAAAAACAAAGCCTGACATAGTGGATGGGGTTATATTGATACACTGGGGCCTGGTCCTTGCAAAGCTTTTTCCAGTGTCCAGTCACCTGAACATAACAACATATAACTCATGGTCTAAGAATCCATTCCTGTGTCCTGTACTGTACTCTAACATATGAAATTTACAGGTACTTCAGAATTCCTATTTGTAAATGCAAGCAGTTTAAGCACCTGAATTTGACTTAATATGAGCATTTTGAAGTCCCTCTAAAGCAGAGATTAGACTAAGAGGGAGAAACAGCACACAGCCTAATCAGCTGTGCTGCAGTGCAGAAGCATGCTGATAGGAGGAGAAAGCAGAGTGACAGAGATGAGCTCATCAGTCTTACCCAATCCACCACTCCTGCAGGCACCTCTGTGCTGCTAGACTAGTCCCCGCAGCCTCTTCTTTCCTATGCTCTGGCAGTCTAAGGTCCTCTGATGTCACAAGACCAATGCAGGGCCCATGGTCATGCCCTAGACGTGAGGACGCAGAGGGACAGTTAACTGCTGGCACATAGGGAAGCACTGTATGCCAATTGAGTCGAGGATCAGGAAAGTAAGAATGCTATTCCTGTATAATGGACTACACAAGTATTTAGCACTTGCAGTGCGAGTGCAGGGAAAATTTTTAAAGAAGAATTCCGGGCAAAATTATTATTTTCCCAGGCAGTGGGGCTGTGCCCGTAATGCATGGGTTAAATGCTCGTTTTTGACTAGGGGCTTGGAAAGCAAAGATATACTTACCTAATCTGCCGATCCTCCAAGTGCAAGACCGGTCTCCACCATTCCTGCCCCCCCCGCATGCTAGCGGTCTTGTGAATTGGCTGTTCCTGATGTCATCACGCCCATAGACCAGCTCCAGACCTGAGAACGGCACGGACAGTCCACCGCTGGACGTGGAGGAGCACGGAGGAATGGATGAGTACAGCTTTTTCCTGAGCCCCTGGACAAAACGAGCACTTAACCCATACACACAGCCCCACTGCATGGGAAAATAAAAGTTTTGATGAGAGTTCTGCTTTAACTTTTCCTGGAGTTCGACTTTAAATTACAAGGGTTTAGTTTTTTAAATATGAGTACTTATTTAACCATTTGAATACCGGGCAATTTTACACCTTCCTACCCAGGCCAGTTTTCAGGTTTCAGACTTTAAATATCAATTGCACAGTCATACAACATTGTACCCAAACTAAAATGTTATAATTTTCTTCACACAACTAGAGCTTTCTTTTGGTGGTATTTAACCATCGCCGAGGTTTTCATTTTTTGCTAAATTATCAAAAAAAGACCGAAAATTTTGAAAAAAAACACGTTTTTCTTTGTTTCTGTTATAAAAGTTTACAAATAAATAATTGTTCTTCATAAATTTAGGCCGAGATGTATTCTGCTACATGTCTTTGGTGAAAATAACCCAAATTAGGATGTATTTTTTAGTTTGTAGGAAAGTTATAGAGTTCTATGGTATAGATCTGAATATTGATCAATCCTGAAGTACTGACGGCCAATCTATTTTCTTGAGGTCCAAGAATGTCAGAACAGTACAGATATCCCCCAATTGACCCCTTTTTGCAGAGTAGACAGTCCGACGTATTTCATAAGAGGCATGGCGAGTTTTTTGAAGTTGTATTTTTTTTGTCATAATTTTTCAGAAAATTAAAAAATGCAAAAAATTATTTTCACTATTTTTTTTTTACATACTGTCACCAGTGCACTACAGTGTCTTCATATAACTGGCATGGCGGTGATCAGGGACACTGACTGGTGAGAGTATGAAAAAAATATATATATATATTTTTTTTATTATTTTTAATTTCTTATTACATTTTTTTTCTTTTTTTTAAGATTTTTTTTCATATTTCACTATGACCAAAGTAGTACAATGTTACCATAGTAACATTGCACTACTTTGGGGAAGTGATCAGTATCTTTTTTTTTTTTACCCAATTTGCTTATAGCAAAGAATTACTTTGCTATAAGCAAGCATTTACCTGAATGACATCCGATTCATTCAGGGTTTTTTTTTTGTTTTGTTTTTTTTTTTTGTGCTTAGCTGTGATTTGGCCACAGCTAATCACATGACATGTGCATGTGATTAGCTGTGATCATTCACAGCTAGACAGTAGTATACAATGGATGGCATGAATGAAGCCATCCATTGTATACAACTGTCATGTGACCTGCTGTGATTGGTCACAGCAGGTCACATGGTACCGGCAACGGGGTCGATACTCAGATCTGTCATCGGCCGTGTCCGAGGTACACGGCCGGTGACAGATCGCACCACTGCGCGGCTCTGCAGGAGTGCAAACTGCGCATGTGCGGGAGGACGCCATTTGGCGTTCAACCCGCAAATGCAGTACATTTTGCCGGCTGCCTTTTGGCTATTGGCCGGGCGTGTACTGGTTAATGCTGTCAATTTACACAGCAATTTACACATATATATGTATATATATATATATTGTACATTCACATCAATCCCTGCCCTCAAGGAGCATACAATCTAAGTTCCCTAACTCACATTCATACATGCACATACTAGGACCAATAAGACAGGATTCAGTTAACCTACCAGCATGTCTTTGGAGTGTGAGAGGAAACCGGAATACATGCATGCACAGGGAGAACATGCAAACTTCGTGCAGGCAGAGTCATGGTTGGGAATCAAACTAATGACCCTACTGCTACCAGGCAGAAGTGCTAACCACTTAGCCCTCTGCTTGACTTGGCATTCCAAAGAGCAAAATACTGTATACAGCAGGGGTGTCCAACCTTTTGACTTTCCTGGGCCTTATTGGAAGAAGAGGAATTGTCTTGGGCCGCACATAAAATACACGAACAATAAGGATAGCTGATGAGCAGCAAAAGTCGGGCAGATCACAAGTGATCAGTCACAGATATGGATAATGTACCTATCTTAGTACTAAAACTTCAGTTTTTTTAAATATTCTCTATTATAAAAGTAAAAGGGGGCAACATAAAACTAGTGCAAAACCTGACATCAGTTTTTGATCAACTAACACATCAATATCCGTTTGGATGGATGGAATAGCAATTCTCAATGAATTCTCAAGGTATTCCTCAGATGTTTAGGTTCTAATTTTGCCCTTCGTGTTCTTCATCCTCGAAAATAGTTGCTCACAAATATCGGTGCTGCTGAAAACTTATGACATGAATAAGGCATGATTGTGAAGAGTGAAATATTTTTCTTTAGGAAGATAAAACATATAAAAGTCCAGTAAAGAGACACTGTCAATTTTTTTTCCAAAATTCCAACAAAAAAATAAATCAACATTTTAAGTAAGTTTATGATTTTGTGTTGGGCCATGTTCACAACCGTCTTGGGCCATATGGGCCGCAGGTTGGACATTCCTGGTTCACAGCTCACATGGAAGAAAAATATATTTTAAATATTTAATATTTTTAAAATATTCTTCCCAAATATATTGCCATATATTTGAAATGCTACGATTTTGGACATATTCAATATATTCCAAAATATATTTAAATAAATATATACTGCATATTGAAATGCGTTTTTATTTCTAAATATATGAAAAATATTTTAAAAATGCATTTCAAATATACTGAATGTAACCCCCCCCCATCTGATTCTGCCTGGGCCCCGTACAGGAGGACTGGTGGTACCCCCTCATCCACAGCCCTAATTTGGGTTATTTTTTTTACTAAAAAGATAACTGAATACATTTTGGCCAAGGTTTATGAAGAAAGATTATTTATTTGCAAATTTTTATAAGAAAAACACCTTTTTTCAAAATTTGTGGACATTTTCATTTATATAATATTATAACCTTTTTGAAATTACATAAACCCACTCATATTCAAATAAATAATAAAATTCAAAAATTCAAAAAAACAAAAATCAAAAAAAGTCCAATATAAAGTGTCCCAAAAAAATGTCCTAATACAAACAAAAATAAAAATAGTGTCCGACAAATTATCCCAATGTTCAAACTTTATTCTCCAATAGGAAGAAATTCCATTTCATCCCGTGGTACCTCAAAAAAAACAAATTGAATAATCTAGTGCATTAACTTTATAAATGATATATTCACTCCGTGCAAAAAACACAAAACCATAAAACTGTGCAAAAACTGTATATATATCTCTCCTCTGTGCACATATGAGTTAGCTGTGACCACTCTGTGAACACTGCAACACTGTGTATCCACCAACACCAATAGTATTAGATACTATTACCCTCTGTATCCATATACCAGCATCCAATGAGATCTTCTAATTCGCTTCAAAGAAATTATTCCAAGGTCCTCAAAAGACAGGAAGGGTCTCAAGGCTCATATTCAAGGTATAGTAAAGAAATTTTAATAGCCACTTACATTAAAAATTCATTAATCCAGCTTCCAACATGTTTCTCCTATGAGTTCCATCAAACAAATGCAATCTGCCATGTGTTGACAACCCACAAAATGGCCGCGGCGACACTTCCGGTCTGCGTGCGTGCGTCATGACGTCACACCCTTAACGCGTTTCGTCACTTCCGGACTTCGTCTGACGAAGTCCGGAAGTGACGAAACGCGTTAAGGGTGTGACGTCGTGACGCACGCACGCAGACCGGAAGTGTCGCCGCGGCCATTTTGTGGGTTGTCAACACATGGCAGATTGCATTTGTTTGATGGAACTCATAGGAGAAACATGTTGGAAGCTGGATTAATGAATTTTTAATGTAAGTGGCTATTAAAATTTCTTTACTATACCTTGAATATGAGCCTTGAGACCCTTCCTGTCTTTTGAGGACCTTGGAATAATTTCTTTGAAGCGAATTAGAAGATCTCATTGGATGCTGGTATATGGATACAGAGGGTAATAGTATCTAATACTATTGGTGTTGGTGGATACACAGTGTTGCAGTGTTCACAGAGTGGTCACAGCTAACTCATATGTGCACAGAGGAGAGATATATATACAGTTTTTGCACAGTTTTATGGTTTTGTGTTTTTTGCACGGAGTGAATATATCATTTATAAAGTTAATGCACTAGATTATTCAATTTGTTTTTTTTGAGGTACCACGGGATGAAATGGAATTTCTTCCTATTGGAGAATAAAGTTTGAACATTGGGATAATTTGTCGGACACTATTTTTATTTTTGTTTGTATTAGGACATTTTTTTGGGACACTTTATATTGGACTTTTTTTGATTTTTGTTTTTTTGAATTTTTTTGAATTTTTGAATTTTATTATTTATTTGAATATGAGTGGGTTTATGTAATTTCAAAAAGGTTATAATATTGTGTTACTTTCTGGGGAGAAAGTGTGACTTTTTGAGGGGTTTGGGGGAAGGTGATTATACATATACTTAATTCATTTATATAGCAAAAAAAATAAAAATCCCAGTGGTGAATAAATACCACTAAAATAAATTTTTATCTGTCTTAAAAAAATGCTAAAAAATTCATATGGTACAGTGTTGCATGACCGCACAATTGTCATTCAAAGTGCGACAGCGCTGAAAGCTGAAAATTGGCCTGGACAGGAAGGGGGTAAAAGTGTCCGGACTTGAAGTGGTTAATAAAGAGCCTGTCAGGATCACATAGAAGAAAACTTGAGGCTTTATTAAAAGAAGTATGGGACATAAATAAAAGAAAACATTTTATACCCACCTAGATGAAAGCTGCAGCAGTCCCCTGCCACCTCTAGACCGAGAACTGAGCGATTAAAGACCCCTGGTCTGCAGTGAGCAGAGAGCCAGTGACTGTCAGTCACTAACAGGGCTGTGGATGATGGGGATACTACCAGTCCTCCTGTATGGGGCCCAGGCAGAATCAGATGTAAACAGGGAGGGTGATTGACATGGCGGGGGGGGGGGGGGGGGGTACATACAGTATATTTGAAATGTATTTTTAAAATATTTTTCATATATTATTATTATACAGTATTTATAAAGCGCCAACAGTTCGCTCAGCACTGTACATTACAATATATTTAGAAATAAAAACACATTTCAACATGCAGTGTATATATAGATATATATAAAATTATATTTTGGAATATATATGGGCAAAATTGTAACATTTCAAATATATGGCAATGTATTTGGGAAGAATATTTTTAAAATATATTTCAAATATATTTTTCTTCCAAATTGGAGGGTCCTTCTCTGGTCAAAAGCTACTGATCTAAAGGCGAGAACAAGCACTTTATCAGTAATGGTAGTTTATACATTTTTTTTTAAAAACATGACTGTTACCTTTTAAAATAACAAAGATCCATTATCTCCTGCGCTCAAGGACTCAGATCAAACAGGCGTTAGTGACAAGCAGCGTGTTGTGTATTCATCCACTGGTGATCAGAGGTTGTGCAGCTCTATCATGAAGCTGGGGAAGCTTAATAAAACTGTAGAGGAAGATGAAAGAAAGAGCGCACAAACCTTGCGCATTACCTCAATAAGTAGTGACTAATTTTATTAATAAGGAAATATACTCACAAAATGATTGTATAACAGGCATAAGTAACCATAATCCAAACAGGGTTACAGGTAAATCAAAAAGGGGGGGGGGTGAAGGCTAATGTGTTTCGAAGGGTGCTCCCTTCTTCATCAGAGCTGGGTTTGGCAGATAGAAACTTCAGTATGGCAGAGTTCCCATGGCAAGGAGATATTCAGCCACTGAGTGTCAGTATTAAAGCAGTTCAGGCAAACCCAGCTCTGATGAAGAAGGGAGCACCCTTCGAAACGCGTTAGCCTTCATCCCCCCCCCTTTTTGATTTACCTGTAACCCTGTTTGGATTATGGTTACTTATGCCTGTTATACAATCATTTTGTGAGTATATTTCCTTAATAATAAAATTAGTCACTATTTATTGAGGTAATGCGCAAGGTTTGTGCGCTCTTTCTTTCATCTTCCTCTACCTTTTAAAATAAGCCTGTAGTGTAAAATGCACACTTTACTGTAATACTTGCAGGATATCTTTATCTTGCAATTACAGTCATTTTGCATTCCACTGGATAAAGGACTTTTGAGCAATGCTGCTTCACAAGCCTTAAATTCAGACACTGGATAGTTTGGCAGTCAACAGCAAATCTGCATCCCTCTTACTGGCTCAAGCTCTTTTTAGAGAGGTGCAATATTGCTGACAGAAGTGATCCTGGTAAGACCATGCCCCTGCATCGAAGGTTAGCATTTCTGGACAAGTGACGGGATTAAAATGTTTTTTTTTTTACTTTTTGGGAGGCCTGATGGCTAGGGTTGAAGGTCTGGGTTAGGGTTAGGTTTAAAGGTTAAAGGTTAGGATTTAGGGTTTAGGATTAGAAGGCTGAGTGCACCTTCTATCTGAATATTACATCATGATATATCGCCGTGCCTGCAATTAGGTTTCCATCATTGCTGAGGTCTGTTTTCACCATAGAGGACAACTGTCTGTTCAAGGGACGTATTTTTACGCTGCACCCAGGAGAGGTAAATGCAATTAGACAGTTTTGGGTGCCGGTTGTGCCGTAACAGGTAGGTTCTCGTTTAGGAAACGTTTGCTTCCTTTGGATATTTGCACACAGGTGGTTTTCAGTCAACCAGAGTTCCTTTCCCACCATTTTCAAAGGTAAACTACAGCGTTTTGGTTCACCATTTATCCAAAAATAGTATTATTCTGCCCACGGAGCCCAACTGACAACCTGGCATACTAGTCTAGTGGGTATCCCTGGAGGCAAATACCTGTGCTTTGTTAGTTAATAATAAATTAAACTTCTCCTTTGGCTATCTTCAGTTTAATCAATGCCATAACAATACATTCCATGAAACTGTAGGGTTCCATAAAATACTCATCTCTGCACTCACCTTTGCAAATGGTCCCTCTCAGGGGTCATTGATCCACTGGATTTCACCCAATGACATGCCATGGCTTCCCCCACATTGAAACTTTAGCCTCTGGACTGAAATCCCAGGATACTTTGCATATAAAATCACAAGCTCCCCACAAAATATTTTTATTCACAGACCTGTAGGTTCTTCCTCCTGCTACCTATCTGTACTGTCTGTATATTATCAGCACAGTCAGTAATTTGGCTATGTAACATCCTATGATTAAGCCCTGATTAAAACAGAACTTAAATGTATCTAAGCACCACAAACTCAAACCGTTATTTAATGCATTTTTAATATCCAAAACAAACTCGCCCATCCATCCATCCGTCCATTCATTTGAAAAACACCCCCCTAGCATTTTTAGCTGCAGCCATCTTGAGTAAAGGCAGATGATTCATGTAGCATTTACTTCCTGGAATCCATATGCCCTTAGCTCAGGCATGCAGGTAGGAGGATGTGCTTAGCTGAGAAAGGCCCTCCTCCAGATGAAAGAAAAAATAGCCGCAAAGACTCTTGGGATGCATGACATTATTTTGGCCTAGGCCAGAAACCCAGAAGCAACTGAAGAAATGTAAAAAAAAACTTTAAATCAAGTAAATGTATTATACCTAATACCTATTGTATCTCCTGGGCAGGAAGTAAAGGGAAATCTCCTCAATGAGGCACTGAAAAAAAAGATAGAAAGCAGTAAAGCAACACTAAACAGTAAACCATGCACATATGGCTGCCACCATGTACATATATATTTGCCAATTATACATAGAGGCTTTTTAAAATATTAAATCACATTGACAAATGTATTTAAACTTAATAATAAAGAGTAATAGTGTTACTACGCCAACGGAAAACTCATATTGTTAGGATGAGATCCGGGTGCCTGTGCCTGGACCTACGTAGTACTTGCCATCTATGGATATAGTAGAAGAGTGAGAGTCTGGCATCAGAACATCTTGAGGTTAAAAGAATCACTTTATTTTTCCATCAAGACATAAAAAAGGAATCAATTCCTGGAAAAGATGGACGCGTTTCAGCTCCTTTCAGAGGATTTAATGGTCATAATGATGGAAAAATAAACTGTTTCTTTTAACCTCAAGATGCTCTGGTGCCGGACTCTCACTCTTCTACTATTTAAACTGGAGGTGACATGATATTTAACTTAAAATGTAAAAAACACAACAGGAGGTCCAGATCAAATGATAGAGACCAAGTCACCTGAATGATTCACCATATGATCACAGAAAACAGCTAATGTGTTTCAGGGCCAGCACACTCCTTTTATCAGAGCTTGGATCCATTATCAAGGCCTAAAATATAACTAAAGTCAAAATTTTTTTCTTGGTTTTGGATAGAATGGAGAGGGATTAGAGCCCCTGTCAGGTTTTGTATTGCTGCCTGTGCCCCCATTAGAGAGATTAACCCTCTGTGTTTTTCCTATTTTACAGTTCTCACTAAGAGTGAAATGACAGAGAACTTAAAATTTTGGGTTTTCATCAAAACAAGAATAGAAGGGAAATCTTCCAATGGGGACACTAGTTCTGGCATCAACAGGGGATTCCCTCACTTTGAAGGATTTCCTCTCACTTCCTGTTTTGCTTGTGGGACAGGAAGTGAAAGGAAATCTCTCCAATGGCACACAAATGCCAAAAAGGGTTATAACTCTCTCCTACTCTATCCAAAATGAAAATAAAATTCCTTTACTTCTACTTTAAGTGGAAAAAACAAATCTGTATTAGATTTTACTTACTCATGAAATCTCAGTTAAAATGTGTGCCCAACAGCAGCAGCAACATCATCATTCTGTTCAGCATGGCAGTAGAATTAACAAATTATATTTTCATTTTTGATTGAGTAAAAAGTAGCTAATTCTTGGCATAAATGAAAAAACAGCTTTGGATCATCTTCACCTTAGACCAGCATTTTTCAACCAGGGTGCTATGGCACCCTGGCATGCCTTCTGGGTTCTTCAGGGGTGCCTTGGCAAAATGCTTAAAAGTTGCTCTAAATGAGTCAAAACTTGTCAACAAGCCTACCTTTTTGTTTTGCAAAGCCACAGGTTTTTATTGTGCATCTTTACCACCTTGGACACTTTGTGAGTCAGCTACCAGCGTCCTAACAACAGATGACATCATAGGTTGATAAGGAGGACATTGGGCCCTTCAGAACATCCTTGTTCGGCCAGTTCAGCACTGTTTAGCAGAATGAGGGAGAGAAATGGAGGGGGAAGAGAAATGTTGGAATACTAGTCAGTACCAGTGTGCAAAGGTATATTTTCTTTGTAAGAATAAATCACCTCTAATCTTGGGTTTACTATGTGTGTGGATGCTGCTGTAATATGTAAAACTATAAGTTTAGTTTTTACATTTACATTTTAGAATGGAGTGCATACTTTTAAAGGGTGCCGCAACTGAAAAAAGGCTGAGAAACACTGCCTTAGACAACCATTTCCCAACCTTTTTTACCCCAGAGGAACCATTTGAAATAATGTTTACATCTCAAGAAACCCATGGTAAAATGAATTACTTGGGGGTCATTTGGAAGAATGCCTCCTCCATTGGTTGTCATTGGGAAGAAATTTCCCCTTACAGTGATAGTCAGTATGGTTCAGTATGCCCCTTACAGGCAGCTAAAATTGATCTACCAAGTGGAGTTGGAGTCAAAATTATGCAGGCACCAACATATTGGAGGTAAATCACAGCTAAAGGAAACCCTAGTAACCTCTGAGGGAACTCTAAGGGTTCCTTGGAACCCTGGTTGAGAAACACTGCCTTATACTCACATGGACTTGTGTTTGCACATAAAGTGAACACAAATGGAAGCAGGAAAAGGTGGAACTGAGACACCTGTGTGCAAATCTTCTACTACAACCAGAAGGTCAGTAGCTCATAGGGTCAATGAGCATGTGTCTCCATATGTGTATGTCCAGGCCAAAACAAGCTGTTTCAGAATTAAGAAATGATTAACCCATTAGTTCTCACTATGACATAGAGGTTGGGCCTGACCTCACTGTGGCTTAGATAAAAATGCCTCCTCCCATGCACAGCACACAAAATCAAAGTGGTAAACTTTGGAGAGGACGTTCATGAACTCTGTATACTTGTAGTAATCTATAGATTTTTGCTGTTCTGGGCATCAATAGCACCACATCCCTAAACAAAGAGAAAACCAAATAAATGGGACTTTTCTGGTGCTAATATATATATATATATATATATATATATATATATATACACAAATATAAAATGTAAAGAACATAGCCAAGTTAAAAATATTTATAGACTTTACAGTAATTTATTGTAACCAGAAGCGTGCACAATTAGTGAAAGACTTGAAAGACTTAAACAACATATAACTGTGAGAATATAAGTCAGGGTTTGCCCTAAAACATTTTCTTCAAATTTCACAACACAAAAGTGTATCATGACCTCAATAATAACTCATGCAAACATCTCAGGATTACAAACAAGGTAACAGCCCTAGAATGGTATAACATCTCATGATGTGATGTTGCAATCCAGGGATGCAGATAATATAGTCCACAATCCTCAAAGAGTTTTGCAGGCAACCCTGCTTGTTCAGGAGGGTATGATGCTTTAGTAAAGCTTGCTTACATATGCTTTTCGTCTGCTGACTGTGCGTTCAAATGACATGGGGATCCAAAGGCCTGAGGCCTCCACACATAAAAAAAAAAGTTGGCAGCAGGGAATAACTACCCCTGGTCCGAAAAAGCGTATAATAGTAATGAGTGGCAGTGAAGAAACTATTGCCATCTCTCTCCTTGACCAATCAGTCACAAAGGGCATTGTACCTTACAGACAAGTTTACTAAAGCGCCTGATGGAGCAGGATTGCGTGCAAAATGCTTTGAAGGTAGAGGTCTATGTTATCTTCACCACTGGACTGCAGCATCACATCGTGAGTGTCAACCGCTGCCAACTTTTCTTTTTGTGGAGGTGGGCTCCAGAAGAAGCAGGATTTCCTGGTTTGCAACATTACGTCTTCAGATGTTATATCATTCTGTGGTTGTGTGGTTGTAATCTTGGGGAGTTATTATTCATGATACACTTGTATCTGTTGTAAAATTTGAAGAATATGTTTTAAGGCAAACCCTGATTTTGTGCTCAAAAGTTTGGGTCCCCTTGGAGAATTGGTAATATACTGTACAGTATGAACCATTTTTACAAAAAACAAAACATGGCAACAAGTGATATGGCCCCGGTTCAAAAGTCTGCATCCCCTTAGTTCCTAATCCTGTGTATTGCCCCCTTTAGCATCAATGACAACGTGCAGTCTTTTGTAATAGTTGTTTATTCTTGCAGGTGGCATAGCTGCCCATTCTTCTTGGCAAAATGTCAGCAGGTCATGTAAAGTCTTTGGACGCCTTGCGTGAACTGCATGTTTGAGATCTCCCCAAAGTGGCTTGATGCTATTAAGGTCAGGAGACTGTGATGGTCACTCCAGAACCTTCACCTTCTTCTGCTGTAACCACTGGAGGGTCAACTTGGTCTTGTGCTTAGGGCCATTGTTGTACTGGAAAGTCCAAGAGCATCCCATGAGCAGATTTTGTGCAGAGGAATACAAATTGTCTGCCAATATTTTCTGATTACATGCTGCATTGATCTTGCTATCCATTTTCACAATAATCCCCATGCCTTTAGAGCTCACCCCCCTAAACATCTGTGAGCCACCACCATGCTTCACATTGGGGGTAGTATTCTTGTAGCTATAGGTCTTGTGACCATAAAGCTCTATTTTAGTCTCGTCACTCCAGATTACAGTGTGCCAAAAGCTGTGAGGCCTGTCAAAGTGTTTTTAGGCACATTGTAACTAGGCATTGGTGCAGTAAAGACTTTTCTGGCAGCTTAACCATTCAGCTCATTTTTTTCAAGTATTGTCGAATTGTGCTCCTTGAAACAACCACACTGTCTTTTTCCAGAATAGCCTGTATTTCTCCTGAGGTTACCTGTGGGTCTTTCTTTGTATCCCGAACAATTCTTCTGGCAGTTGTGGCTGCAGTCTTTCTTGGTCTACCTGACCTTGGCTTGGTATCAAGAGATCCCAGAACTTTCCACTTCTTATTAAGTGATTGAACAGTACTGACTGGCATATTCAAAGCTTTGGATATTTTTTTATATCCTTTTCCATCTTTATAAAGTTACATTACTTTGTTATGCAAGTCTTTTGAGAGTTCTTTTCTGCTCCCCATGGCTCAGTAACTAACCTGCTCAGGGCATCCATGCGAGAACTAACAAACTCATTGACTATTTATACACAGACACTAATTGCAATTTAAAATCCACAGATGTGGAAAATTAACCTTTAATTGCCATTTTAACCCGTGTGTGTCACCTTGTATGTCTGTACCAAGGCCAAACACTCCAGGGGATGGAAACTTTTGATCAGGGCCATTTGGGTGATTTCTGTTTTCACTGTGATTTAAAAAAGAGTCAAACAGCTATGTGATAATAAATGGCTTCCTATGATCACTATCCTTAAATAAAAGACATTTTTTTGCATGATCAGCCATATTTTTTAATATAAATACCAAAATTTCATGTTTTCTGCCAGGGTATGCAAACTTTTGAGCACAACTGTATATGCCCATAGTTATATGTTTTTAATTGTTCTTTCATTAGCTGTGCACTGGCTTCTGGTTACAATGAACAACTGCAAAGCCTATCATTTTTTTTTTAGCTTGACTAGTTTCTGTATGTTTAATATTTATGATATACATTGGTTAGCCCCCCCGCAAAAGTCTGATTTATTTGGTGTTCTCCTTGTTTTTTTTGTACACTTGTAGTGACCTGGCAATTACTGCCACAATCATATTGAAGAAGATGGAAGTTGATCACAATTTCTTTCTTCGGTTGATTACTTTCATCTGACAGTTGATCAGCTGACAGACAGTGCTGTCTCATTGTGAAGTGTTGCTAAATGTAGGCTTCCCTGTGCCCTTTTATGTCAAGGAATAGCGAGATGAACTGCTACGCCAGGTCTGAGTGCTTTATAATTTGACTGTGAAAAAAAACGATCAAAGCTTAAAGAAAAAAAGAATAAAGATTATTATCCTGCCGATTGGGCGGATACATAGAAATTGTTCATGTGGATCAGCTAAAAGAACAATGGCCAGGTGTGAAACCTGAATCCCAGGCAAAAATTTAAAAAATGACTCTTAATCAAGTCATGTTTGATTAAAAAGTTTAGATGCATTTTAAATACTGGCAATTAAAGTATCTGAAACCCACTTTTATGTTTATGGTCCCACACACAATAGAGAGCAGACTGAGAGAGGGAGTACTAGCTCTGGCGAGCCAGTCAGGCTCTGTAGCATAGTATAGTGCCAATAGTCAAACATGGAGCTTGGAGCTTATGAGAAGAGAGGACATGAGATGACAACGTCATGCTGGTGTTGCTCCTTCATTGTCTCATCAGAAGACCTGGGAGCAGGGATGTAACAAAGAAAAAGTGATAAAGGAAAAGTGAGGTCCCCCACCTGGCTAAACAATGGCACAAGACTGTATTGTGAGAATTTGTGTTTCACTTTAATACCCTAAACTGCACTAAGAATCAGCAGTAGGATTCTGAATGGTTCACTTAAACTTTGTGTCCATAGCAACCAAACAGGTCTTAGTTGTTATTTTCTGGCTTTTGCTAAAAAAATGCTGACAGCAACAATCTCATTGGTTCCTATGGGTAACACATACTTTGTAATCCATATTTTCAAATGATTTATTAAACCAGCAGAAGGAATGTAATAATCTTACCTCAACCATATCTCTAGCACCTAAACTCATGTTAGATCCTCAAAAATGGCTTGTTTTTGCTGAAATGTCTTAGTAGTTTTAAATGTTTGTTTGGTACCCTCATAAGTTATATGTGGTGTTCATTTTGGGTTGACACTAGACTTTAATTTCATACTTTCTTCCTTCTTATAATACAGCAAGAGGCAGCTTTCCCTCCAAGACAATCTGCAGCACATGCTGTCCCCCCCTCAAATCACCATTGCCCCCAGTGTACAGCGAAGGCAGGACACGCAGCCCCCTCCCCTTCACAGGGGTAAATCCCAACAGCTGACGGTGCAAGCCGCTCATAAACCCCGGCCAAGCAGCGGTAACCTCCTGCAGAGCCCGGAACCAATGTATGGAGCTGCTAGACTGAGGCAGCAGTCAGTGGAGAAAGATGGTGGAGGGCTTAAACCCAGTATAACCAAGCAGGTACCATCAACGTTTTCCACAGTCTACTGTAGATGTCTGTCTGGTTAGTCTGTGCATAATCTTTGGCTTTCCTCCCCCAGCATTCACACGCACAGTCCACACTGAATCCAGTCACCCCTGCCTCGGAACGCACAGTTGCCTGGGTGTCTAATATGCCTCATCTCTCAGCTGACATTGAAAGCGCTCACATAGAAAGAGAGGAGTACAAACTAAAAGAGTACTCAAAGTCAATGGATGAGAGTCGTCTTGAGAGGGTGAGTACAGACATCTTCTACACAATACTATTCAGAATTCCCCTCTGCCATCCTGTCCTTTTTCTTGTCAACCAACCTACCCTACTTATGTATCACCCTCCTGTCCTGCCTTGCTTCTACCATCCTGCCCTGCCCTTTTCCCACCATCCTGCCCTGTGTCTTTTACACTATCCTGCCTCTCTTCCACCATATATTCACACCCTTTTACACCATACTGCCTTACATCTTTCCTCCAAACTGAATGTCTTGCTACTCTTTCACCATATTTTACTGTTCTGTGTAACCATCCTATCCTGCTTATCCTCCACCATCCTGTCCTCTTTCCCCTGCACCAATGCTTGCCTACTTCTCCACCATCCTATTCTTTTTCTTTCCATCAAGTCCTACTTCCTCCAATATCTTGTCCAGCGTGTCATTATCCAATCTTGCTCTACTGTCACCCTGCCCTACATCCCAAGCTGCTTCTTCTCCACAATCCTGTTCTTTCCCTTATGCATCTCTCCTGGCCTGCCCCTTCAGAATCCTGTTCTTTTTCCCCTCATTAAGTCCAGCTCCCTCCAATATCCCACCCAGCTTCTCCTTCTCTGTTCCTCCCTGCTCTACTGTCATTTCATCCTACTTCTTGTCCACTATCTCATGCTGCTTCTCTTCTACCATCTCTTTTCTGCTTCTCTCCTAGTTTTTATTTTCAGTGTTAATTCTATTATCTTGTCCGGCTAGTCAACTTCTCCTCTACCGTCCTGTACTTCTTCTATCCCAACCCAATGTTTTATCTCCTCCTTCATACCATTCTGCTTTTCTTTCAAAATCTCTCCTTGCTCTTCTGTCAGCCTGTGTTACATCTCCTCCAGCATCCCATATTACTTCTCTTCTTCTATTTTGTCCTGCTTCTTTTCCATTATTCTGTTCTGTTCCTTTGACACTGTCCTCTCTTGCTTCTCTATTACAACCCTGTCTCACTGCACCTCCACTGTCATGTCCTCCTTGTGTTCTGCTATCTTGTCCTCCTGCATCATCCTTTCTTATTTCTCTTCATTTAGTCCAACCTTTCCACCACTACCTATACAAATTATTTTACATCATCCTGTCATGGTTCCACATCATCCATTCATGGTCCCTATCATCCTTTTTTACTTCCCCTTTACCATTCTGTACTACTGCTCTTCCTCCATTTTATTCTGCTTACTTCTCCATTATAGTGTCATTTTTTTCAGTTATCCCGTCTTGCGTCTCCACCATCTTGCCCTGTTCCTCAACCATTTATAACTCCGTCCTTTCTGTCCTCTTTGTCTTTCCACTCACTGATTTCACTTTGTTCTTGTTCTCTCCTCTATTTTTCTCAGTGTCTCTTCTTACCACGCCACTTCCTTCAACTCTCTTGTCTCTTTCCTTCCATCTTTCTTCCTCTCTCTCCTCTTCCCTGTCTCCCTGGCCCTGTAGGTAAAAGAGTATGAGGAGGAGATCTACACTCTGAAGGAAAGGCTCCTGATGTCCAACAAAAAACTGGAGGAGTACGAGCGACGCCTTCTTTCCCAGGAAGAACAAACTAATAAAATGCTGCAGCAATATCAGTGTCGGCTAGAGCAGAGTGAGAAGCGGCTCCGGCAGCAGCAGGCAGAGAAGGATACGCAGATCAAGAGCATCTTAAACAGGTTAGAAATGGTAAATACTCTATTAATTACTTCTGGGGACTGGGGGGAGGCGGGAAAGGGGATCCTCTGGAACTGGGATCCCCTGTAATAGACACAATAGTCAGAGAAAAACCCATATATGACTATCAAATATGAACATAATGTAGGGCCTTTAAGGGCCTTTGCGTTTATTAATTTGATAATTCCAGCCACCCCTTCACCCTTTTTGTTGAGTAGCATCATCATCACTCATCATCTTCAAATTTTTGGCTCCAAAATATGCATTGGCTAAACGTGAACATGGACATAGCCTGTCCATGGGATCATGGTATTCATATTACACAGCTGGCTACCCACCTCAATGAACCCCTATGTCTGTATACTTTTCTAACTAACCCTGAAACTGGGTGCTGACTGTATTTCTCAGCGGGAAGCTATACGATTACCTCTTTATTAGGCTTTACTTCATTTGGCTTCAGCTTGAAATGCAAATGTCACCTGAAGCCTGACAGCTTCTGCCCTTTTAATTGTCTAATGTCACGTCCTGTCTCAAGACTTGGGTGTGCAAAACAGTATTGAATAATGGAGATCTTTTTGCATCTGGGCTCTGTTATGTGGTATTAATACTAGGAGATGTTGTGGGAGGTCAGGCAGTTTACAGGTTAGCAACCTCCGGAGACTTCCAACCCCTGATCCTCAAGCTGAATGGTCAGACTCACACAAGCTAAGCAAATAAAGTAAATAAATATTCATTTTTCTTAAGTAAACTTTATCAGTTGTAATAACCTAAAGCAAGTCCGTGTGTTTGTACAGGTTTTTTTAATGCCCTACTGCCAACAGGACTTCCTCACCTTTATACCGTCATACTGCATCATACATACTAGGGGGTACAATGGGGGGAATCAATGGTGGAGAAGGATCTGGGGGTTCTGGTAGATCACAAGCTTAATAATGGCATGCAACACCAAGCTGCAGTTTCTAAAGCGAGCAAAATCCTCTCTTGTATTAAAAGATGCATAGACTCCAGAGAGAGAGATATCAATTCCCACGGTACAAATCATTAGTAAGACCTCATCTGGAATATGCAGTTCAGTTTTGTGCACAAATTTACAAAAAGAACATTGGGGAACTGGAGAAAGTACAGAGAAGGGCAACCAAACTGATAAGAGGCATGGAGGAGATCAGCTATGAGGAAAGATTAGAGGAACTGAATTTATTCTCTCTTGAGAAGAGGAAATTAAGGGGGGATATGATCTCCATGTATAATACATAAGGGGGGATATGATCTCCAAGTGTAATACATAAGGGGGATATGATCTCCATGTATAATACATAAGGGGGGAAATGATCTCCATGTATAATACATAAGGGGGGATATGATCTCCATGTATAATACATAAGGGGGGATATGATCTCCATGTATAATACATAAGGGGGGATATGATCTCCATATATAATACATAAGGGGGATATGATCTCCATGTATAATACATAAGGGGGATATGATCTCCATGTATAATACATAAGGGGGGGATATGATCTCAATGTATAATACATAAGGGGGATATGATCTCCATGTATAATACATAAGGGGGATATGATCTCCATGTATAATACATAAGGGGGATATGATCTCCATGTATAATACATAAGGGGGGATATGATCTCCATGTATAATACATAAGGGGGGATATGGTCACCATGTATAATACATAAGGGGGATATGATCTCCATGTATAATACATAAGGGGGGGATATGATCTCCATGTATAATACATAAGGGGGTATATGATCACCATGTATAATACATAAGGGGGGATATGATCACCATGTATAATACATAAGGGGGGATATGATCTCCATGTATAATACATAAGGGGGGATATGGTCACCATGTATAATACATAAGGGGGATATGATCACCATGTATAATACATAAGGGGGATATGATCTCCATGTATAATACATAAGGGGGGGATATGATCTCCATGTATAATACATAAGGGGGATATGATCTCCATGTATAATACATAAGTGGGGATATGATCACCATGTATAATACATAAGGGGGGATATGATCTCCATGTATAATACATAAGGGGGGATATGATCTCCATGTATAATACATAAGGGGGGGATATGATCTCCATGTACAATACATAAGGGGGGATATGATCACCATGTATAGTACATAGGGGGGGGGGAATATGATCACCATGTATAATACATAAGGGGGGATATGATCTCCATGTATAATACATAAGGGGGGATATGATCTCCATGTATAATACATAAGGGGGATATGATCTCCATGTATAATACATAAGGGGGGATATGATCTCCATGTATAATACATAAGGGGGGATATGATCTCCATGTATAATACATAAGGGGGATATGATCTCCATGTATAATACATAAGGGGGGATATGATCTCCATGTATAAATACATCAGTGGTTTATATAGTGAACTCAGTGTAGAGTTATTCACCCTGAGGTCATCACAGAGGACAAGGGGGCACTCTTTACGTCTGGAGGAAAAGAGATTTAATCTCCAAACACGGAAAGGTTTCTTCACAGTGAGAGCTGTGAAAATGTGGAATAGACTCCTTCAAGAGTTGGTTCTGGTCAGCTCCGTATATTGCTTTAAAAAAGGCCTTGATTCTTTCTTAGATACACAGAATATAACTGGATATAACATTTATAGGTAAAGTTGATCCAGGGAATATCCAATTGCCTCTAGGGGGATCAGGAAGGAATTATTTTCCCTGCAGGAGCAAATTGGATCATGCTTTGCTGTTTTTCTTTTTTGCCTTCCTCTGGATCAACTATGGGTAAAGGATTAAAAATTTTTTTTTTAGTGGTTGAACTGGATGTTTTTTTTTTTTTTTCAGCCAGGCTACCTATGTAACTAAGTAACTTCCTCCAGTCCCTTAACAGCAGATCCACACCTCTGTAAGGAACTGAGGCTGGGGGAGGAAATTGAAGAAACATGTGCATTGCAATACTCTGCAGGCCTCAATGCAAAAAATCAGCAATTGCACATTGATCATGAAATTAATATTGCTGCATTTACAATTTTTTTTTAAAAAGGTGGGCAAAGCCTTTAAGCATTGCATTTCGGAGTTCAAATAAATGCCAAGCCAAAACATTTGTGAATAGAATAGGGAAGGCTTATGTAGCACTACCCCCTTAGGAGTTCCTGAAGTTTGGGTCCCCCTATAGTCCTGTACAACCAGGCAACACGCATTTCCTTCAGATTTGCATCAGGAGACAGTAACCAGTCCTTGAGCTTTGTTTTGAAGTTTTATTAGGAGAATTAGAACTTGGATGGGGTGATGGTGTATGGGATGCCCAAGGACAATGGCAAAAGAGGACAAACTCCTTATCAACTATGTACAAGTTTTTACAGCAAAAATTATTTTGAAGAGCTAGCCAGCATCTCCCACAGTACTGCCTCAGACCCCAGATGAATCCTCTCCTCATCCCGCTGTACTGGGTGAATCACTGGGCAGGGGATCCAGTGTTTGCCACTGCATTGTGAACAATCTTGGATAAAAAGCTAATCCAGTTTCCCACCAGAGTGCCTCTTTCCCCTTGCTGGCCCAGGGGGTGCAGGTCTACTCACTTGGTCCTTCCCCTGTGTTGCCAGTGGGTCAGTGGCTGCTACCAGGCCTTTTATCTGGGTAGCTCCTTCCTTGACACACAGGTTTTCCTCTCTCAGGGGCCAGTGAAGTCTCAAGCTTTCCTCCTTCCAAGGTCTCTCTGCCTGGAGGTGAGCCCCTTTCTCATTTGGACCCCCTTCACATGATTCTTGCCTCTCTTCCTCTCTCACATCTTCCACTCGACTCCCCCTCCTATACTGAGCAAACTCAATTACTCTTAAACGGTGTCCTGGACCCTTGAAAAAGCCTCCTGTTGGGAATTGGCCAGGATCCTCCAAGAGTACAGACCAGTCACTCTTCAAACCCACCCACTGCTTTTAGACTTTTCTCCAAAGTTCTAGAGCAGGGGGAAATTCCAGAGGGCTGGTCTGCAGAGCCTCTCAGCTCCGGACAAATTTTGACCCCTGCTAGCTATCACACCAAGGCTGCCACTCAGCCCTAACTAACAATTGGAGTCTACCTCCCCCTAGCTAACTAGGAGGGTGCTACAATTATAAAGCCCACCAGGTTTTTCATTTTTGATCATTTCAGGAAGTGAGAGAAAATCACAGAAACACTGAAAACATCAATAAACTGAAAGAGGTTCTAGCCTTCACCTACACTACTAAACAAAAACTACTTTAATTTTGTCTGTATTGTGTTTGAGATTTTTCTTCACTTCTTGTCTGGGGAAAAATGCCTTCCCCATGAAAGTAAGTAAAAGGAAATCTTGCAAACGTTTTTACCTTGACTAACTGGTGACCCTAGATATCTGAGGGTTCCAACACTCTGTCTATCCAAAACTGAAAACGTTTTGGCAAGACATAAACTTTTAGTTAGGCTCGAGGTTGAGGTAAGTTAGTGTGATAAGATGTGATAATTTTATGTATCAGGTTATCACATTACTTCATGTGTAAGAATTCTTACCGTCAAGCTCATATGCACTCACAAGTACTGCAGCTATAAATTCAAAATAAAAGTGACATAATGTACTAAAATGTGTCATGTCAGTACGTTACCCATTAGACTGGATATGTCTGCTTCTGACCTTCAAAACCAATTATGGAGAGGACATGTGATAATGGCCTTCATAAAGGCATTTTACCTAAATTTCTGTTTCATTTAGTGACAGAGAGATTAGACTTTTAACTTCCCTGCTGCCTTTTATACAAGTTATATTCGTCATTATGACCAACAAAAGGCTAAAGTTGGTTTCTAAACCTTGTGTGATCATTTCCCCTTGTTTCTCTTGGCTCTGTGGATAGGTTTTGGTGTCTAACACTTCTGGACCACCAAGGTATTACCATTTTTTAATATAAGGTACCTTCTAATTAGCTGACCATGGGCATAGTTTGTTTGACCTCAACTAATTGGTGACCCAGATGGGAGGCAATAACATGAAAATTGCAGTAGGTAAGTTGTGAAGGGGACACGTAAATGGGCAGAGTATTGAAGACACTGAGCTTGCAGTAGACGATAAAGTGACATCTACAGGTGGGTTGCACTGCAAGTTGTCACAGTGGACCTAAGCCAACGATGGGCATCTATACTTCTGTAGTTATTCTTTAATATCCCCCAGAAATATCATTTTCACCTGGTCACACTGGTGATGGTCAACTTTCTTGATCTGAGGGGCCTCAAGTGCGGCTCCCGACATCACCAAACGGTGGCACAGAAAATTTAGTGAGTATTTAGTATCAGAAATAGACACACAACAGGATATAGTCAAAGACTATGGGCATGATACAAGAGATTATCAGAGACTGTGGACATAATATTAGAGATGCTCAGAGATACAAAAATGATAAAAGATACAGTCATAGACTATGGATATGATACAAGAGATGGTTATAGACTGTGGACATCATACAAAGAAGGTCAGACCTAAGCCAACTATGGGCATCTGTAGTTTTGTATAGTTATCTTTTAACGCTGCCAATGCGGGTGGACGTTTCTAAATGGCCCCCCACTTCCATTGCCTGTGCGCGCTCCCTGGGAGCACAGATCGCTGTATGGACCTCTGTGTGAGGTCCCGACTCGTGATCACTGATTGGCCAATCAGTGATCACATGAACAGTAGTAAACAAGATGTCACTTCCTTACATCATGTCAGGCATCTAGACGTGGTGAAGACGACGTGCTGACATTCAAAACAAGCACCAGAATGGTGCTGAAAGGGGATTTAAGTGTTACTAAACCCACAACAGTACAATCAGTCTGTATATGCAGTAAAGCATTCTTGTTATACTCACTGTGGAACCTAAGGGGTTAATCCTCTGCATTGTGTAAAAAGGCTGTTTGATCCTTTCTTCTCTGCCTGTACTCTTGTTGAAATGACCACCTGACACAGACGGAATCCGTAGTCACATGTGTATGTTTGATGTGTATTGCTAGAGAATTGTTTTTTTTCCTTGGGTGAGTGCATGTGATCAGAACAGGGCCTATCAGCACTGCCCAGACAGAGGGTCAGGGGTTTCACATCCTCCTGGAGCAGAAAGAAAACTCCTCCTACAAGCTTTAACCAGTGCTCTGCTAAAGTCACAAGACTGCTCTAACTGCTGATGAGAAAATTAGATTTTGGCAGTTTATAGTTACTCAAATAATTGTACTTCCATGTTCTGTGTACTGTGATAAAACCAGATAGAGTGAATGCAGGGTCCTGGATTTAGTATCACTTTAAGTAACTTTGAATGTGGCATGGTTGTTGCTGCCAAACGGGCTGGTCTGTGTATTTCAAAAACTGAAGATCTACTGGAATTTTTATGCAGAGAATGGTCCGAAAAAGAGAAAATATCCAGTGAATTGCAGTTGTGTGGACAAAAATGCCCTGTTGATGTCAGAGGTCAGAGGAGAATGGGCAGATTGGTTCGAGATGATAGAAAGGCAACAGTAACCCAAATAACCACTCGTTACAACCAAGGTATGCAGAATACTATTTCTGAATGTACAAAACGTCGAACCTTGAAGCAGATGGGCTACAGCAGCAGAAGACCACACTGGGTGCCACACCTGTCAGCTAAGAATAGGAACAAAGGCTATAATTCGCACAATCTCACCTACATTGGACAATAGAAGACTGGAAAAAGTTGCCTGGTCTGATGAGTCTCGATTTCAGCTGCGTCATTCAGATGGTAGGGTCAGAATTTGGTGTGAACAACATGAAAGCATGGATCCAGCCTGCCTTGCATGGGGATATTTTGTTGGCACATTCTGGGCCCCTTAGTACCAACTGAGCATCGTTTAAATGCCACGGCCTACCTGAGTATTGTTGCTGACCATGTCCTTCCCTTTACGACTCCAGTATCCCCATCTTCTGCAGGATAATGCACCATGTCACAAAGCTTAGATCATCTCAGACTGGTTTCTCGAACATGACAATGGGTTCACTGTACTCCAATGGCCTCCACAGTCACCAGATCTCAATCCAATAGAGCACCTATGTGGTGGAACAGGAGATTCGCATAATGGATGTACAGCCTACAAATCTGCAGCAACTGCGTGATGTTATGTCAATATGGACCAAAATCTCTGAGGAATGTTTCCAACACCTTGTTAAATCTATGCCACCAAGTATTAAGGCAGTTGTGAACGCAAAAAGGGGTCCAACCCGATACTAGCAAGGTTTACCTAATAAAGTAGCCGGTGAGTGTATATTTTGCATTGTATTTACATTCAGCCATTTTAGGGCTTGTTCTCACCAAATACACTTGAAGACAGACACATTATGATGCATTTAGAGGCCATTTTATTGACTGGAAAGGAAAAGGTAGAGTAGTGCACCAAAAATATAGCATGAACAGATTTTTTCCAATGGAAGAAACTTGGATCTCGTAGTATCAGAAGTATTTTCTCTTGTCCATGCATTCTTCCCCTTTGAGAAAAACTGCAAAATCCACGACGAGCCCAAAGGTTAGACTCCAGAGGCTTTCTGCAGTGTGTACCTATAGCATTACTGGACAGGTAGTTGGCTACCTGTAGCAAGAGGTCTTTTTGCTGTGCATGGCTCAGTTAGCTACCCTGTGCTGTCACATGGGGGGGGGGGGGGTGGAAATTCCCCAGCCTCTGTGTAAATTGCAAATTGGAGATAACTCTCTACAATCATGGTGAAACAGTAGAAGACGGCACAGTTAGTGCTCCTGCCTTGCAGAACTAGGACCCTTGGTTTGCATCCTAAACTTGACACTCCATGGAGTTTGCATGTTCTCCCTGTACTTGTGTGGGTTTCATTCAGGTACTCCAGCTTTCTCCAACACTCCAAAGACATGTTGGTAGGTTAATTGTCCCTTGTCTAAATTGGCCCCGATATGTGTATGTATGCATGTGAGATTGGGACCTTAGATTGTAAGCTCCTTGAGGGCAGAGATTGAATGTACAGTATGTAAAGCTCTGGGTAAATTGTTAGTGCTAAATAAATACCTTTAATGAATAAATAAAACAGGTAAATATAAGCAGCTGGTGTAGCCATTATTAAAGAGGAACTTCATTTTTTAAAAAATACTGTAGCTGCTAACTTTTAAAAATCATGTATGTACCAATGCTTGGGGTCCAGCCAGGGGCGGACTGACCATTTGGAAACTCGGGCAGTGCCCGAGGGCCCGGGGTCATTAGGGACCCCATGAGATGCCCCTGGTACCTTTTTCATAGGCTTTTTTGAGTTTGGGCAAGGACACAGGGGCCCCATGATCCCCTATTGCCTGGGGGCCCCATGAGTTGTCAGTCCGCCCCTAGGTCCAGCACTGTCTTCCCACAGCTGGCTGTTTCTTTCCGCCGTGTGTCCCCGGCACTGCTGTCTTGGATACGGGATCCTGCTGTGGCTACTTGAGGAAACACAGCTGGCTCCCCACTGCACATGCTCACATTTTGCAGTGTTTTGTGAATAGTCCTGCAACTTCCTGTGACATGTGATGTGTCCCAGGAGGCTGCAGGAGGGGAGGTGGTAGGGCAAGGGACAGAAGTAGGAGCGGGGACTGCTAAAAATCGGTAATTACTCCCCCCCCCCTAAAAAACTGTAAATCAGTTAATCAGTTACAGGCTGATAACAGTTGATCCAGGGGGACTTCATTTTTTGAATGAAGTTGTACTTTAAATTGTATGCAAACTCTATTAAATAACTCTTAGTTGCTGCCTTTTGGTCTGCTTATATGTCATGAAAACATTTTATTATATATTGTGATATTCTGGGGAATTTGACTCTTGTCAAACGCTGGGAGTAGAGTTTTCAGTGAGTCCATGCCTGTGAGAATAGTTTTTTTTTTTATGTTGGCCCCCTTTCATTGGACAAAATTAAAGTTCAACACAAACAGTTGCTCACGCAGGGATTTTCCACCATCAAAACACGAAAACAAATGACATTCGGCCTCCTGGGTCTCTTTAGCGGCGCCGCTGCTCAGGCCTTTTACCATTGGCTTTTGGCTGGTCCCTCAGACCGACTAACACAGCACCCCTGTGTTTTGGTACACCCATTGTACCTCTTTTGACTTATGCAGTCTTTTTAGTCACAGCTCCCTGCTGCACGGGTCCACATCCTGGCTTCTCGAATGGTGACCTCCTGACAACCTGGGCTCTCTCAGTCCCTGAAGACCACTAGGTTCCCTCAATCCTCTGGGCTTCGTCATCTTGACTTTCTCAGTCCTCCAGACTCATTTAGCCGTCTCGACCGTCTCAGCCCTTTGGACAAGGGACCTCCTGTCTCCAGCATGGAGTACTGTCTCCTGAGCAGAGCACACCTGTCTCCTGATGGGAGCTCTGACATTGGTTTTGGGACTTCCAAAGCTCTTTGAAGTCTTCAAAATCTGGAACCCCATCTGGGTTTAGGCAGGTACAGTCTACATTTTCCACTGCAGGTGGTCCTCGTCTTTTATGGCAATGCAACTGGAGGAGAAAGTCAAGAGAAAATGGCTTTCCCTATGATTCCCTCCATCCCCTGGGTCATTAGGCCTGATTGACTATGCTAAATCCAAGTGACCCTGATGGCCATCTTGAGTCATGCAGAGTTTTTTTTAAGTCCCTGCCCTATGGTTTTTAGCGAGCAGTTTTGAAGTGGCTAGTGTAGGGACAGCAAACCCATCTGTCAGGGTTAGCACTAGCGGCAGGGAGAGGTTCCAGTGGGGGAGGGAAAGCTTCGGACCTTCATCTACAACTGATCAAGCTCCCTTTTGGGTTGGACCGGCCAGGCCGCACTCCGCTTCACAGCTCAGGCCTATTTACCGATGACTCTTCGCTCTGCCTGTGTGAGTTCCTTGGTTGGGTGTGCTTCCCGCCGGCTTGTTGTACTGTTTTGCAAGTTCTACGATGTATTGTTTGCTGCAGTCTAGAACTTTGTGTGTTCTCTGCTTCTGCACCACATTGCACCCACCTAATATGGGAATAACAAAACCTGAAAAACTGTTTTCTCTGTTCAAAATCGATACTCTGAAACCTTGCATTCTGCATTCATGTGAACCCTGTGTCCCTCAAGGGTCTCACATTGTCAAATTATGTTTATATATACCTGTTGATCCTTCCAGAAATCTTCTGAGCTGATAACCTACTGTAATGCTTCCAAAACCTCTAAGAAAAATAAAAAGTTTTGGTTAGAGTTAAAAAAAAAAAGAGTGTTCTGTGAATGAACAATGCCCCATAATTCTCTCTGCTGTCATCTTCCAAACAGCTTTAATCAGTCACATTTTCTGGTTCCTTTAAATACATTATCCTGCTGCTACATTAGATATTTTCTTCCCTCAAACTCCACAGCCGAGAATCATCCAGCTTTCAGGGAAATGGGATTCCTCGAATCGGAAGGGGGCTGTAACATACAAAATGTTCCAGGCTGAATAATAGCCTCTCGTTCTCGTTGCCGCTAGACGCCACCGTGCTTAATCTGTTTACTGGGAAATTTTGCTACGTATCCTCTATTCATCAGTTGCTGAAAGATTGCAGCAGACGCTTGGCAGGACTGGAGAATGGGAGCTTATGTCAGCATTATTCAGAGCAGATGAGACTTGGGTCCCGTTTTCAAGATCGCAAAATAGGGACTATTGATTTGGCCGCGCTCTGCCTGGTTTTGATGCAGAATCTACCCCTTTTGAAACCCAGTTTATAAGAATTAGGCACAGGAAGTTGTAATATGGAAGCGTGGTGTGAAAAATGGTGGAGAACAGATGGGGAGATAAGAATCTGTTTAAAATGAAGCGCCAGACCAAAGTTTTTGTTTTGTACAAAGTGGGGAAAGGTTAGAGGTAAGGTTTTCATTATAGCCTGTGCCCCCCTTAAAACTGACTTTTACCCTTCCGTCAGACTTGCTCCACTCCTGTAGTGAAATTTTCACCCTAGGTTCACATCTGAGTGGGTGGTGCGGATCCGCACGAAAATCCGTGCAGCCGCACCACCCGCACAGAGGAATGCGGACCCGTTCTAATGGCACGCCGCCCACACTGGAAAACGCAATCATACTGGGAACCGAGGTTCCCGTACGGGTTGTGTTTTCCAAAGAAGTGCAGGGATTTCTTCCCTGCGTGGCACGGGAGTCTATTCAAATGAATGGGCTCTCGTGCCCGTGCAAAACACGGCCTACACGGCCGCATGTATGTGAACCGGGGGTCACT
This sequence comes from Staurois parvus, assembly GCF_062004578.1. Lineage (NCBI taxonomy): Eukaryota > Metazoa > Chordata > Amphibia > Anura > Ranidae > Staurois > Staurois parvus. The sequence goes on along the minus strand of NW_028318702.1, from coordinate 382,703 downwards.
GCACACTGAACTTCTCATGTTGTGTATTGGAAGCTGCAGCAACTTAGACAGAGTCTGCCACCTCACCTAGCTGAAGAACATCCGGCATCATCTAGCGCTTTTCCTCACCAGCCTGTCTGTCCCAGACCCACCCCTTTTTTATAATTGGATTTCAGTTCTTTCAGTTATGGAGGCTCAGCATCACATGTGGGCGTTACGTAGGGCAGTCTGTATGCATATACAATCTGCCTAAGAATGCCCACTTCTCCAGACTGACATTCATCCATCAAGGAATTTTGATATTTGCATAATTTCTACTAAGAGCCAAACCCACTGCTTGCATCAGGGCTGAGGGCCCTTGAGAGGAGTATTGAGGCAGGGTGCTGTGATGTTTTCAGAAACCTACAGTGTGTACAGCACCCTGCCAGCCCCTTCCACTAGCCATGATCTGTCTGCATTGCAGAGAGAAGCATAGAGACCCAATAATGACGTTACTGAGTCTAAAACAAAGTATGTAATGAAAAGATAAAGGATTTATTTAGAAATGCATCAGCATGTTGATAATGTGGCAGCACCCAGATATTGCAGAGTTCCCCTTTAAACTTTAACATTTCTAACAGTATCTGCTTGCAAAGCAAGGTTTTCAGCTCACTTTCCCCCTCCCTTATTTCCTGTAAAGTAATGTGTACCAGCCTGTAACTAGCACGCTTATCTGTAGCTGGAATTCAAGGCTATATTCTGCAGAGTTTAGAAAGTCTTTTGAATGTATAGAAACTGAAAGAGGAAAAATATGCATTGTGACGTAATCATTGGTATATACCAGGGGTGGGCAAACTTTTTGACTTGAGGGCCGCAATGGGTTCATATATTGGACCCGGGGGCCGGACCAAGAGTAGATGAATGATGTGTATGTGTCATCCATAGTAAGTATAGTAATATCCCCCCATAGTAAGCATGGTAATTAATCCCCCATATAGTAATTCATCCCCCATAGTAATTCATCCCCCATATAGTAATTCATCCCCCATATAGTAATTCATCCCCCATAATAATTCATCCCCCATATAGTAATTCATCCCCCATATAGTAATTCATCCCCCATAGTAATTCATCCCCCATATAGTAATTCATCCCCCATAGTAATTCATCCCCCATATAGTAATTCATCCCCCATAGTAATTCATCCCCCATAGTAATTCATCCCCCATATAGTAATTCATCCCCCATAGTAATTCATCCCCCATATAGTAATTAATCCCCCATATAGTAATTCATCCCCCCTATAGTAATTCATTCCCCATATTAATTCATTCCCCATATTAATTCATCCCCCATATTAAGTCCCCAAGTCCCTCCTGTGTCAATTCACTTACCTTTTCTCCGCGCGTTCCTCTCGCCGTGTTCCCGCGCCATTCTGGTGTAGCATGAAAATCTGTCTCCTATGAGGATCTGTCCCCCTCGACGTATGTGCGCATGTGCCAGTTTCAGGCATTAGCAGCCGATCGGCGATCTCCGGCACATGCGCAGATACGTCGAGGGGGACAGATCCTCATAGGAGACAGATTTTCATGCTACTCCGGTCTTCAGGGCGGACTGTGAGAGGAGCCTAGCGGGAGCCTAGCTCCGCGGGCCGTATTAAAAGGTCCGCCGGGCCGTATACGGCCCGCGGGCCGTAGTTTGCCCATTGCTGGTATATACACGTAAGAAGTGAATACAACTCACTCGACTTTGCAGGCATGAGCCCAGGTGGGTCAAACAGAGCAGTTTTTAATAAATTACTTGTTTTTCTCAAGGTCTGTGTCCACAAGTTCCTGGTTTTCCAAAATTGCTACTACACAGGGGAGACAAAATATAAGCAGATTAAACTTTAGCTTTAAAGATTAACTCTAGACGCAAATATTTTTATTTAAATATACATTGCTGTGAAAAAGTATTTGCATTCTTCCTGATTTTTTTTGTGTGCGTATTTGTCACACTTAACACCTTCCCACCCGGCCTATAGCAGACTAATGGCTGGTGGGACACTCACCGTTGTGACTGGGCGTCATATGACATCCTGTCAAGATGAGTCGCTCACTCGGCCACAGGGCCGCGCAGCGCTGTGTTCTGTCACCGGCTGTGTCCATGCTGTGTGCACTGTGTGCTCTTTGTGCTGTGTGTGTAAGTTGCTGTATGCACTGTGTACTTTCTGTGCTGAGTATGTTTGTGTCCTGTGTGTGATATTTGCATGCACTGTTGTCTCTGTGTTCTTTACATCCTATGTGAGCTGTGTATTATTTATTTCAGGTACTTATATAGCACTGTCAATTTGCTCAGTGCTTTACATATATATTGTACATTCACATCAGTCCCTAACCCTCAAGGGGCGTACAATCTAAGGTCCCTAACTCACATTCATACATACACATACTAGGGACAATTTAAACAGGAGCCAATTAATCTCCCAGCATGTCTTTGGAGTGTGGGAGGAAATCGGAGTACCCGGCGGAAACCCACGCAGGCACAGGGAGAACATGTAAACTCCTGGCAGGTGGTGCCATGGTTGGGAACTAACAACCGTACTACTGCCAGGAGGAAGTGCTAACCATTTAGCCACTGTACACTCCATGCTATATCGGATATTCCTTGTGCATGCTGTGTGTGTTAGATACTGTGCGCACTGTGTTATATCTGTACTGAGTATGTTTGTGTCCTGAGTGTGGTATTTGTGTACTTTGTTCTCTCTATGTTTTGTATTCTGTGAGCTATGCACATCCAGTGCTGTGTGTTCTGTGTGTCCTATGTACATTCCATGCTGTGTATTCTATGCGTCCTGTGTACATCCCATGCTGTGTATTCTGTGCATTCTGTGTACATCCCGTGCTGTATATTCTGTGCGTCCTATGTACATCCCATGCTGTGTATTCTGTGCGTCCTGTGTACATCCCGTGCTGTATATTCTGTGTGTCCTGTGTACATCCCGTGCTGTGTATTCTGTGCGTTCTGTGTGTCCTGTGTACATCCCGTGCAGTGTATTCTGTGCATTCTGTGTACATCCCGTGCTGTGTATTCTGTGCATCCTATGTACATCCCGTGCTGTGTATTCTGTGCATTCTGTGTACATCCTGTGGGGTGTATTCTGTGCATCCTGTGTACATCCCGTGCTGTGTATTCTGTGCGTTTTGTGTGTCCTGTGTACATCCTGTGCTTTGTGTTCTGTGCGTCCTGTGTTCATCCCATGCTGTGCATTCTATGCGTTCTGTGCATCCTGTGTACATCCTGTGCTGTGCATTCTATGCGTTCTGTGCATCCTGTGTACATCCTGTGCTGTGTATTCTATGCATTCGGTGCATCCTGTGTACATCCCATGCTGTGTATTGTGTGCATTCTTTGTGTCCTGTGTACATCCCGTGCTGTGTATTCTGTGCGTCCTGTGTACATCCCGTGCTGTGCATTCTGTGCGTCCTGTGTACATCCCGTGCTGTGCATTCTGTGCATCCTGTGTACATCCTGTGCTGTGTATTCTGTGCATCCTGTGTACATCCCGTGCTGTGCGTTCTGTGTATCCTGTGTATATCCCATGCTGTGTATTTTGTGCGTCCTGTGTACATTCCGTGCTGTGTATTCTGTGCATTCTATGCGTCCTGTGTACATCCACTGCTGTGTATTCTGTGTGTCCTGTGTACATCCCGTGCTGTGTATTCTATGTTGTGACGATCGCGGCGTCAGACCAGCGAAGGACCAGCCAATCTAAAACCACGCTGTCACATGTGTAACAATGCCACGCTCAGCTGCACCCTGCACAAAGATTTTCCAGCTAATGGACCACAATCTATGTAACTGCAGCCTGAGAGCGATTGTTACTGGGTCAGGTTAATTACGCAATTAACCCTTCACACTGCCACCACCTCCTTTTTGTAGAGAAAAGGAGGAAACTCGCCAATATTAGCAATAACACTATGATATTTGAATAATCATCTGTATACCACTGTCACCACAGGCAGAGGTATATAGAGGTTTAAAAACACACCGTAGCGCTCTTCAGAGACAGGGATTCTTAGTTTGCATTAAAGAGCTTTAGAAACAGTTCAACACTTTTCAGAAAATAAGATTTATTACTAAAAAGGTCAAAATGGTGCAGTAAACGTATTTACAGAAAAAGATGTAGCCAATATATATATATATAAATACAGAGAGCAATACCACAGCAAAGAGATAACAGAAAGAAGTTTAGAGAGGTAGAGTACTTGCCAAAAGTCCTAGGTTAAGCAGATCAAGTTTCAGAGCAAAAGGGTACCATCTCCCAAGTTGGTTCCGATGTTAAAAGGGATCATTCTTCAACTTACTTCTCCAAATCTGACAGCTTTTTTCTAGGAACTCAGCAGGGTGTCTCCTTACAGCAGAGAACCAATCGCCTCATTTGGGGAGGGGTGTTTTAGGCGGGGGACTCAGGCTAGAACCAAAATCCCTCGCAAGTTATACCAGGGTCAATAACCTTCCCTAGGTACATGTAATATTCTATCCACGGGTAGGATAATCTGCAGAATGATATTCTGAACATTCAGATACCAGTTATGACATATCTGCTTGGGACAGGTAAGGAGATATCGCTTTCTGCTCTCGGGTAGACATAATCCAGGGGTGTAAGATATCAGACGACTCGCATTACTGTAAACTGAGCTGTCCGAATATATGCTTGGTTTCCTGGTAATTATTTCCTATCTCAAGATATGAAATTAAACGGGAAAGTGGGTTTTAAATGTGATGTCTGTTTTAGGCTACCTAGGAATGCGTTTGAAGTCCAGTGAAGGACTGGTTTATGGCTTTACGATTATCTCAGATTGAGAAGCTAACAGACACCCGGGCACCAGATAATTTGGGATTTATAACCATGAAGCTGTCCCGCTGTGCCTGATTGCCTGTGTACTTCTGAACCCAGCACACAGGGACCACGTGTCACTCAACAGAGAGGGAGGGGGGAAGCTGATTTGGAGTAGAAATGATACAAGATGGAGGGCCTTTGGCAAAATGGAGGTTTGCATCCATCTCTGTATGTACAATTGCTACATATGTGTCCTGCGTACATCCCATGCTGTGTATTCTGTGCATTCTATGCCTCCTGTGTACATCCCATGGTGTGTATTCTGTGCGTTTTGTGCGTCCTGTTTACATCCTGTGCTGTGTATTCTGTGGGTTCTGTACATCCTGTTTACATCCCGTGTTGTGTATTCTACGCATCTTGTGTACATTACATGCTGTGTATTCTGTGGGTTCTGTGCATCCTGTCTACATCCCGTGCTGTGTAGTCTGTGCATTCTGTGCCTCCTGTGTAAATCCCGTGCTGTGTAGTTTGTGCATCTTCGTGTCCTATGCACATCCCATGCTGTGCAGTCTGTGTATTCTGTGCATCCTGTGTACATCCCATGCTGTGTAGTGTAGACTGTGCATTCTGCGTGTCCTGTGTAAATCTCATGTTGTGTATTCTGTGCGTCCTGTGTACATCCCGTGCTGTGTAGACTGTGCATTCTGCGTCTCCTGTGTACATCCCATGCTGTGTATTCTGTGCGTCCTGTGTACATCCCGTGCTGTGTAGTCTCTGCATTCTGCGTGTCCTGTGTACATCCCATGCTGTGCAGTCTGTGCATTCTGCGTGTCCTGTGTACATCCCGTGCTGTGTAGTCTGTGCATTCTGCGTGTCCTGTGTACATCCCATGCTGTGCAGTCTGTGTATTCTGTGCATCCTGTGTACATCCCATGCTGTGTAGTGTAGACTGTGCATTCTGCGTGTCCTGTGTAAATCCCATGCTGTGTATTCTGTGCGTCCTGTGTACATCCCGTGCTGTGCAGTCTGTGCATTCTGCGTCTCCTGTGTACATCCCATGCTGTATTTTATGTGCGTCCTGTGTACATCCCGTGCTGTGTAGTCTGTGCATTCTGCATGTCCTGTGTACATCCCGTGCTGTGTAGTCTGTGCATCCTGCATGTCCTATGTACATGCGTGCTGTGTATTCTGTGTGGCTGTGTAAACTGTATGCTGTGTACATTCTGTGTGCTCTATGTTTGCTGTGTGTGTGCATGTGTGTGCTATAAATGGACCAACCTTCTTCACGTCACAAGAGTGCGACCTCAAATCAGTGGGCTGCCATGAGAGCACAGCAAGTAACCTCGGTTTATTCTTAAATATAGAGGATAAAGGTTTGGGAAAGGTCTGAACCAAAGATGAAATATCAGAGAAAAAAATCTCTCCTTCTGACAGTGCTGCACTTATACTTGTATTACTGTGGCACGGACATAAAACACGGTGGCAGCTGGGAGCATTCCCAGAAAATCATAAAAAGAAATTTCATTGTGAAAATAAATGGATTTTGTTGCATTATCATAAACGACCTTCACGTGGCTGCAATCTTCTAGACTTCATTTAAAATAAATGTTCGGCATATTTGCTGTATGCAGCAGCCCACTTATTGCAAACAAAAGCAGTTGATAAAAAAATGGAATTGTTTTGTTATTACGCGTGAGTTATGTTGTTTAAGGTCATTTTATAAAATATTCACAGTTTTCTTGTTACTTCCCCATTTTTTTGTTCTAGTCAAATCAAATCTTTCTCTTTATTTTTTTTCTTTTTAGCAAAGAGATTTTATTAAAATTGGTCTGCAATCACACAAACAAAAAATTCAGTGAATAAAAAGCGCCAGTCAGGAATGGCCATTTGCATGAATCTGAATCTTCACACCTAAGTAAAGAAGGTTAATGGCGCTGCTCCGAAGCCAGGCAAGCAGAAAGGATCCCCCCACCGGCATGTGAATGAAGGGAGCAGGGTCCTCAGTCCGTTCCAGTGACTGGGATGAGATAAGGGGGAGCGGACGCCGCTCAAAGCCAGCCCTGGGAGTCCAGCGTGTTGTATGTGTGGAGTGGCCTCAGCACCGCGATAGTCATGTCTGCTGACGCGTTTCGCCCCGCCCATCAGGGCTTGGTCACTACTTGGTCATTCCGAAGTGGTTATTATATCACAGCCTGACCTGTCATGGTTGGCTGTGTTGTCATTCACTTGTTGACGCTCCCTGTCCAAGAAAAAATATCAACCTGTAAGGCCCCCCATGCAGTGGCGTCCTGAGGCATGTGCGGGGGGTGCGCGCCGCACCAGGTGACACCTACCGCATGGGGTGACACCGGACCTGCTCCACGAAAAGGTAATTTGTACAGCAAGCTGACGATCCCCGCAGGATGGATCTGATCCATCCTGTGGTGATTGTCGGCTTTCTTTACAACTTACCTTTTCATGGAGCGGGTCCGCTGTCACCCCGTATAGGTTGCATACCGACGATCCCCGCAGGATGGATTGGATCTGCGGATTGGGGAGCATAATGTATCAGACTCCAATCCATTATGCTCAATCCTCAGATCCGAACCATCCTGTGGAGATCATCGGCATGCAACCTATACAGGTGACACCGGACCCGCTTCATGAAACGGTAAGTTAAGTTGTAAAGAAAGCCGACGATCCCCGCAGAATGGATCGGATCTGCGGATTGGGGAGCATAATGGATTGGACTCCGATCCATTATGCTCAATCTGCAGATCCGAACGATCCTGCGGGGATCATTGGCATGCAACCTATACGGGGTGACACCGGACCCGCTCCAAGAAAAGGTAAGTTGTAAAGAAAGCTGACGATCCCCGCAGGATGGATCAGATCTGCGTATTGGGGAGCATAATAGATCGGAGTCCAATCCATTATGCTCAATCCACAGATCCGATCCATTCTGCGGGGATCGTCAGAGGGGGTGTCACCAAAGGTTACCGCACCAGGTGACACCAACCCTAGGGACACCCCTGCCTCCATGGATGCTGACCTGTGTCCTGTCTGAGCTCAGGACTGTTACCCAACACTCTGAGCTGCTGGAGGATAGTAAATATCATTATAGGAATAGTAGGGCCAAAGCTCATTTTGGTTCTGATTCTCTGGGGATCTCAACAGCGCACTTTGTTCTGCATTCCTGTGACCTGTTTAAAGCCGACTAAAGTCACTCTGATGTCACTCAGCAGGTCCAGGCTCCCGAGAGAGATCCACCTAGATGCCTTGACCGGCAGCTGGCTCAGTCTCTCAGTACACCGTGAAAAGCCTGAGCCACCTGCTCCCACCCCCTCCACAACCCAGTGCACCAGCGAGTGCTGGAGGGGCAGAGTAGAGAGTCAGTGACCAGGGCTGCTGTTAGAATTCATGGGGTCCCATAGAGCCAACCTGACAGCCCCCCCCCCCCAAAACACAGTTTACTATGCTTCAGTTATGAACACATTGGTACCAATCACTCATTGTGTCCATTTAGGAAAGGAAGGGGCTGGTAAAATGTGAAATATTTGCTGGACCCTTCCCCCACTCTCCACCCTGAAGAATCCTATTGTGTACTTGCAGCTGCCGGTGGGAAGAAAGGAAAGGAAGCCTGTAGCACTGCAGGGATGGAGGCAGACAGGGGGGCTCCACAAGGGGAAATATATGATGTACAGGGATGGTGATGGGTGCGGTGGGGCAAGTACTGGAACCAATCCCCTGTATGGCTCTCTCGGAAGCAGTTGAAAGCTAGCAGGAGGGAGAGAAGCAGTAAACTTTCAGTTGCAGCAGAGAGCCATACGGAGGATTAGTTCAAGTAATTGCCCCCCCCACCATGCCAATCACCCTCCCTGTTTGCATCTGATTCTGCCTGGGCCCCGTACAGGAGGACTGGTGGTACCCCCTTATCCACAGCCCTGTCAGTGACTGGCTCTCAGCTCGCTGCAGACCGAAAACTGAGTGATCAGCGGTCCTTGATTGCTCAGTTCTCGGTCTAGAGGTGGCAGGGGACTGCTGCAGCATCCATCTAGGTGAGTATAAATGTTTTCTTTTTTTTTTTTTTATTTCCCATACTTCTTTTAATAAAGACTCAAGTTTTCTTCTATGTTATCCTGACAGGCTCTTTATTAAATGAGTTTTTGAGTGTCTGTTGTTAGCACTGAACTTAAAAGATAAGTTCACCTTTTTTTAAACAAAAAATAATAAATGCATGTCTTTTTGCAAGTAAAAAAATGTGCATTTATTTATTTTTTTTTACTAGGAACCTAGAAAGCATTACGCCTGCTGTCAGCAGATTGTGGGTGCCATGCAAGTCTCGTCAGTGTATCTATCTGCTCATACCTTGTATGAGCAGGCAGATACACACTGAAAGAAGGAGAGAATGAACTACCAGAGTGTTCAACTGCGCCATGGTAGCTTCAAAGGCTGCTAGTACTTGTAGTTCTCCCATTCACAGAACTTTGTGAATGAATGGCGCGGTCGGATGGGCGGAGTCCCACACGGCCAGGTTTTTTTTTTTTTAAATAGTGACAGCAAGCAAAAAGCTGTCATTAGAGACAGGCAGTGGCTGCAAGAGCAGCCACCCTAAACACGGGTGGAACATGTAACATGCTCCCAAAGGTGAACTTATCCATTAAACCGAAGATACCGTAGAAAGGCCCCTACAGCCTGACACTGACAAGGAAATAATTCAAGTAATGAAAAAAAAATCAAGCAAATAAAGAAGTTAAATAGAAAAAGCAAATAAAAAAAAAACAAATATAAAAGTAAATCAAATAAATAAAAAAAATGAAACCCAGACTGGACAGTTGGGAGCTCTAGGTGCAATATTCCCTCACTAAAAGGCTGTTTCCACTGTAATTCTTTTTCACCACAAGATGTCCTCGGTCTTTTGCATTGAATGACGCTAGGCATTAATAAAATAAAGGAGTAGCCTCCTGGAGGTCAGGGAGGAAATACAGATGATGGGGTGGGGCTTTAAGCTGCAGGATCGCACCGTTCAGGAATACAGATGCCCATTGGCTGCAAAGTCTTGTATCCAGGGGTGGACTAACCATTTGGAAACTTGGGCACTGCCCGAGGGCCCAGGGTCAGTAGGGGGCCCCATGAGATGCCCCTGGCAGGGGCGGACTGACAACTCATGGGGCCCCCGAGCAATAGGCGATCATGGGGTCCCTGTGTCCTTGCCCAAACTCAAAAAAGCCTATGATAAAGGTACCAGGGGCATCTTATGGGGCCCCCTACTGACCCCGAGCCCTCGGGCAGTGCTTGAGTTTCCAAATGGTCAGTCCGTCCCTGACCCCTGGTACCTTTTTCATAGGCTTTTTTTGGGCAAGGACACAGGGGCCCCATGATCCCCTATTGCCCGGGGGCCCCATGAGTTGTCAGTCCGCCCCTGCTTGTATCTCAACATCGCTCTAGGAAAAATGAGTAATGTGAACATATGTTTTTATTGCCTTAGAAAAACCTGATAAAATAGAACAATAAAACTGTGTAGCACTACCCTCTTCAGGGCCGCTGGATTTGTGGGTCCCTCTAAGCTCTGCACAGCCAGACAAGCATTTTTCCACATTTTCTCTCAGAGTCAGTAAAACAGTCCATGAGCTTGAATTTATTGTTTTTATTAGGGGTTAATGATTTGGATGGGGTCTAGAGGTATATGGTATGCCCAAGGAATTATAAAATCTAAGGACAACTTCTTAGCAAACTGTACAAAATGTGGGTCAAAAATCAGTGACAGTCTTTAGCAGAGTCTCCTTTTTGTGTAACTCCTCAGACCCCCAGATGAAACTCTCCTCATCCACCCAGCTATCCTGAGGGTATTCCGGGGCAAGGGTTTCCAAGATCTACTGCAAGGTAGCCCCATATGAAAACTAGTTGGGTATTGCATCTGACTACCCTCTCCCTTCTGTGGCCCAGGGGGTGTAGAAGTACTCACACTGTCCTGTCTTGTAGCTTAGTGGGTTGCAGCTGCTTTCAGGCTTTACGCTGGGCTAGCTTCTTCCCTGCTGACAGGCTGCCCTCCCTAGGAGACTGTGGGGCAGTGAAGATCCTTCTGTCTACTTCAGCCTGTAGGTAGGCCCCCCTTCCTGGGCCCCCCTCCCAGGCGCCACGCTCTAGCATCTTTTTATGAGGAGGTGAGCAAAACCTTGAACAGAGGGATGGCGGTGGACGTGGTATACTTGGACAGAGGGGTGGCTGTGGACGTGGTATACTTGGACAGAGGGGTGACTGTGGACGTGGTATACTTGGACAGAGGGGTGGCTGTGGACGTGGTATACTTGGACAGAGGGGTGGCTGTGGACGTGGTATACTTGGACAGAGGGGTGGCTGTGGACGTGGTATACTTGGACAGAGGGGTGGCGGTGGATGTGGTATACTTGGACAGAGGGGTGGTGGTGGACGTGGTATACTTGGACAGAGGGGTCACTGTGGACGTGGTATACTTGGATTTTGCAAAAACATTTGACACAGTTCCCCACACTCAGTATGTAAATGGATGGAAAACTGGCTAAAAGATGGTATTTAGAGAGTAGTGGTTAATGATTCATACTCTGAATGGTCTGGGGTCATCAGTGGTGTACCCCAAGGTTCAGTGTTGGGACCCTTACTTTTTAATATATTTATAAATGGTATAGGGTCTGAGATTACAAATACCGTTTCAGTCTTTGCAGATGACACCAAGCTGTGCCGTGGAATAACGACCTTATAGGATGTCTCCAATTTACAAGCCGACCTCAATGCTCTGTGTAATTGGGCAACTATGTGGCAAATGAGCTTTAATGTTGATAAATGTAAGATTCTGCACTTGGGGGCTAAAAATATGCATACATCATACATACTGGGGGGGTACAACTGGGAGGGTCAATAGTGGAGAAGGATCTGGGGGTTATGGTAGGTCACAAGCTTAACAATGGCATGCAATGCCAAGCTGCAGTTTCTAAAGCGAACAAAATCCTCTCTTGTATTAAAAAAGGTACTCCAGAGAGAGAGATTATTATTATTATACAGGATGTATATAGCGCCAACAGTTTGCTCAGCGCTTTGAGAGAGATATAATTTCCCCCGGTACAAATCATTAGTAAGACCTCATCTGGAATATGCAGTTCAGTTTTGGGCACCAATTCACAAAAAGAACATTGGGGAACTGGAGAAAGTACAGAGAAGGGCAACCAAACTGATAAGAGGCATGGAGGAGCTCAGCTATGAGGAAAGATTAGAGGAACTGAATTTATTCTCTCTTGAGAAGAGGAGATTAATATGACCACCATGTATAATACATAAGGGGGGTTATGATCACCATGTATAATACATAAGGGGGGATATGATCTCCATGTATAATACATAAGGGGAATATGATCTCCATGTATAACACATAAGGGGGGATATGATCTCCATGTATAATACATAAGGGGGGATATGATCTCCATGTATAATACATAAGGGGGGTTATGATCACCATGTATAATACATAAGGGGGGATATGATCTCCATGTATAATACATAAGGGGGGTTATGATCACCATGTATAATACATAAGGGGGGATATTATCTCCATGTATAATATATAAGGGGGATATGATCTCCATGTATAATACATAAGGGGGGATATGATCTCTATGTATAATACATAAGGGGGATATGATCTCCATGTATAATACATAAGGGGGAATATGATCTCCATGTATAATACATAAGGGGAATATGATCTCCATGTATAATACATAAGGGGGATATGATCTCCATGTATAATACATAAGGGGGATATGATCTCCATGTATAATACATAAGGGGGATATGATCACCATGTATAATACATAAGGGGGGATATGATCTCCATGTATAATACATAAGGGGGGATATGATCTCCATGTATAATACATAAGGGGGGATATGATCTCCATGTATAATACATAAGGGAGATATGATCACCATGTATAATACATAAGGGGGGATATGATCTCCATGTATAATACATAAGGGAGATATGATCTCCATGTATAATACATAAGGGGGGGATATGATCTCCATGTAGAATACATAAGGGGGATATGATCTCCATGTATAATACATAAGGGGGGATATGATCTCCATGTATAATACATAAGGGGGAATATGATCTCCATGTATAATACATAAGGGGGGATATGATCTCCATGTATAATACATAAGGGGGATATGATCTCCACGTATAATACACAAGGGGGGATATGATCTCCATGTATAATACATAAGGGGGGATATGATCTCCATGTATATTACGTAAGGGGGGATATGATCTCCATGTATAATACATAAGGGGGGATATGATCTCCATATATATTACATAAGGGGGATATGATCTCCATGTATAATACATAAGGGGGGATATGATCTCCATGTATATTACATAAGGGGGAATATGATCTTCAAGTATATTACATAAGGGGGATATGATCTCCATGTATAATACATAAGGGGGGATATGATCAACATGTATAATACATAAGGGGGATATGATCTCCACGTATAATACACAAGGGGGGATATGATCTCCATGTATAATACATAAGGGGGGATATGATCTCCATGTATATTACGTAAGGGGGGATATGATCTCCATGTATAATACATAAGGGGGGATATGATCTCCATATATATTACATAAGGGGGGATATGATCTCCATGTATAATACATAAGGGGGGATATGATCTCCATGTATATTACATAAGGGGGGATATGATCTTCATGTATATTACATAAGGGGGATATGATCTCCATGTATATTACATAAGGGGGGATATGATCTCCATGTATAATACATAAGGGGGGATATGATCAACATGTATAATACATAAGGGGGGGATATGATCTCCATGTATATTACATAAGGGGGGGATATGATCATCATGTATAATACATAAGGGGGGGATATGATCTCCACGTATAATACATAAGGGGGGATATGATCACCATGTATAATTCATAAGGGGGGTATGATCTCCATGTATAATACATAAGGGGGATATGATCTCCATGTATATTACATAAGGGGGGGATATGATCATCATGTATAATACATAAGGGGGGGGTATGATCTCCACGTAGAATACATAAGGGGGGATATGACATAAGAGGGGATATGATCACCATGTATAATACATAAGGGGGGTATGATCTCCATGTATAATACATAAGGGGGGATATGATCTCCATGTATATTACATAAGGGGGGGATATGATCATCATGTATAATACATAAGGGGGATATGATCTCCATGTATATTACATAAGGGGGGGATATGATCATCATGTATAATACATAAGGGGGGGGGTATGATCTCCACGTATAATACATAAGGGGGGATATGATCACCATGTATAATACATAAGGGGGGGTATGATCTCCATGTATAATACATAAGGGGGATATGATCTCCATGTATATTACATAAGGGGGGGATATGATCACCATGTATAATACATAAGGGGGGATATGATCTCCATGTATAATACATAAGGGGGGATATGATCTCCATGTATATTACATAAGGGGGGATATGATCTCCATGTATAATACATAAGGGGGGATATGATCTCCATGTATAATACATAAGGGGGGATATGATCTCCATGTATAATACATAAGGGGGGATATGATCTCCATGTATAATTCATAAGGGGGGATATGATCTCCATGTATAATACATAAGGGGGATATGATCTCCATGTATAATACATAGGGGGGGATATGATCTCCATGTATAATACATAAGGGGGGATATGATCTCCATGTATAATACATAGGGGGGGATATGATCCCATGTATAATACATAGGGGGGGGGATATGATCTCCATGTATAATACATAAGGGGGAAATGATCAACATGTATAATACATAAGGGGGATATGATCAACATGTATAATACATAAGGGGGGATATGATCTCCATGTATAATACATAAGGGGGGATATGATCACCATGTATAATATATAAGGGGGGATATGATCTCCATGTATAATACATAAGGGGGGGATATGATCTCCATGTATAATACATAAAGGGGGATATGATCTCCATGTATAATACATAAGGGGGATATGATCTCCATGTATAATACATAAGGGGGGATATGATCTCCATGTATAATACATAAGGGGGGATATGATCATCATGTATAATACATAAGGGGGATATGATAACCATGATAATATATAAGGGGGGATATGATCTCCATGTATAGTACATAAGGGGGGATATGATCTCCACGTATAATACATAAGGGGGGATATGATCTCTATGTATATTACGTAAGGAGGGATATGATCTCCATGTATAATACATAAGGGGGGATATGATCTCCATATATATTACATAAGGGGGGATATGATCTCCATGTATAATACATAAGGGGGGATATGATCTCCGTGTATATTACATAAGGGGGGATATGATCTTCATGTATATTACATAAGGGGGGATATGATCACCATGTATAATACATAAGGGGGTATGATCTCCATGTATAATACATAAGGGGGATATGATCTCCATGTATATTACATAAGGGGAGGATATGATCATCATGTATAATACATAAGGGGGGGGGTATGATCTCCACGTAGAATACATAAGGGGGGATATGACATAAGAGGGGATATGATCACCATGTATAATACATAAGGGGGGTATGATCTCCATGTATAATACATAAGGGGGGATATGATCTCCATGTATATTACATAAGGGGGGGATATGATCATCATGTATAATACATAAGGGGGATATGATCTCCATGTATATTACATAAAGGGGGGATATGATCATCATGTATAATACATAAGGGGGGGGGTATGATCTCCACGTATAATACATAAGGGGGGATATGATCACCATGTATAATACATAAGGGGGGGTATGATCTCCATGTATAATACATAAGGGGGGATATGATCTCCATGTATATTACATAAGGGGGGGATATGATCACCATGTATAATACATAAGGGGGGATATGGTCTCCATGTATAATACATAAGGGGGGATATGATCTCCATGTATATTACATAAGGGGGGATATGATCTCCATGTATAATACATAAGGGGGGATATGATCTCCATGTATAATACATAAGGGGAGATATGATCTCCATGTATAATACATAAGGGGGGATATGATCTACATGTATAATACATAAGGGGGATATGATCTCCATGTATAATACATAGGGGGGGATATGATCTCCATGTATAATACATAAGGGGGGATATGATCTCCATGTATAATACATAGGGGGGGATATGATCCCATGTATAATACATAGGGGGGGGGATATGATCTCCATGTATAATACATAAGGGGGAAATGATCAACATGTATAATACATAAGGGGGATATGATCAACATGTATAATACATAAGGGGGGATATGATCTCCATGTATAATACATAAGGGGGGATATGATCACCATGTATAATATATAAGGGGGGATATGATCTCCATGTATAATACATAAGGGGGGGATATGATCTCCATGTATAATACATAAGGGGGGGATATGATCTCCATGTATAATACATAAAGGGGGATATGATCTCCATGTATAATACATAAGGGGGATATGATCTCCATGTATAATACATAAGGGGGAATATGATCTCCATGTATAATACATAAGGGGGGATATGATCATCATGTATAATATATAAGGGGGATATGATAACCATGATAATATATAAGGGGGGATATGATCTCCATGTATAGTACATAAGGGGGGATATGATCTCCACGTATAATACACAAGGGGGGATATGATCTCCATGTATAATACATAAGGGGGGATATGATCTCCATGTATATTACGTAAGGGGGGATATGATCTCCATGTATAATACATAAGGGGGGATATGATCTCCATATATATTACATAAGGGGGGATATGATCTCCATGTATAATACATAAGGGGGGATATGATCTCCATGTATATTACATAAGGGGGGATATGATCTTCATGTATATTACATAAGGGGGGATATGATCTCCATGTATAATACATAAGGGGGGATATGATCAACATGTATAATACATAAGGGGGATATGATCTCCATGTATAATACATAAGGGGGGGATATGATCATCATGTATAATACATAAGGGGGGGATATGATCTCCACGTATAATACATAAGGGGGGATATGATCACCATGTATAATACATAAGGGGGGGTATGATCTCCATGTATAATACATAAGGGGGATATGATCTCCATGTATATTACATAAGGGGGGGATATGATCATCATGTATAATACATAAGGGGGGGTATGATCTCCACGTAGAATACATAAGGGGGGATATGATCACCATGTATAATACATAAGGGGGGGTATGATCTCCATGTATCATACATAAGGGGGGATATGATCTCCATGTATATTACATAAGGGGGGGATATGATCATCATGTATAATACATAAGGGGTATATGATCTCCATGTATATTACATAAGGGGGGGATATGATCATCATGTATAATACATAAGGGGGGGTATGATCTCCACGTATAATACATAAGGGGGGATATGATCACCATGTATAATACATAAGGGGGGTATGATCTTCATGTATAATATATAAGGGGGGATATGATCTCCATGTATATTACATAAGGGGGGGATATGTTCACCATGTATAATACATAAGGGGGGATATGATCTCCATGTATAATACATAAGGGGGGATATGATCTCCATGTATAATACATAAGGGGGGATATGATCTCCATGTATAATACATAAGGGGGATATGATCTCCATGTATAATACATAGGGGGGGGATATGATCTCCATGTATAATACATAAGGGGGGATATGATCTCCATGTATAATACATAGGGGGGGATATGATCCCATGTATAATACATAGGGGGGGGGGGATATGATCTCCATGTATAATACATAAGGGGGATATGATCAACATGTATAATACATAAGGGGGGATATGATCTCCATGTATAATACATAAGGGGGGATATGATCACCATGTATAATATATAAGGGGGGATATGATCTCCATGTATAATACGTAAGGGGGGGATATGATCTCCATGTATAATACATAAGGGGGGGGATATGATCTTCATGTATAATACATAAAGGGGGATATGATCTCCATGTATAATACATAAGGGGGGATATGATCTCCATGTATAATACATAAGGGGGGATATGATCTCCATGTATAATACATAAGGGGGGATATGATCTCCATGTATAATACATAAGGGGGGATATGATCTCCATGTATAATACATAAGGGGGGATATGATCTCCATGTATAATACATAAGGGGGGATATGATCTCCATGTATAATACATAAGGGGGGTATGATCTCCATGTATAATACATAAGGGGGATATGATCTCCATGTATAATACATAAGGGGGGATATGATCTCCATGTATAATACATAAAAGGGGATAAAAGAGATTTATTCTCCAAACACGGACAGGTTTCTTCATAGTGAGAGCTGTGAAAATGTGGAATAGACTCCCTCAAGAGTTGGTTCTGGCCAGCTCAGTGGATTGCTTTAAAAAAAGTCCTGGATTCTTTCTTGGATACACAGAATGTAACTGGATATAACATTTATAGGTAAAGTTGATCCAGGGAATATCCGATTGCCTCTCAGGGGATCAGGAAGGAAGTTTTTTCCTCTGCAGGATCAAATTGGATCATGCTTTGCTGTTTTTTTTGCCTTCCTCTAGATCAACTGTGGGTATAGGATTATAACTTTTTTTTTTTTATGGTTGATCTGGATGGACTTTTGTCTTTTTTCAGCCAGACTAACTATATGTAAATCTTCCTTAGTCCATCTTCCACCCGAATCCAACAACAACTCCCCTGCTGATCAGGCTCTCTCACATTTAAGGGATGTCCTAGTTACCAATCCTCCTGCCTTGGGATTGGCTAAATTCCTCTAAACATGCAATTCCAGGCCTCCTCCCTTCCTTCGCCCCTCTTCTAGAAAGTCTTGTAGTTTCTAGAAGGGTGGGAGGGCTCCAGAAGCCCTGACCTGTAGAGCCTCCTAGCCTTACCTGAAGTAACCTCACTGTCTCACTCCCAGGCTGACTCATCCCAGGCCTCTGACTAACCACAAACAGTCCTATCTACCTAGAGGGCGCTACAACTGTAATCTGTACAGATCGGTTCTTGTTTATCTTGTTTATCAGTGGATTGCTTTAAAACAGTCTTGGATTCTTTCTTGGATACACAGAATATAACTGGATATAACATTTATAGGTAAAGTTGATCCAGGGAATATCCGATTGCCTCTTGGGGGATCAGGAAGGAATTTTTTCCCCTGCAGCAGCAAATTGGATCATGCTTTGCTGTTTTTTTTTGCCTTCCTCTGGATCAACTGTGGGTGTAGGATTATAATTTTTTTTTTAATGGTTGAACTGGATGGACTTTTGCCTTTTTTCAGCCAGACTAACTATGTAACTATATAGGGCCCCTGTATCCTCTTAAACCACACCCAAAAAAGCCTTTGAGAGGGACCAGGGGCATCTGATGGGCCCCCTACTGACAGTGCCTGAGGGCCCGAATGGTCAGTCTGCCCCTGAAGCTGCCCCATCCCTATAGTAAATCATTGCGCCCAGGGCAGCCGCCCCTAACTATGTAACTATCAAAGTATCACAATGACACAAACTGACTATATATAGCTGGACCTGCAAGCATACATGATGTAAAAAATAAATCATTGCAGCTTATTGGTGCTTAGATGTGGTGGCTGCATTCGGTTTTCTTTTTTCAGGTGTGTGTTCACCTGGTGATCCTGCCAGTAACACACTCTCTGCCCTAGGGTGACCACACTCACAGTGCTGTAAAGGCAACATAAGCAGAGCAGTACTACAGAAAATTTCCACTTAGCACATAATGCAGGGTACATCAGATATGTGTCCTCGCTGCTCATGACAACCAATTAAATGCTTCCTTTCCATTCCTAACCTAAACTAGAAAATGTCACCTGGGATCTGATTGGTCCGTTGTAGCCATCTGTTTCAGATATATTTTGTGCCATAGTTCAGGTATTACCCATTGTGACATTACACATAAGGAAAGGTTCCGCAACCATGGTCCGTGTGGGTTTGGTGCTTTCAGCGGCCATTTTTTTGTTCTCCCCTAACAGGTTGATGCTGGTGGAGGAGGAAATCAGGAAGGATCACACCCAAGAACCAATCGATATGAAGAGGAGACTTATCGAGGCTCAGGTGGAAATTACAATGTCATTGTGCCTTTCCGTGTCACATGCCCATCCCACCCTGTCTGTGTCTGCCATCCGAGGAGAGAGGGACAGTACTGAGTTCCGGCACAGTGCCGAAAGACCTCTAGACCCGGCAGGAGGAGGAAAGAGACCCTGCATGTTAATTCAGTGATGCCCACAGAAAGTAGATCTAGTAAGCGTTACATAAAAGCCCGATTGACCAATCAGTTTAAACACTCCAGGAGCATCATAGCAAACGTTGCTCAGTGTCTTACAGTTCATATGCTTTAGAAAGCAGCCACAGCCAGTGTAGAGAAGCCTGTCCCCTGCCAGCATGCAGTAGAGAAGCACATTTGCTCGTTGTATGGAAGCAGCTGTCTCTCAGCACGGTCCCAATATGTCCCCTACTGAGTTAAACCTATAGCTCTGCAATTGCCAAAGCTCATGCTCCCTGCTGATTGAGGAGCTTTGCCTCTGACTCAGTAGGAGGGTGTGTTTGACCTCTGCGTAGAGATCACTGCTTCCCTTCAGAGAGCAAAGGTCTTATTTTACAGCACACTGACAGGACACGGGATGTTTCATTCCAGCTGATTTTAATAGAAAGCAAATTGTAAGACTTTTGTACACCTTTGTTTAAATTCATCCAAAGGTGTATCCAAAGTGGAACAAAAGCATTAAAGTGTTACTAAACCCACAACAATCAGTCTGTATATGCAGTAAAGCATGCTTGTTATACTCACCGTGGGACCTAAGGGGTTAATACTCCGCATTGTGTTAAAAAGGCTGTTTGATCCTGTCTTCTCTGATCCTCTCCTTCTACTGTCCCCAATCCATCTTCTGATAGAACAGAGCCTTGGGGGTAAGATGCACATGCTCAGTTTGGTGTGTATTGCTAGAGATATTTTTTTTTCTTTGGAGGGTGCATGTGATCAGTACTGTCCAGACAGAGGGTCAGGGGTTATGCAACCTCATAGGACATTCAGAGGAGAATGAAAACTCCTCCTACAAGCTTTAACCAGTGCTTTGCAGGACACTGATAGAAGTCACAAGACTGCTATATACTGCTGATGAGAAAAGGTATTTAGCAGTTTATATTTACAAAAATAATTGCATTTCTGTGTTGTGTACTGTGGGAGATCAGATATAGTGAATGCAGGGTCCTGGGAGACCGGATATAGTGAATGCAGGGTTCTGGGCGACCGGATATAGTGAATGCAGGGTCCTCGAAGACTAGATATAGTGAATGCAGGGTCCGGGGAGAGCAGATATAGTGAATGCAGGGTCCGGGGAGAGCAGATATAGTGAATGCAGGGTCCGGGGAGACCAGATATAGTGAATGCAGGGTCCGGGGAGACCAGATATAGTAAATGCAGGGTCCGGGGAGAGCGGATATAGTGAATCCATGGTCCGGGGAGAGCGGATATAGTGAATGCAGGGTCCGGGGAGACCGGATATAGTGAATCCATGGTCCGGGGAGAGCGGATATAGTGAATGCAGGGTCCGGGGAGAGCGGATATAGTGAATGCAGGGTCCGGGGAGAGCGGATATAGTGAATGCAGGGTCCGGGGAGAGCGGATATAGTGAATGCAGGGTCCGGGGAGACCAGATATAGTGAATGCAGGGTCCAGGGAGAGCGGATATAGTGAATGCAGCGTCCGGGGAGAGCAGATATAGTGAATGCAGGGTCCGGGGAGAGCGGATATAGTGAATGCAGGGTCCGGGTAGAGCGGATATAGTGAATGCAGGGTCCGGGGAGACCAGATATAGTGAATGCAGGGTCTGGGGAGACCGGATATAGTGAATGCAGGGTCCTGGGAGACCGGATATAGTAAATGCAGGGTCTGGGGAGACCGGATATAGTGAATGCAGGGTCTGGGGAGACCGGATATAGTGAATGCAGGGTCCAGGGTTTAGTAACACTTTAAGGTTTTTTACCCTAATGTGTTCTCTGTATTTGGGTAACAAATCTTTTGTAGTGAGGATCCTCCCCAGCCACTTCCTTATATTTACCTGAGCCTGATCTCGATCCAGCACTGTGCACAAGAGCAGCGGCTCTCTCCCTCCTCACAGGACAGATTGATAGCAGCGGGAGCCATTGGCCCCTGCTGTTGTCAATCAAATTTATGATGAAGGAGCAGGGGGCAGGGAAAAGCCCCGCTGTCTGTGTTTATGGACGCAGACAGCAAGGCTTGGGAGCGAGCCAACGTGAGTACCTCCCCGACCTTGCTGGGGGAGGGGGGTTCTAGGTGGGGGGAAGGAGCCAGGAGCACCAGCGGGGGACCCCAGAAGAGAAGGATTGGGGCTGCTCTTTGCAAAACCATTGCACAGAGCAGGTAAGTATAACCTGTTTTTTTTGTTTTGTTTTTTTAAAGTGACGGTTTAAAATCACTTTAATAGTTTCCCATAAAAGTTACATTCAAGGCATGCCATCAATAACTGTTAGTGCTCTTTCAGACGGGTGGCCGGAGGTTGGTAAAAACGGGTAGCTAAGTCATGGTTTTACTGCCCTCTAGCCACCCACCTGAACTGTCCAATTACAGCTGTACACATGCTGCAGATGCAATGCTTTGCTTTGTGGCCACAGCATTTTTAACTTGGGGTGCAGATTCTGACAGGTGGTGCCGCCTGTCAAACTTGCCCATTGAGTATATTGAGGCCACCATGCAACAGCATGTAATGCATGCAATTGTGGCGCAGGAGTTCATTATAGGATTACATCAGGCGGTAAGTAGATGTTATAACACCTCCTCACCGCCCATCAAATGCCCTCTAAAAAGCATTCTGCATGTGGATTGCTCTTCAGAGGGCATCCCACTCCACAGCGAGTGTGAAAGAGCCCTGTAGTTACTAGTGTGCTTATGCTAGCTCCCAGCTGAACTGTCAATCCATCAAATGGCTGGTGTCATAGCCGAACACATGTGCAGCTTCATGGCAACTGCAGATCAAACAGAGGCTAAGCTTCCTTAGCTGTAAAGGATAGATACAGCAAGCTACAACTCTCAGCTGCTGGTGTGTAAAGGGAACAGTGCGATTTGTTGATTACAGCCCCCTTTTACCTTTTTCAATCTTTTTAAAAGAAGCCGTTTACACCAGCAAGTTGGACTTCAGGCTGGTTCACACCATTTCCTTTTTGTTCTGCATTAAAAAACGCATGGATTGTGTTTAACATAGATTGCAATGGCCCTAATTCACACCAGTGCAGTCAACAAAAGTAGGACATGTTGCGTTTTTTCCTGTATGAAACGTGGCAAAACGCATGAAAAACACATTGGAACGCACATGCTCTGAATTGCCCTCAATTGAGATGCAAAAAAAAAAGGAGGGGAAAAACACCCACACTGAAACGCATCAAAATGCACCGGAACGCAGAAATTGGAGTGTGAACTGGCCCTGAAAGCATGTGAGCTGGGCGGAACAGAGCCACCGTACTGTTTTTGCCAGTTAAAATTTTAGTTGTTTTGAGCTAGGTCCAATAAGATGTAAAAATTACAGCCACATAGCTAAAATATAGATCCTTAAGCTGGCCATACATGAATAAAAATTCAGCTGATTCCTGCCAAGTCGGCCAAAATTATGTCTGTGGGTTGCCCCGTCAACACCACCCGGCTCAATAAAATAAAACAAATTTTCAATTTAGAGCTGGGTGGAAAATTCCCGGCTGAACATTCCCTGCATCCAATCAGAGACAAGCACTTTTTTGGGTATTCTGACAGCTGCAGATGCTGGCTGTCAGAACACAGTAGCTAGTACTGCAGATTTGTCCTTTGGTGCTGTTTGGCTTGGAAAGGGGAATTGAGTGATTGCTCTAGTTCAGCTCCGGGTTTATGGCCAGCTTTGCTCTTGTGTTAAAGCTTTGGGAACTGGGCAGTTATAACCAGGGGCGGACTGAAAACTCATGGGGCCCCCGGGCAATAGGGGATCATGGGGCCCCTGTGTCCTTGCCCAAACTCAAAAAAGCCTATGAAAAAGGTACCAGGGGCATCTCATGGGGCCCCCTACTGACCCCAGGCCCTCGGGCAGCGCCCGAGTTTCCAAATGGTCAGTCCGCCCCTGGTTATAAACTATATTGCAGCCACTGTAACCTAGATATACTGAGTATCACAATTCCAGGTTCTCACATATCTGAAGGAATACTAGAGAGGCCTATTCATCAAGCAGCTAAAATGCGGTATATTTTCTGATTGAGCTATTTCAGAAAAATGTGGCCACTGAATGGAGCTGACCATCATAGAAAGTCATAGTATTAGAGAAAATTTAGGGAAAATTTGAACAGCCTGAGCGAATGCTTGTGACATTCATTCATTGAATGTTTCATAAATAAACCCCCTTAGTATATAATATTAGGAGGTTGCAGTTTTTTAAAGTTAGCTTGTGCTTTGCCCTTGCAAAGGTTCATTGATGTTTTCTCTGGCTGCTGGAGGTGAAAAGAAATGCTCACTGGTTCAAGGAATGGGAAGCAGCCTTGCCTCTCCATTGTCTCTGTCTACTTAGCCCTGTGTAAGCTCCTAGTCACACTATTCACAACAAATTATAATACGGGGCTTTGTTTTTTTCACTCCATGAACCAAGCCGTAGAGTAGGGTTGGTGTAGGGAAGGGAGAAATAGGCAGCTGCAAGGCTGGCATTGAATTGACATGGACATCACTAAATCTTTAATAATAGATGGGCTTATTTTTGGTGCAGTTCAGAAAACATCTGCATCCGCTGCATATTTACGTCAGGTGCACGTTAAGACATGGTAAGTATAGAAAATATCATTATATCACCTGTCTTGTGTCTTTATCATCCCATTATCATGGAATAGACAGTTATACTGTTTCTCAGTTATTCTGTGACATTTATTGGTACTGGAATTTAGTTCCTGAGAAGAGGAACTTCACCCCAAACAGATTTTTTAATTTTTGGGTGGCATAAATAGAATTCACTTACTTGCCAAGTCTTTACCGGTGTTTGGGATCTTGGCGTGAAGTTCTCCCTCTTCCCATCCACCGTATGGCTATTAGAACAAGCGTAGATAGTAAGTCTAGCTTTTGGTGTCATCCTCCAAAGTGAGTTCCCCATATACACTATATAGCCAAAGGCATGTGGACACCTGACCATCATACTTATGAGCTTGTTGGACATCCCATTCCAAAATCATGGACACTAATAGGGAGTTGGCCCCTTTGTGGCTGTAACAGCCTCCAGTCTTCTGAGAAGGTTTCCCACAAGATTTAGGAGTGTATCTTTGGGAATTTGGGCCCATTCATCCAAAAGACCATTTGTGAGGTCAGGTACTGACTCTGGAAGAGAAGACCTGGCTCACATTGAGCATTCTGATTCATCCCAAAGATGTTCAGTAAGGTCTAAATTGTGTTTGTATGCTGTAGCAGTAACAGTGCTATTCACTATAAACACCAAAATTCAATCATTTGGAAAAGTGTCCACTTACTTTTGGCCATATAGTGTAGGTGTGATGGTCAGGTGTCCACAAATTTTGGCAACATATTGGGGTTGATTTACTAAAATTGGAGAGTGCAAAATCTGATGCTGCTCTGCACAGAAACCAATCAGCTTCCAATTTTTTTTTTGTGTCAAAGCTTAATTGAACAAGCTGAAGTTAGAATCTGATTGGCTACCGTGCAAAACTGCACCAGATTTTGCACTCTCCAGTTTTAGAAAATCAACTCCATTGCATTTCTATGAAGAACCACTAAAGGACACATGAGGTTGCAGTTTGTCATGCTTCCTCTAGTGCAGCCTTTTTCAACCTTTTTACCCCAGAGGAACCCTTGAAATCATTTTCGGGTCTCAGAGAACCCCTGATAAAACGAATTCATTGGAGGACGGTGGGATGAATACCACTTACGTGGGAAGAATGCCCCTTCTACAGTAGTCAGAATGTCCTCCTTACAGATGGATAAAAAGATCATAAGTGTAATGTCACTGACTCTCCTAAGTGGGTGCCATCAGATGGGAAGTCAATGGCCTACAGCTCAAGGAACCCCTAGCAACCTTTGGGGGAACCAGAACCCTGGCTGAGAATGGCTGCTCTATTGGAGGCTTCAAGGAATTATACGGAGAATCAACAAGGTTGTTATGCTAGATTTCTCTAAGGAGATGAGGAAAATGTCCCAAGAACATAGAAAGTAGTAAAGACCTGGCAGAGATCAATCATTGCTCTGCTGCACCCCAACAGAAAAATATGTTTTGGGTGGAGTTTGCTTCAGCAGTACTATAATTCTTAATTTTTAATGTGCTTACAATTCTCATTTTTTATAATCTTTTGGGGGCTTCTCATGTGCTGACAATGAATTCTGAAATTCTGAACCTAAAGTGCCCCAAGAAGAACTGTCTGTGTTGTCATAGCAGCCAACCAGCTTTTCCATTTCAAAGGGCAAGATAATATCTGAAGGAAGAAAGCTGATTTGTTGCTAGGGGTTTGGAAAGTTCTTTCTCAGGCATTTGTGTCCTTGAGACGTGAAAGGACCTCCTTTTCAGAAATATTTTTGACTATGTTGCCTCAGATTTAGAACTATAGTGGAAAATCATAGTTACTATCTTGAATTTTCAAAATCAGCATCTCTGAATCAGATTGGTAGCTGTGGACAGCACACACTGTTCTTGTTTCATGCTGGCCATACGCACATCCAAACTTTACCAAACAGTTATTGAATCTGATCTTTGAGTTGATCGAATATCTTTGGGGCAACACAAACAGTATATTCTCTACAGCAGGGTTCCCTAACATTTTTACCTTGGAGGAACCCTTGGCAAAAAATTTGAAATCTTGGGGAACCCCTGAAATAATGTTAACATCTACAGCTCATGGAACATTGTTGTGATCAGCAAGCTGTTGATAGAACAGCAATTATTTTTAGAAATAGCATTAAATAATAGAATCAGTATTAAAAAATACTTATTTAATGTGAAACGTATACATTTTGTTTTCTGCACAGATGCTCAATTCTGGGTCCAACTTGAGATAAACAGTGTACAGGGGGGCAGCAGGGTGGGGTACAGAAGGTTAGGAAGGCACAGTACACAGGAGCAGGAGGGCACACTATATGGGGAAGCAGAGTACATTCCATGGGGGGGGGGGGTGGCAGCAGGCACATTACATGGGGAGACAGCAGGGCACATTACATGGCAGCAGGGCACATTACGTGGGAGCAGGGCATATTACATGGGAGCAGGGCATATTACATGGCAGCAGGGCACATTACGTGGGAGCAGGGCATATTACATGGGAGCAGGGCATATTACATGGCAGCAGGGCACATTACGTGGGAGCAGGGCACATTACATGGGAGCAGGGCATATTACATGAGAGCGGGGCACATTACATGGTAGCAGGGCACATTACGTTGGAGCAGGGCATATTACATGAGAGCGGGGCACATTACATTGCAGCAGGGCACATTACATGGGAGCAGCGCACATTACATGAGTCAAGGCACATTACATGAGAGCAGAGCACATTGCATTAGAGCAGGGCACATTATGGGGCACACAGCAGGGCACATTACATGAGGGCAGGGCACATTACATGAGGGCAGGGCACATTACATGAGGACGGGGCACATTACATGAGAGCAGGGCACATTATGGGGCACACAGCAGGGCACATTATAGCACATACTAAGCAAAATGGTAGTGTGACAAGAACACCCCTACCTGGAAAAAGAAGGTTACTAGGTGATCCACGCGGAGTAATATAAAAAAAATATTCCAAACAATACTTTATTTGATCACATAGATCATAAGGAGGTTAAACATGAGCACGGTGTACATATGAAAAAAATAAATAAAATCATGTTAAAAAGCACTGGGCGTCTTCAGTTTCGGGTCATCTTAGCAAATAGAGTACCATAAGGCAGAGTTATATAGTGGTGATGTGGTTATCCTGGGTTTCCATGGGTTTTCATCTAGTATTCAAATGAACCATGTATTCAGCAGATGTGTTCCCAATATATGTCAGGTATCTCCTGGTATGAAACAGCTGGAACACAGAAATACATAGTATATATATAGAAGTATGAAAACCAAAAAACCAAAACACATCCAAAGTTCACCAGACCTCCATCTACAGTAGTCAATGGATACTACTATTACCTTCTCAATAGTGAAATTAACAGGCCAACTTCTCAAAAAATTTTGAGAAGTTGGCCTGTTAATTTCACTATTGAGAAGGTAATAGTAGTATCCATTGACTACTGTAGAGGGAGGTCTGGTGAACTTTGGATGTGTTTTGGTTTTTTGGTTTTCATACTTCTATATATATACTATGTATTTCTGTGTTCCAGCTGTTTCATACCAGGAGATACCTGACATATATTGGGAACACATCTGCTGAATACATGGTTCATTTGAATACTAGATGAAAACCCATGGAAACCCAGGATAACCACATCACCACTATATAACTCTGCCTTATGGTACTCTATTTGCTAAGATGACCCGAAACTGAAGACGCCCAGTGCTTTTTAACATGATTTTATTTATTTTTTTCATATGTACAACGTGCTCATGTTTAACCTCCTTATGATCTATGTGATCAAATAAAGTATTGTTTGGAATATTTTTTTTATATTACTCTGCGTGGATCACCTAGTAACCTTCTTTTTCCAGGTAGGGGTGTTCTTGTCACACTACCATTTTGCTTAGTATGTACCTTTTGGGTTTATGGATCCACACTTATACAAGTGAGTCGGAGATAAGTCAATGACACCAGCTATACGTGTCATTCTGGGTGGCCTGTTTGTGTTTTATTGTTGTCACATTATAGCACACACTGCAGGGCACATTACATGGGGCACACAGCAGGGAACAATATGGGACACACAGCAGGGCACATTACATGGGAGCAGGGCACATTAGGTGGGAGCAGGACACATTACATGGCAGCAGGGCACATTAGGTGGTAGCAGGGCACATTACATGGCAGCAGGGCACATTACATGCCAGCAGGGCACATTAGGTGGTATCAGGGCACATTACATGGCAGCAGGGCACATTAGGTGGGAGCAGGGCACATTACATGGTAGCAGGGCATATTACATGAGAGCAGGGCACATTACGTGGGGGCAGGGCACATTACGTGGGAGCAGGGCATATAACGTGGGGGCAGGTTACATTACATGAGAGCAGGGCACATTACGTGGGGGCAGGGCATATTACATGAGAGCAGGGCACATTACATGGGGGCAGGGCACATTACGTGGGAGCAGGGCATATTGCATGGGGGCAGGGCACATTACATTGCAGCAAGGCACATTACGTGGGAGCAGCGCACATTACATGAGTCAAGGCACATTACATGAGGGCAGGGCACATTACATGAGAGCAGGGCACATTACATGAGGACAGGGCACAAAACATGAGAGCAGGGCACATTACATGAGAGCAGGGCACATTACACGAGGACAGGGCTCATTACATGAGGGCAGGGCAGATTACATGAGTCAGGGCACATTACATGGCAGCAGGGCACATTACTTGGGGGCAGGGCACATTACGTGGAAGCAGGGCACATTACGTGGGAGCAGGGCATATTACATGAGAGCGGGGCACACTACATGGCAACAGGGCATGTTACGTGGGGGCAGGGCACATTACATGGGAGCAGGGCATATTACATGAGAGCGGGGAACATTACATTGCAGCAGGGCACATTACATGGGAGCAGCACAGATTACATGACTCAAAGCACATTACATGAGGGCAGGGCACATTACATGAGGACAGGGCACATTACGTGAGAGCAGGGCACATTATAGTGCACACAACAGGGCACATTATAGCACACACTGCAGGGCACATTACATGAGAGCAGGGCACATTACATGAGGACAGGGCACATTAGATGAGGACAGGGCACATTACATGAGAGCAGAGCACATTACATGAGAGCAGAGCACATTACATGAGAGCAGGGCATATTACATGAGAGCAGAGCACATTACATGAGGACAGGGCACATTACATGAGGACAGGGCACATTACATGAGAGCAGAGCACATTACATGAGAGCAGAGCACATTACATGAGGACAGGGCACATTACATGAGAGCAGAGCACATTACATGAGAGCAGAGCACATTACATGAGAGCAGAGCACATTATGGGGCACACAGCAGGGCACATTACATGGGGCACACAGCAGGGAACAATATGGGACACAAAGCAGGGCACATTACATGGGAGCAGGGCATATTACATGAGAGCTGGGCACATTACATGGCAGCAGGGGACATTACGTGGGGGCAGGGCACATTACATGAGAGCAGGGCACATTATGTGGGAGCAGGGCATATTACATGAGAGCAGGGCATATTACATGAGAGCAGGGCACATTACATGAGAGCAGGGCACATTACATGAGGACAGGGCACATTACATGAGAGCAGGGCACATTACATGGCAGCAGGGGACATTACGTGGGGGCAGGGCACATTACATGAGAGCAGGGCACATTACGTGGGAGCAGGGCACATTACATGAGAGCAGGGCACATTACGTGGGAGCAGGGCATATTACATGAGAGCAGAGCACATTACATGAGAGCAGGGCACATTACGTGGGAGCAGGGCACATTACATGAGAGCAGGGCACATTACATGAGGACAGGGCACATTACATGAGAGCAGGGCACATTACATGAGGACAGGGCACATTACATGAGAGCAGGGCACATTACATGAGAGCAGGGCACATTACATGAGGACAGGGCACATTACATGAGAGCAGGGCACATTACATGAGAGCAGGGCACATTACATGAGGACAGGGCACATTACATGAGAGCAGGGCACATTACATGAGAGCAGGGCACATTACATGAGAGCAGAGCACATTACATGAGAGCAGGGCACATTACATGAGAGCAGGGCACATTACATGAGGACAGGGCACATTACATGAGAGCAGGGCACATTACATGAGGACAGGGCACATTACATGAGGGCAGGGCACATTACATGAGGGCAGGGCACATTACATGAGAGCAGGGCACATTACATGAGAGCAGGGCACATTACATGAGAGCAGGGCACATTACATGAGGACAGGGCACATTACATGAGGGCAGGGCACATTACATGAGGGCAGGGCACATTACATGAGAGCAGGGCACATTACATGAGAGCAGGGAACATTACATGAGGACAGGGCACATTACATGAGAGCAGGGCACATTACATGAGGGCAGGGCACATTACATGAGGGCAGGGCACATTACATGAGAGCAGGGCACATTACATGAGAGCAGGGCACATTACATGAGGACAGGGCACATTACATGAGGACAGGGCACATTACGGGGCACACAGCAGGGCACATTATAGTGCACACAACAGGGCACTTTATAGTGCACATTGCAGGGCATATTACATGGGGCACACAGCAGGGAACAATATGGGACACACAGCAGGACACATTGTATGGGACACACAACAGGGCACATTACACTAGCAGTGGTTTCCATCATATGCAGAGCAACGCAGGGAAGTGGCTGTGATGAGTCCTCTTGTGGTGTGCTGTTTCCCGCCAGCCCCTCCTTCTCTCCTCTCTATCTCATATGATGTCACATGCAAGCACCTGCAAAGGACAGGAGAGGAGGAGTGGCTGGTGGGGAACAGCACACCACAGCTAGCACTATCACAGCCGCTTCCCTGCCTAGCTCTGCATGTGTCGGCAGAGGGGATGCAATCTACCCATCAGTTGCCTGCCACTGACAGGTAGATCACAGCGGAACCCTGCTCTGGCATAAATACAATCACTCCTGATGTCAAAAGTTTTAGCAAAAGGTAAATAAAAATTAAAATGATTGTTTCAGATTCAGTTGCTTGCTCTGTACACTGCTGTCACCTTTGGTTTGATTCAAACAAATTGGTCAGAAGTGATTCAAATGCTATTGGATGGAGAACTTTTTGATATGTTCAGAACAGTCAGATCAATACATGTATGGCAAGCATTTTCAGATTAATTCAGTAAAACCATGCAGAGAGCAGGTGTGACTTGCAAAGGTCTGAAACAAATAATAACCAATCAGATCTTGGATAAGTAATGCCAGACCAGTAAGAGACAGATTTCTTGCCATGGTTTCTGCCCTTTGATTCTATAATATAGGCATCAAAATACACACACCTATATACTGAAAAGGACTTTAAATGCACCAAAAGTATTACATACACATATATGTAAGTATAACTACATTTTGTGTTCTAAATAAATTCATATTAAAAGAAGAAACAGTTCAAGCTGGAAAATATCTTTACATATACACACATTATGATGTCTTCTAGCTCATGCATCATCACATTATGCTTAAAGGGAACATGCAAAATATTCCTCCCTGCAACCCCACCGTAATGTAAAAAAGCCATTTTTAAAAAAAAATTTAATTTTTTTTTCCACTCTGGCTCCACCACCTGCAGCCATTCTTGCCTAGGCTAGAATGTGTGCCCCTGCACCTTCAGCCTCCAGGCATATACCAGGCACATATCCAGGAGGTTGCAGGAGCAGGGCCATACAGCAGACCTGCCAGTGCGTCATCAGGGGCCGGCTGCACGAACCTAGAATAGACAGCCAGCTTCTGATGATGTCAGAGAAGAAGATGGTGATGCAGAACCCAGTATATGGCAGCGGAGCAGCAGATTGCAACAGGGCAATTCTAGATGTACTGGGCAGGTGAAGATGTGAATTGAACACAACTCTGCATAACAGGTAAGAGGGGTGAATAAAAATCAGAGGGAGGGTGATGTTCCCCATAACAACACTGTATAGATTCAAGGTCATCATGATGTTACTGTATATAACTGCATGATATTGCAACCATAAATGGACAATAATGGTGAAATATTTGATAAGCTGCACTTCATGCATTTTGTTAGAGCAACAGTCAACTGTGACGGTAAGGAGGTCTGACAAACCATCTTCAATAAAAATCCATACAAAGTCAAAAGTTGCCATGCAAGTCAAGAGACGGTAACCAGTCAGCTTCACCAGAGAGAGCGCAGGTAGCTGGTTGGTTACCATCTTTTGACTTTATGGGGCTGTCCCATATGGATTTTTTTTTCAAGGGTGTCCCTTAAGTGTGAATACTTATATAATAAACCTAGCCATACGTGGATTGAAATTCGGCCGTTTCAGCAGAGACCGGATGAGATTTGATCCATGTATGGGCAGACTGATTGTACCCAAGTTGATCCATTGATTTACTTGGGTACTACCAGCCTCTTGGACTTTGTACATTCGATTACTGCCGGTGGCTATAGCCACTAACAGTAGTTATTGTGCTATGCCGGATGAAAAGGCTCACCGCAGCACCCTCACCCACTGGCAGTTAACACAATAGTGCTGTGGGCGGCATCCTCCCATCAACACGGACTGTGTTAATGAGGGCATGGAGCAATTTTCTTTCCTTCCACCTGTGGTGAATGGAAAGAAAATTGAGTCATCTGTGGGCTGCTTAAGGGTTTATTGTCTTGCAACTCTTAACACATTGTTTACATTTCTACATCAAGAGAAACCCTTGCAGAGAGTCTATGCTATCTTTCTCCTTCTTTGGAAGGGATACATTTAACGCGGGTGTGCCTTTCCCTGTGATCCCCCACAGCTCACTTCCTTTCAATCCATGTACGCCCAAGGACTATTGGGTGTGAGACAAGGTATACAGTTTTGTTTAAAAGTTTGCATACCCTATTAGGAAACGAGCGATTTTGGTGTTTATATTGAAAATATGACTTATCATGCCATGTCTTTTATTGAAGGATAGTGATCATATGAAACCATTTATTATCACATAGTTGTTTGGCTATGTTTTAAATATCAATGACAACAGTCACCCAAATAGCCCTGATCAAAAGTTGACATACCTTGGAATGTTTGGCATTGGTACAGACACACAAGGATACAAACAAAAAACCCAAAGGTAACCTCAGGAACTCAAGGAGCACAATATGACGGTACTTGAACAAAAATGAGCTATGTGGTCAGTATGCCAGAAAGAAGACTTTACTGCACCATTGCCACAAAAAAGCCCGGTCACAATATGCCCGACAGCACCTTGACATGCCACACTGGGCTTTTTTGTGGTATTGGTGCAGTAAAAGTTTCTTTCTAGCAACCATGCAGCTCATTTTTGCTCAAGTATCGTATTGTGCCCCATGAAACAACCACGCCATGTTTTTCCAGCACAGCCTGTATTTCTCCTGGGGTTACCTTCTTTGTATCCTGAGCAATTCTTCTGGCAGTTGTGGCTGCAATCTTTCTTGGTCTATCTGACCTTGGCTTGGTAACAAGAGATCCCCAAATTTTCCACTTCTTAATAAATGATTGAACAGTACTTTCAGAGGTGAGTGGGGAGAGGGAGTGCTAAGACGCATCTACCCTGTGTGCGGTTGGGGATGGACCATCAGCAATGGGGGTTAGTAGAAGATCCATGTGGAGGTAGTGTCCAAGTCCATCTGTAGTGGGGGGCTTGTAGTAGTATGGACTTGTCTGAGGTGGCAGCCGGCTGTAAGAGCTTGTAGATATTCTTAATACAGGTAGAGAAGAGAGACAGCAGCACCATTCTAAGTGTAGACGGTTAAAATCATTTCATGGTAAAATTGCACTCACATAAGTAGGTAACAGGTAGGCATGTTAAGAAGTAATGGAGGTCCAGTGAGAACATCAGGGCATTTGGGTGTTTTCCCTCCACTCTGGTGGTGTCCAGGGCTCGGGGAGTAGCACAAGGATATATACATATGAAACTAAAAAGGATATGCCAGTAATACTCACAGCAGAAGTAGGTGGCTGGGGGGAAAAAAGTGAGGGGCCCAACGGATCCATATAGTTTAATTATATGTCCTTTTGTTTTTTTCTCTTCCCCAAGGTTTTTATCCTCCAAGGTTTCCTTTATCTCCCCCTCACCTTTTTCCCCCCAGCCACCTACGTCTGCTGTGAGTATTACTGGCATATCCTTTTTAGTTTCATGTGTATATATCCTTGTCTTTTATGCATGTCGTTTAAGCTTTGTAATCCCCTGATCCGGCACTCTTAGTGTTAATCATGGCAGCCATGTTGGCCGTGTGACATAATTGACTGATCAGCCCTGCCTACTGGCTTTGCCCATATAAGCCCACACTAAGATGGCTGCCTGATCGGCCTGATG
Source organism: Staurois parvus (assembly GCF_062004578.1). Classification (NCBI taxonomy): domain Eukaryota; kingdom Metazoa; phylum Chordata; class Amphibia; order Anura; family Ranidae; genus Staurois; species Staurois parvus. The sequence goes on along the minus strand of NW_028318702.1, from coordinate 347,537 downwards.
AAGGAGTGAGCATACTCCGAACGCGTGCCGTCTTGGAAACACAGTCCGTGTGGTGACATCATCCCTGTGAGCCTCCCTGCGCCCCTCTGCTACTCCCTGAGCCCTGGACACCACCGGAGTGGCGGGAAAACACCCAGAGCTTGGCCAAAGGACCTGATGCTCCCACTGAACCTCCATTACTTGACATGCCTACCTGTTACCTACCTATGTGAGTGCACTTTTACCATTAAATCTGCCTGATTTTAACCGTCTACACTTAGAGTGGCGCTGCTGTCTCTCTTCTTTGATTGAACAGTACTGACTAGAATATTTAAGGCTTTGGATATCTTTTTATATCCTTTTCCATCTTTTCAAAGTTCCATTACCATCTTTATAAAGTCTCAGGTCTTTTGCCAGTTCTTTTCTGTTCCCCATGGCTCAGTATGTAGCCTGCTCGGTGTATCCATGTGAGAGCTAACAAACTCATCGACTATCTATACAGAGACACAAATTGCAATTTAAAAAGCCACAGATATGAGAAATTAACCTTTAATTGCCATTTAAACCTATGTGTGTCACCTTGTGTGTCTCCCCAAACATTCCAGGGGAGGGAAACTTTTGATCATGGCCATTTGGGTGATTTCTGTTATCATTAGGATTTAAAAAGGAGCCAAACAACTATGTGATAATAAATGGCTTCATATGATCAATATCCTTCAATAAAGGCAGTTTTTTGGCATATTTTCACAATTTTTGCCAGGGTATGCAAAGGGTACCTACATTCTTTTTTTTTTGAATGAGGAAAGACAAAACAGAGGGCGCACAGGCCTAGTGCATTACCATAAAAAATGTTTAATAAAAAATAAAGTAGGTGTTGTACTCACAAACGACAATATAGTCAAGGCACATCATAAAGAACAGCTGGGTCAACACCGCGCTGAGTAACAGTCCATAATAACGCGTCCATAATGACGCGTTTCGAGGACTTGCCTCTTCCTCAGAGCCACTGGCTCTGAGGAAGAGGCAAGTCCTCGAAACGCATCAGCCTTTTGGATGTCTACACTCCCTATTATGGACTGTTACTCAGCGCGGTGTTGACCCAGCTGTTCTTTATGATGTGCCTTGACTATATTGTCGTTTGTGAGTACAACACCTACTTTATTTTTTATTAAACATTTTTTATGGTAATGCACTAGGCCTGTGCGCCCTCTGTTTTGTCTTTCCTCATTCAGTATATTTGGATTTCCCCGGTCCATTTGAGGGCAGCAAGGTGTGCATGTTCCAGGACATTCTTTATGTGGTTGTAGCCTGCATCGAGTCCATCCCCAAGCGCAGGAGCATTTGTGTTTGCTGGTTCTTTATTCTTTTTTTTTGCTCACTATTTATATTCCTGAAGAAGTTTACTGTTGCTTCAAAGAAATGCTCCTCAAGCTTAGCAAAATGGTTGACTATGGTTTGAATATCATGTAGTTTTATACAGAAACATCATGATGACCTTGCATCTATAAAGGGTTGCCAAGTACAATGTGGTGGTGTATGAGTTAGAAGGCTTTCTAATTTTAATATTTATTTTGTATAATAAAGGATTTAATTGTAATTGAATTTACATGCACTTAAATCTGGTACCTTTACAGTCCCATTCAATATTTAGGTGTGTGTATTCCGAACAGGGGCGGACTGACAACTCATGGGGCCCCCGGGCAATAGGGGATCATGGGGCCCCTGTGTCCTTGCCCAAACTCAAAAAAGCCTATGAAAAAGGTACCATCGGCATCTCATGGGGCCCCCTACTGACCCCAAGCCCACGGGCAGTGCCCGAGTTTCCAAATGGTCAGTCCGCCCCTGATTCCGAAGCTCTAGGAGTTGTTGGTACCTGTAGATCCTGTAGATAGATAGTTGATTTGCATATGATTATATATACTTTATGTGTGTAAAGTATAGTTTAGGCATGTTATTAGCAATTATTTAGTATTTGTTACAGCAATACAGCAGGTATTGTGCAATGAAATGGTGCAATATCGTTGCATCATTTCTATCGTTAACTTAGGGCAACCATGCACAGTTATTACAGCAATCAGAAGGCAGGGAGACATCTGTCCATGATGTCCATGACATGTCCTATGATTTTTCATGGAAGTTGACTGTTGATAATGGAAGTTAACACATCCTTCCTTTTTTCCATAGAAGAGGACAGGGTCGGCACCCTGTCATGCTACATTGATTCAACAGCCAATTAGCTGTATTGATTCTGATAGTTGGAAGCACCCAATATTATCCCCAGTTCTATTCTTGCCAAATCAGAGCATGTGAATCTCAAACTGAGGCAGAATTGAGTGATGTATGGGCACCCACATAAGAAAATTGTATTAAGAGATATATATAGGCTGCTACTGCTGACCTTCTTCTAAAAAAGTCAGTTGCTTCCCTGTCATTCTGACCCTCCAGCTCCAGGGCTCTTTGTATCACTGACCTGGAACCAGTGTGCATCAAGTGAAGTCACATCATGTGATGGGCCTAGTTGTTCCAGGTAAATGACTCGGTATCAGAGACAAAGGGGTTGATTTACTAAAATTGGAGAGTGCACAATCTGGTGCAGCTCTGCATAGAAACCAATCAGCTTCCAGTTTTTTTTTGGTCAAAGCTTAATTAAACAAGCTGAAGACAAGCTGATTGGCCACCATGCACAGCTGCACCAGATTTTGCACTTTCCAGTTTTAGTAAATTAACCCCAAAGCATCATACAACGGCTAGGCAGCTAGCATTTTCTGAATGAGGCTAGTAATACCAGCCTCCATATTTCCCCTTTTTGTTTAAAGATACTCTGGGGGTTAATTTACTAAAGCTGGAGAGTGCACAATTTGGTGCAGCTCTGCAAAGAAACCAATAGGCTTCCAGGGTTTTTTTTGAACAAGCCAAAGTTAGCAGCTGATTGGATACCATGCACAGCTGCACCAGGTTTCGCACTCTCCAGTTTTAGTAAATCAACCCCACTGTGCACCTGCCCATTGATGGCGGAGTGAATTGTACCTCCTGATAGCCATTTTTTCTCCCCCAGCAATTTACACTCACCTATCTGGGCTCCCTAGTCAGATCTATGCCCCAGATTTTGCACTCTCCAGTTTTAGTAAATCAACCTGCCCATTGATGGCGGAGTAAATTGTACCTCCTGATAGCCCTTTTTTCTCCCCCAGCAATTTATACTCATTGATCTGGGCTCCCTAGTCAGATCTCTGCCTCAGAAGTTCACCTGGAGTACATTACGATGTCAGATGGTGACGTACCTGGGTGCAGGTGCGGACTGACAACTCATGGGGCCCCCGGGCAATAGGGGATCATGGGGCCCCTGTGTCCTTGCCCAAACTCAAAAAAGCCTATGAAAAAGGTACCAGGGGCATCTCATGGGGCCCCCTACTGACCCCGAGCCCTCGGGCAGTGCCCGAGTTTCCAAATGGTCAGTCCGCCCCTGCCTGGGTGAATGATGTCATCCCCCCCCATAATATGTTTGGCTCACCAATTATCCACTCATGTCTGAGCACTGTCACGTGGGAAGGTCATATGCTCCATGTACATGGAAGCCCTATTCTGTTAGAGCAGTAGAGCAAAGGCTCCGACTGACAGAGAGGTGGCAAGGAAGCATAGGTGGGTAAGCATACCCTGGGGTTGGGATATCAGGAGGCACTGTTACTTTCCCTGAATGGGCAAAGTGCCCTTTTAGTTGACAACACAGTCTCAAGCACAACACATGTTGCAATCTGATTGTTCAATTTCTCTTAGATCTTATATAGCAACTATATAGTGTGAGGACCTTCATGACTAGATACAAATTAATTAAAGTGGTTGTAAATTCTTACATACTCTTACATAGTCATTGATGTGACTGGCCTCAGGTGAAACACAGAGATGAAACAAATCCTCCTACATAAGTTGTACCTGTTTATCTGCATTATTCTCCTTGTCTCTACAGTAGCTCAAAGTTGAGGCTGTCAATCACCTTGTGCACCGGAGGGGTGGGCCTGCCCCCTGGGATTCTGTGATGTCAGCATAAGCTGTCAGACGTGAGTCATACAGCTAGCAGAGGGAGGAGAGAGCAGCCAGAAATCACACTAAGTGCTCTGGATTGAAGCAAATACACATTATAGTGGGATATGTTTTGTTCATGTTTCAATTCAGAGGTTTACAACCACTTTATAAAGTGTAGGTAGAGCCTCATATTAAATAGTTTTGTTATATCCAAAGTTGATTGTATAAAGATTATATGGTCTGATTGTAACATGTATGGTGAACCTTAATTTATTCTGGCTGATCAAATTTTATCAGCCAAATACAGTGGGGATCTACCTGATTGATTAGACTGGGAATTGATTGTTTAGGGCAGTTCTCATACTGTGATGAAATGTTGGTAGATTTTGTTGAGCTGTTGACGAAAAATTCTTTGTGTGTGCTCAGCTTAAGTAGTGTCTATGTCAAAATATATACAGGTACTGTGTATATGCGTATATATATATATATATATATATATATATATTTATATTTATTACTGGCAACCAATCAGATTGCATCTGTCACCCCCTGGGTTGATGCAACAAGAAATATGATTGGTTTTGTATTAGAAACAGCTGTCTTTACTTTGTTTTTCTGTGCTCCATTTTCCGCAAATCAGTCCATAAAATGGATGATGAGCTGACACCATTTTCTCCACAACGGGAAGAATTTGGAAGCTTATTTTGTTTTCCTATATTATTTTTTTTTCTTTAATATCTTCTTTATTGATTTTTAAAGTTGGACCTTTGTTTTGTGTCAGCCATCTCCACTGGTCTGCAACAAAGTACTGTGCTGCTGAGTGGAGACGATTTGTGCGCCTGATGTTTCAAGATCGTGTCTAAAAAAACCACGTCACAGCTATTTGTTTTTGTTGGCAAGGTGTATTGTGAAAGCCCACTGCTTTAAAGTGACCCTGTCATGAGAGAAGCCATTGCTTCAAAAAATCATTGCTTCCTTGCTGTGTCTGGCACCAATACCTTTTGAGTCACAGACCCAGAACATGTATGCCAGGGGTGCTCAACCTGTGGCCCGTGGGCCTGGAGCATGAGGTGGGGTCACCACTGCAACCCCTGGTAAAAACAACCATGGGACTTTACCCCACCCAAACTGCAAATGTAAACAAGCCCTTACTATCCTGAGCCCCCTATAAGTCTGCTTTCACACTGATGCGCTGCGGCTTACCCACACCATGGGAGCAGCACAGTGCACCTGCGGCTTTCCTGCGGGTTAGTTGCGCATTGCCATAGACTTCTATTATATCCTGCGGGTTTGGTGCGCTTTATGAAAGCACATCAAAACTCCTAAATGCAGGAGTTTTGCTGTGTGTTCAAAAAAGTGCACCACACCCGCTAGATATAATAGAAGTCTATGGCAATGCGCAACTAACCCGCAGGAAAGCCGCAGGTGCACTGTGCTGCTCCCATGGTGTGGGTAAGCCGCAGCGTATCAGTGTGAAAGCAGACTTATAGGGGGCTCAGGATAGTAAAGGCTTGTTTACATTTGCAGTTTGGGTGGGGTAAAGCCCCATGGTTGTTTTTACCAGGGGTTGCAATGGTGACCCCACCTCATGCTCCAGGGGGCCCCTGAGGCCTCCCTGTCACGTTTTGTTTTACACTTTGACAGGAGGGGTGGTGTATACATGAACCAATGCCCTCCATTTTCCTCCTGCAACCAATAAAAACCGACTTCTCCTCCCCTCCCTCCTGCCGGCATTTAGCGGCCACAAGAGGAAAATGTTCATTATGTATACTCAAAATCCTGAACCATTTCGTTTCAGTCTGCACTATTTACCAAATCACTTGACTGGCCCTCGCTCTTCAAAAGGTTGAGCAGCCCTGATGTGTGCAGTAATTGAGCGTTAGGAAAGCGTCAGAATGTGTTATCTCTATACTTGTTCCAGGTCAGTGATTCTGATAGCATTGTAGCCAACGCATCAAAATGACAACCAAGGAAGAAGCATTTTCAGAAGAAGAGTAGTGGCCTCCATTAACCTCCCATAACAGGGCTATATGGAGGCTGCCATATTTAAACTGCATCTGAAAATGCTAGTTTGGGTATCGTGCTTATGCCGTCTTTATTTCAACAGTGGCAGGTAACAAATACTCAGGTCAGGTCTTCTGACTTCTCTTTTGAAGTTCCAAATCCGCATCTGTTAATCAGTCAATAATCAGGAGGTCAGGGACTCAAACAGTATTAAAGCAGGAGGATCAGCATGACAGGTGTTTGCAGAAGAAAGTCAGCAGTGTCAGACTCTGTATTTCTCTCATGACAGGTTTGGTTTAATAATGCTCACAGCTATTGTAAGAATGTACCTGTGATAATTAAAGGTCAACTATATCCTAAAATGAAATTCCCGGTGACATTAATATCTCTCAGGGACACCCAGGGTTTCCCAATGCACATGTGCGAGCCATGCTGCGCTTTGTAAATGGTCCCACAGCCTTCTGGGATCTGTGACATGTCCTAGAAGGTTGCTGGAAGAAAGGGGGGGAGAATTTCAGGTCGATACGCAACAGTGATCCAACTGGAAGTGGGTACCTTTTAGAACCAATTAACCGCCCCCCCCCCCCATCAATAAATAAATATATATATATAATCCAAATGTTGCGGGGGGGGGGGACAAGGAGGAAGAGTGGAACCTCTCCTTTTGGGTGAAGTTCTGAAAGTGGACCCACATTAAAGTGGTTGTAAAGGCTCAAGGTTTGTTTACCTTCATGCATTCTAAGCATGAAGATAAAACACATTCTGTATGCAGCACCCCCCCCCCAATACTTACCTGAGCCCCACTGCGATCCAACAATGTGCACAAGAGCCCCAGCTCTATGGGAACACTCCCTCCTCATTGGCTGAGACATCAGCAGGAACCATTGGCTCACGCTGCTGTCAATAACAGCCAGTGAGCTAATGAAAAGAGGAGCACAGTGCCGATCTGCGGCTCTATATGTGAATGGACACGGGAGCAAGCCTGCTTGCTCTTGGCGCACTCAACAGGAGGGAGGGACCAGGAGTGCTGGTGGGAGACCCAAGAAGAGGAGGATCTGGGCTACACTGCCAAACCACTGCACAGAGCAGGTAAGTATGATGTATTTGTTATTTTTGTTTTTTAAAAATATCACCTTTAAAATCACTTTAATGTGTGTTGCGCTAAGGCAGCCTATTTAGTATGAATGGGTTGTCAGCATAGACCAAAAACAAATAAAATGTCAAACCACTGCTAAATGGAATACTAAGGAGGATCCAATATAAACACCAAATTACTTTTAACACAGTATAATGAACTCAAGCCATAAGCAAAGTGAAAAAAAATATTTTTTTGCTTTTGGTCTATATAGTTTTGAGTCACCAAGGGCTTGCAGAGTATTAAATTAAAAAAGGGGTGTTTGTAGGCCATTCCAGTTATTTTTGAGTTTGTGGGTTGCCAATGTACCACAAAGAATGAAAAAATGTGCAATGTACAGGATGGCATCTGAGGGAGCTGTGATGGGGAATCTGTTGCGCAAAGAGTAGGAAGCCTGCGGAAGCAATGAATAGGGTAAGTATATCAACCAATTCATCATAGCCTAAGAAACATTAACAGTTAAACCTTGCAGTGGGGAGGGAGACCTACTGCAAGGGTAAATCTGTTTTTCTCCTGGAATTCTGCTTTAATGGTTTACATACACTAACCGGTCACTTTCTTAGGTACACCTTCCTAGTGCCAAAAAAATCTTCCCCACTCCATTATACCACCACCAGCCTGAACCTTTGATACAAGGCAGGATGGATCCATGCTTTCATGGTGTTTACGGCAAATTCTGACCCTACCATCTGAACGTTGTAGCAACCATTCTTCTCATTCTCCTCTGACCTCTGACATCAACAAGGCATTTTCCTCCACACAACTGCTGCTCATTGGATATTTTCTCTTTTCCGGACCATTCTCTGTAAACCCTAAAGATGGTTGTGTGTAAAATTCCCAGTAGATTAGCGTTTTTTTCAATACTCCAGACCAGTTTGTCTGGCACCAACAACCATGCCACATTCAAAGTCCTCTTTCTTCCCCATTCTGGTGCTCGGTTTGAACTTCAGCAAGTCGTCTTCACCACGTCTACATGTCTAAATGCATTGAGTTGCTGCCACGTGATTGGCTAATTAGCAATTTGTGTCACCAAGCAATTGAACAGGTGTACCTAATAAAGTAGCCAGTGAGTGTACATTTTAGCAGGAGCATGCCTAGGTTAATTGCCACCTAATGTGACCATTTTTGCCCAACCATACCACCATGTTAGGCACCTACACCAAAAAAAACAATGGTGGTCCAGCCGCCAGGATCCTAGCATACAGGGCCACAAAATGGAGCTGCAGTGAGGAC